>NC_092622.1:4315357-4620714 GCF_047663525.1 Anas platyrhynchos
CTAAAAGTGCCCCCAAAGGAAGGCTTTGGGTACAAGTGAACTCCCCAGGGGAGCCTTTACGCAGCGCCACATGCAACTGGACCCTCCGGGTTCACTCTTTCTACGCAAGCATAAATATAGCCCTAGCCGCAAAAGGGAGAAGACTGAAAAAGCGGGCCTGAGAAAACGCATTGCGAGTCTCTTTCGACCATCAAAAAGGGCCAACAAAGGAAGGATTTGGGTACAAGTGAACTCCCCAGGGGAGCCTTTATGCAGCCCCACATGCAACTGGACCCTCCGGGTTCACTCTTTCTACGCAAGTCTAAATATATCCCTAGCCGCAAAAGGGAGAAGACTGAAAAAGCGGGCCTCGGAAAACGAATTGCGAGTCTCTTTCGCCCATCCAAAAGTGCCCCCAAAGGAAGGCTTTGGGTACAAGTGAACTCCACAGGGGAGCCTTTACGCAGCGCCACATGCAATTGGACCCTCCGGGTTCACTCTTTCTACGGAAGCCTAAATATAGTCCAAGCCGCAAAAGGGAGAAGACTGAAAAAGCGGGCCTGAGAAAACGCATTGCGAGTCTCTTTCGACCATCCAAAAGTGCCCCCAAAGGAAGGCTTTGGGTACAAGTGAACTCCCCAGGGGAGCCTTTATGCAGCCCCACATACAACTGGACCCACCGTGTTCGCTGTTT
This sequence comes from Anas platyrhynchos, assembly GCF_047663525.1. Lineage (NCBI taxonomy): Eukaryota > Metazoa > Chordata > Aves > Anseriformes > Anatidae > Anas > Anas platyrhynchos. The sequence goes on from NC_092622.1 coordinate 4,316,031, forward strand.
ATGAGCAACCCTAAATATATCCCTCGGCGGAATGGGAGAAGACTGAAAAATCGGGCCCTCGAAAACGCAATGCGATTCCCCTTGGACCATCCAGAAGTGCCCCCAAAGGAAGGCTTTGGGTACAACTGAACTCCCCAGGGGAGCCTTTATGCAGCCCCACAGGCAACTGGACCCTCCGCGTTCACTCTTTCACCGCAAGCCTAAATATATCCCTCGGCGGAATGGGAGAAGACTGAAAAATCGGGCCCCAGAAAACGCAATGCGATTCCCCTTGGACCATCCAGAAGTGCCCCCAAAGGAAGGCTTTGGGTACAACTGAACTCCCCAGGGGAGCCTTTATGCAGCCCCAAATGCAACTCAACCCTCCTTATTTACTCTTTCACAGCAAGACTAAATATAACCCTAGCCGACTTTGGAGATGACTGAAAAATCGGGCCAAAGAAAACGCCATACAAGACCATTTCGCCCATCCAAATGTGCCCCCAGAGGAAGGCTTTGGGTAAAACTGAATTCCCCAGGGGAGCCTTTATGCAGCCCCACATGCAACTGGACCCTCCGTATTCGCTCTTTCACAGCAAGCCTAAACATAGCCCTGGCCCGCATGGCAGTCGACTGAAAACTCAGGCCCCAGAAAATGAGTTAAAAGCCCTATTCTCCCATCCAAAAGAGCCCCCAAAGGAAGTCTTTGGGTACAAGTGAACTCCCCAGGGGAGCCTTTACGCAGCCCCACATGCAACTGGATCCTCAGCGTTCACTCTTTCTACCCAAGCCTAAATATAGCCCTGGCCACAAAGGGAGAATGAAAAATCGGGCCCCAGAAAACGCGTTACAAGCCCCATTCGCACATCCTAAAGTGCCCCCAGAGGAAGGCTTTGGGTACAATTGAACTCCCCAGGGGAGCCTTTATGCAGCCCCACATGCAACTGGATCCTCCGCGTTCACTCTTTCTACGCAAGCCTAAATATATCCGTCGGCGCAATGGGTGAAGACTGAAAAACGGGCCTCAGAAAACGCATTGCGATTCCCCTTGGACCATCCAAAAGTGCCCCCAAAGGAAGGCTTTGGGTACAAGTGAACTCCCCAGGGGAGCCTTTATGCAGCCCCACATGCAACTGGACCCTCCTTATTCGCTCTTTAACCGCAAGCCTAAATATATCCGTCGGTGCAATGGGAGAAGACTGAAAAAGCGGGCCTCATAACACGCATTGCGAGTCTCTTTCGCCCATCCAAAAGTGCCCCCAAAGGAAGGCTTTGGGTACAAGTGAACTCCCCAGGGGAACCTTTTACGCAGCCCCACATGCAACTGGACCCTCCATGTTCGCTCTTTACGAGCAACCCTAAATATAACCCTAGCCAGCATGGCAGAAGTCTGAAAACTTGGGCCCCAGAAAATGCGTTTCAAGCCCCATTCGCCCATCCAGAAGTGCCCCCAGAGGAAGGCTTTGGGTACATCTGAACTCCCCAGGTGAACCTTTATGCAGCCCCACATGCAACTGGACCCTCCGGGTTCGCTCTTTATGAGCAGCACTAAACATAGCCCTAGCCGGCATGGGAGACGACTGAGAACTCGGGCCCCAGAAAGCGCGTTCTGAGCCCCTTTCGCCCATTCAAAAGTGCCCCTAGAGGAAGGCTTTCGGTATATCTGAACTCCGCAGGAATGCCTTTATGCAGCCCCACATGCAACTGGACCCTCCGTGTTCGCTGTTTACGAGCAACCCTAAATATAACCCTAGAAAGCATGGCAGAAATCTGAAAACTCGGGATCCAGAAAATGCGTTTCAAGCCCCATTCGCCCATCCAGAAGTGCCCCAAAGGAAGGCTTTGGGTACAAGTGAACTCCCCAGGGGAGTCCTTATGCAGCCCCACATGCAACTGGACCCTCCACGTTCGCTCTTTCACAGCAAGCCTAAATATAGCCCTAGCCGGCATCGGAGATGACTGAAAAATCGGGCCAAAGAAAATGCCATACAAGACCATTTCGCCCATCCAAAAGTGCCCCCAAAGGAAGGCTTTGGGTACAAGTGAACTCCCCAGTGGAACCTTTACGCAGCCCCACATGCAACTGGACCCTCCGTGTTCGCTGTTTACGAGCAACCCTAAATATAACCCTGGCCAGCATGGCAGACGAATGAAAAGTCAGGCCCCAGAAAATGCGTTACAAGCCCCATTCGCCCATCCAGAAGTGCCCCCAGAAGAAGGCTTTGGGTACAAGTGAACTCCCCAGGGGAGCCTTTATGCAGCCCCAATTGCAACTGGACCCTCCGGGTTCACTCTTTCACCGCAAGCCTAAATATAGCCCTCGGCGCAATGGGAGAAGACTGAAAAAGCGGGCCTCAGAAAAAGCATTGCGATTCCACTTGGACCATCCAAAAGTGCCCCCAAAGGAAGGCTTTGGGAACAACTGAACTCCCGAGGGGAGCCTTTATGCAGCCCCACATGAAACTGGACCCTCCGGGTTCACTCTTTCACAGCAAGCCTATATATAGCCCTCGGCGGAATTGGAGAAGACTGAAAAAGTGGGCCTCAGAAAAATCATTGCGATTCCCCTTGGACCATCCAAAAGTGCCCCCAGAGGAAGGCTTTGGGTATATCTGAATTCCCCAGGAGAGTCTTTATGCAGCCCCACATGCTACTGGACCCTCCGGGTTCGCTCTATCCGAGCAACACTAAAGATAGGCCTAGCCGGCATGGGAGACGACTGAAAGCTCGGACCCTAGAAAACGCATTCTGAGCCCCTTTCACCCATCCAAAATTGCCTCCAGAGGAAGGCTTTGGGTACAAGTGAACTCCCCAGGGGAGCCTTTACGCAGCCTCACATGCAACTGGACCCTCCGTATTCGCTCTTTCCGAGCAACCCTAAATATAACCCTGGCCCGCATGGCAGATGACTGAAAAATAGGGCCCCAGAAAACGAGCAACAAGCCCGATTCGCCCATACAAAAGTGCCCCCAAAGGAAGGCTTTGGGTACAAGTGAACTCCCCAGGGGAGCCTTTATGCAGCCCCACATGCAACTGAACCCTCCGGGTTCGCTCTTTCCGAGCAACACTATATGTATCCCTAGCCGACATGGGAGACGACTGAAAACTTGGGCCCTAGAAAACGCATTCTGAGCCCCTTTCGCTCAGCCAAAACTGCCCCCAGAGGAAGGCTTTGGGTACAAGTGAACTCCCCAGGGGAGCCTTTACGCAGCCCCACATGCAACTGGACCTTCCGGGTTCGCTCTTTCCGAGCAACACTAAACATATCCCTAGCCAGCATGGCAGACGACTGAAAGCTCGGACCCTAGAAAACGCATTCTGAGCCCCTTTCACCCATCCAAAATTGCCCCAAGTGGAAGGCTTTGGGTACAAGTGAACTCCCCAGGGGAGCCTTTTCGCAGCCCCACATGCAACTAGACCCTCCGTATTCGCTCTTTCACAGCAACCCTAAATATATCCCTGGCCCGCATGGCAGACTATTGAAAAATAGGGCCCCAGAAAACGAGCAACAAGCCCAAGTCGCCCATCCAAAAGTGCCCCCAAAGGAAGGCTTTGGGTACATGTGAACTCCCCAGGGGAGCCTTTACGCAGCCCCACATGCAACTGGACCCTCCGGGTTCGCTGTTTACGAGCAACCCTAAATATATCCCTAGCCAGCACGGCAGACGACTGAAAAGTCAGGCCCCAGAAAACGCGTTACAAGCCCCATTCGCCCATCCAAAAGTGCCTGGAAAAAAAGGCTTTGGGTACAAGTGAACTCCCCAGGGGAGCCTTTATGCAGCCCCACATGCAACTGGACCCTCCGGGTTCACTCTTTCACCGCAAGCCTAAATATAGCCCTCGGCGCAATGGGAGTAGACTGAAAAAGCAGGCCTCAGAAAAAGCATTGCGATTCCACTTGGACCATCCAAAAGTGCCCCCAAAGGAAGGCTTTGGGTACAAGTGAACTCCCCAGGCAAGCCTTTATGCAGCCCCAAATGCAACTGGACCCTCCGCGTTCGCTGTTTACGAAAACACTATGTATATCCCTAGCCGGCATTTGAGACGACTGAAAACTCGGGCCCTAGAAAACGCATTCCGAGCCCCTTTCGCCCATCCAAAATTGCCCCCAGAGGAAGGCTTTGGGTACAAGTGAACTCCCCAGGGGAGCCTTTGTGCAGCCCCACATGCAACTGGGCCCTCCGCGTTCTCTCTTTCTACGCAAGCCTAAATATAGACCTAGCCGCAAAGGGAGAAGACTGAAAAAGAGGGACTCAGGAAACGCATTGCGAGTCTCTTTCGCCCATCCAAAAGTGCCCCCAAAGGAAGGCTTTGGGTACATCTGAACTCCCCAGGGGAGCCTTTATGCAGCCCCACATGCCACTGGACCCTCTGTGTTTGCTATGTCTGAGCAACCTGAAACATAGCCCTTCCAGGCATGGGAGAGGAATTCAAAAGAGGGCCCGAGAAAATGCGTTCAAATCCCCTTTCGCCCTTCAAATACTGCCCCCTTAGAAAGGCTATGGGTAAACTGAACTCCCTAGGGGAGCGTTCACACAGCCCCATATACAAATGTACCCTCTGACTTCGATCTTCCTGAGCAATCCGAAACACAGCCCGACCCGGAATTTGAGACGAATGAAAAATTGGGCCCTAGAAAATACATTCAAAGCCACTTTCGCCCATCCATAAGTGCCCCCAAAGGAAGGCTTTGGGTACAACTGAACTCCCCAGGGGAGCCTTTATGTAGCCCCACATGCAACTGGACCCTCCGTATTCGCTCTTTCACAGCAACCCTAAATATAACCCTGGCCCGCATGGCAGACAACTGAAAAATCGGGCCCCAGAAAACGCGCTACAAGCCCCATTCGCCCATCCAGAATGCCCCCAAAGGAAGGCTTTGGGTACAAGTGAACTCCCCAGGGGAGCCTTTATGCAGCCCCACATGCAACTGGACCCTCCACGTTCACTCTTTCTACGCAAGCCTAAATATATCCCTGGCCCGCATGGCAGACGACTGAAAACTCGGGCCACAGAAAACGCGCTACAAGCCCCATTCGCCCATCCAAAAGTGCCCCCAAAGGAAGGCTTTGGGTACAAATGAAATCCCCAGGAGAGCCTTTTTGCAGCCGCACATGCAACTGGACCCTCGGCGTTCACGCTTTCTATGCAAGACTAAATATCCCCCTAGCCGCAAAGGGAGAACACTGAAAAAGCAGGCCTCATAAAACGCATTGCGAGTCTCTTTCGACCATCCAAAAGTGCCCCCAAAGGAAGGCTTTGGGTAAATCTGAAGTCCCCAGTGGAGCCTTTATGCAGCCCCACATGTAACTAGACCTTCCGGGTTCGCTCTTTCCGAGCAACACTAAAGATAGGCCTAGCCGGCATGGGAGACGACTGAAAACTCGGGCCCCAGAAAATACGTTCCGAGCCCCTTTCGCCCATCCAAAAGTGCCCCCAAAGGAAGGCTTTGGGTACAACTTAACTCCCCAGGGGAGCCTTTACACAGCCCCACATGCATTTGGACCCTCCTTGTTCGCTCTTTACGAGCAACACTAAATATAACCCTAGCCAGCATGGCAGAAGACTGAAAATTCTGGCCACAGAAAAAGAGTTTCAAGCCCCATTCACCCACCCAGTAGTGACCCTAAAGGAAGGCTTTGGGTACAAGTGAACTCCCCAGGGGAGCCTTTATGCAGCCCCACATGCAACTGGACCCTCCTTATTCGCTCTTACACAGCAAGCCTAAATATAACCCTAGCCGGCATCGGAGTTGACTGAAAAATCGGGCCTCAAAGACAACGCCTTACAAGAACCTTTCGCCCATCCAAAAGTGCCCCCAAAGGAAGGCTTTGGGTACAAGTGAACTCCCCAGGGGAGCCTTTACGCAGCCCCACATGCAACTGGACCCTCTGTGTTCGCTCTTTACGAGTAACCCTAAATATACCCCTAGCCAGCATGGCAGAAGACTGAAAACTCGGGCCACAGAAAAAGCGTTACAAGCCCCATTCGCCAATCCAGAAGTGCCCCCAAAGGAAGGCTTTGGGTACAACTGAACTCCCCAGGGGAGCCTTTACGCAGCCCCACATGCAACTGGACCCTCCGTATTCGCTCTTTCACAGCAACCCTAAATATATCCCTAGCCGGCATCAGACATGACTGAAAAATCGGGCCAAAAAAAACGCCTTACAAGACCCTTTCGCCCATCCAAAAGAGCCCCCAAAGGAAGGCTTTGGGTACAACTGAACTCCCCAGGGGAGCCTTTATGCAGCCCCATATGCAACTGGACCCTCCTTGTTCACTCTTTCACCGCAAGCCTAAATATAACCCTCGGCGCAATGGGAGAAGACTGAAAAAGCAGGCCTCAGAAAAAGAATTGCGATTCCCCTTGGACCATCCAGACGTTCCCCCAAAGGAAGGCTTTGGGTACAACTGAACTCCCCAGGAGAGCCTTTCTGCAGCCGCACATGCAACTGGACCCTCTGTGTTCTCTCTTTCTACGCAAGCCTAAATATCGCCCTAGCCGCAAAGGGAGAAGACTGAAATACGGGCCTCAGAAAACGCATTGGGAGTCTCTTTCGACCATCCAAAAGTGCCCCCAAAGGAAGGCTTTGGGTACAAGTGAACTCTCCAGCAGAGCCTTTATGCAGCCCCACATGTAACTAGACCTTCCGGGTTCGCTCTTTCCGAGCAACACTAAACATAGCCCTAGCTGGCATGGGAGACGACTGAAAACTCGGGCCCCAGAAAACGCGTTCTGACCCCCTTACGCCCATCCAAAAGTGCCCCCAGAGGAAGTCTTTGGGTACATCTGAACTCCCCAGGGGAGCCTTTACGCAGCCCCACATGCAACTGGACCCTCCGGGTTCGCTGTTTACGAGCAACACTAAATATATCCCTAGCCAGCATGATAGAAGACTGAAAACTCTGGGCACAGAAAAAGAGTTTCAAGCCCCATTCACCCATCTAGAAGTGGCCCCAAAGGAAGGCTTTGGGTACAAGTGAACTCCCCATGGGAGCCTTTATGCATCCCCACATGCAACTGGACCTTCCGGGTTCGCTGTTTCCGAGCAAATCTAAATATAACCCTAGCCGGCATTGGAGACGACTGCAAACTCGGGCCCCAGAAAACGCATTCCGAGCCCCTTTCGCCCATCCAAAAGTGCCACCAGAGTAAAGCTCTGAGTACAAGTGAACTCCCTAGGGGAGCCTTTATGCAGCCCCATATGCAACTGGACCCTCTGTATTCGCTCTTTCACAGCAACCCTAAATATAGCCCTGGCCCGCATGGCAGACGACTGAAAAATCGGGCCAAAGAAAACGCGTTTCAAGCCCCATTCGCCCATCCAGAAATGCCCCCAAAGAAGGCTTTGGCTACTCCTGAACTCCCCAGGGGAGCCTTTGTGCAGGCCCACATGCAACTGGATCCTCCTTATTCGCTCTTTCACAGCAAGCCTAAATATATCCCTAGCCGGCACCGGAGATAACTGAAAAATCGGGCCTCAAAGACAACGCCTTACAAGACCCTTTCGCCCATCCAAAAGTGCCCCCAAAGGAAGGTTTTGGGTAGAAGTGAACTCCCCAGGGGAGCCTTTACGCAGCCCCACATGCAACTGGACCCGCCGTGTTCGCTGTTTCCGAGCAACCCTAAATATATCCCTATTCCGCATCGGAGACGACTGAAAAATCGGGCCAAAGACAACGCGTTTCAAGACCTTTCGGCCATCCAATAGTGCCCCCAAAGGAAGGCTTTGGGTACATCTGAACTCCCCAGGGGAGCCTTTATGCAGCCCCACATGCCACTGGACCCTCTGTGTTTGCTATGTCTGAGCAACCTGAAACATAGCCCTTCCAGGCATGGGAGAGGAATTCAAAAGAGGGCCCGAGAAAATGCGTTCAAATCCCCTTTCGCCCTTCAAATACTGCCCCCTTAGAAAGGCTATGGGTAAACTGAACTCCCTAGGGGAGCGTTCACACAGCCCCATATACAAATGTACCCTCTGACTTCGATCTTCCTGAGCAATCCGAAACACAGCCCGACCCGGAATTTGAGACGAATGAAAAATTGGGCCCTAGAAAATACATTCAAAGCCACTTTCGCCCATCCATAAGTGCCCCCAAAGGAAGGCTTTGGGTACAACTGAACTCCCCAGGGGAGCCTTTATGTAGCCCCACATGCAACTGGACCCTCCGTATTCGCTCTTTCACAGCAACCCTAAATATAACCCTGGCCCGCATGGCAGACAACTGAAAAATCGGGCCCCAGAAAACGCGCTACAAGCCCCATTCGCCCATCCAGAATGCCCCCAGAGGAAGGCTTTGGGTACAAGTGAACTCCCCAGGGGAGCCTTTATGCAGCGCCACATGCAACTTGACCCTCTGTATTCGCTCCTTCACAGCAAGCCTATATATATCCCTGGCCCGCATGGCAGACGACTGAAAAAGCGGGCCTCAGAAAACGCATTGCGAGTCTCTTTCGCCCATCCAAAAGTGCCCCCAAGGAAGGCTTTGGGTATAAGTGAACTCCCCAGGGGAGCCTTTACGCAGCCCCACATGCAACTGGACCCTCCGCGTTCACTCTTTCTACGCAAGCCTAAATACAACCCTAGCCGCAATGGGAGAAGACTGAAAAAGTGGGCCCCAGAAAACGCTTTCTGATCCCCATTTGCCTATCCAAAAGTGCCCCCAAAGGAAGGCTTTGGGTACAACTGAACTCCCCACGGGAGCCTTCACGCAACCCCACATGTAACTGGACCCTCTGTGTTTGATCTTTCTTAACAACCAGAAACAGAGCCCTACCTTGAATATGAGACGAATCGAAGATCGAGCCCCAGGAAACGCATTTAAAGCCCCTTTTGCCAATCCAAAAGTGCCCCCTTTGAAAGGCTTTGAGTACAAATAAACTCCCCAGGGGAGCCTTCATGCAGCCCCTCATTCCACGGGACCATATGTCTTCACTCTTTCTGAGGAACCAGAAACATAGCCATACCCAGCATGCGAGATGAAATCAAAATAGGGCCCGAGAAAATGCGTTCAAAGCCCATTTCGCCCATCCAAAAGTGCCCCCTTAGAAAAGCTTTGGGTACAACTGAACTCCCCAGGGGAGCCTTCACGCAGCCCCACATGCCAATGGAGCCTCCTTATTCGCTCTTTCACTGCCAGCCCACGAGCCGGCGGATGACAGCCTGACGTTTCGCGGCAAGTCTGGCTCCCATGCCGCTCGTGGCCGGACAACCGTGTCATGGGATCGTTGTCCCCAATCCGCCCGAAACGGGATTCTTACCCTTGCGCAGATAGCATACATGTCTCCCAGGACTGGAGTCTTGGCGTTCGGGAAAGACGGCCGCCGCTCCAGGACGGACAGTTCCCGAGCAAACGGAACACAGCCTCCTGCTTCGTGGCAAAGCTGGCACACACACCGCTTGTGGCCGGTCACCCGTATCTTGCGATCACTTTCGTCGAGCCGCCCAAGGCGGGACCCGGACCCCGGTGTGGCTAGCACACACGTCGCGCAGGACCGGAGCCCAGGGACCACATCCGGACGACTGCAGCTCTGGACTTTCTGAATCCCTGGTCCCTGGGACGGCGTAACTCCGAGCCGGTGAACGACAGCCTGACGCTTCGCGGCAAGTCTGGCTCCCATGCCGCTCGTGGCCGGACAACCGTGTCTTGGGATCGTTGTCCCCAGTCCGCCCGAGACGGGACCCGGACCCCGGTGCGGCTAGCACACACGTCGTGCAGGACCAGAGCCTAGGGGCTCGGGAAGCCGGACCCACGCAGCCCGTAGAGGGACACACGTTTCCTGCGATCGAAATAGCGGAGCCGACAGAGGTCCGACCGGGTCCTAGTGCACACACATCGCCCAGGACCGGAGCGTGGGTGTTTGGGAAGGACGGCTGCCGCTCCGGACAGGACAGAAGCTTTCGTCTCGGGGACAGCCAGCCCCCGAGCCAGCGGATGACAGCCTCCTGTTTCACGACATGGCTGCTATGCATGCAGCTCGTGGCTGGACCACTGTGTCGTGGGATCTCCTTCCCCGAGCCGCCCAAGACAGAACCCAGACCCCCGTGCAGCTAGCACACACGTCGCCCAGGACCGGAGCCCAGGGTCCACATCCGGACGCCTGCCGCTCTGGACTGTCTGAATCCCCGGTCCCCGGCACTGCGTAACTCCGAGCCGCTGAACGACAGCCTCCACTTCTCGACACGGCTGGCAGCCACAGCGCTTGTGGCCGGACAACCGTGTCTTGCGATCACTTTCGTCGAGCCGCCCAAGGCGGGACCCGGACCCCGGTGCGACTGGCAAACTCGTCGCCCACGACTGGAGCTTGGGTGTTCGGAACGGACGGCCGCCGCTCCAGACAGGACAGAACCCCCGGTCTCGGCGACGACCAGCCCCCGAGCCGGCGGACAAGAGTCCTGGCTTCATGACACGGCTGACAACCGTGCCGGTCGAGGGCGGACAACCCTGTCGTGGACCGCGGTCCTCGAGACTCCAGAAACGGGACAGGGAGTCCGGTGGGTCTAGCACACCCGTCGCCCAGGATCGGAGCCAAGGAGCTCTGCACAGCCGGTCCCACACTGCCCGTAGACGGACACCCGTGTCCCGCAATCGCTTGCCTGGAGCCGATCGAAGTGCGACCCGGACCGCGGTCCGGCTAGCACACACGTCGCCCAGGATTGGAGCCCAGGGTGTCGGTACGGACGGCTGTCTCTCCGGACAATAAAGAACCCCAGGTCCGCGTGATTGCCAGCCTCCGAGCCGGTGGACGAGAGCCTCCACTTCTCGACACGGCTGGCACCCACACCACTTGTGGCCGGACAACAATGTCGTGCGATCGCTGTCCCCAGTCCACACAGACGGGATTCTTAACCCGGTGCGGCTATCACACTCGTCGCCCAGGATCGGAGAGAGTTTCCTCGGGAACCCACACCCACGCTGTCCGTGGAGGGACACTCGTGTCCTGCCATCGCCATAGCGGAGCCGACCGAGGTCCCACCCGGACCCCAGTGCGGCTAGCACACACGTCGCCCAGGATAGGAACGTGAGTGTTCGGGACGGACGGCTGCCGCTCCGGAGAGGACAGAACCCCATGTCCCCGTGACTGCCAGTCCACGAGCCGGCGGATGACAGCCTCACGCTTCGCGGCAAGTCTTGCTCCCATGCCGCTTGTGGCCGGACAACCGTGTCATTGGATCGTTGTCCCCAATCCGCCCGAAACGGGATTCTTACCCTTGCGCGGATAGCATACACGTCTCCCAGGACTGGAGTCTTGGTGTTCGGGAAGGACGGCGGCCGCTCCGGGACGGACAGTTCCCGAGCGAACGGAACACAGCCTCCTGCTTCGCGGCAAAGCTGGCACACACACCGCTTGTGGCCGGTCACCCGTATCTTGCGATCACTTTCGTCGAGCCGCCCAAGGCGGGACCCGGACCCCGGTGCGGCTAGCACACACGTCGCGCAGGACCGGAGCCTAGGGGCTCGGGAAGCTGGACCCACCCTGCTCATTGAGGGACACACGTGTCCTGCGATCGAAATAGCGGAGCCGACAGAGGTCCGACCGGGACTTAGTGCGGCTAGCACACACATCGCCCAGGACCGGACCACAGAGTCCCCATATGGATGCCTGCTTCACCGTACAGGACAGAACCCTTGGTCTCAAGGAAGACCAGCCCCCGAGCTGGTGGATGACAGCCTCCTGTTTCACGACATGGCTGCTACGCATGCAGCTCTTGGCCGGACACTGTGTCGTGGGATCTCCTTCCCCGAGCCGCCCGGGACAGAACTCGGACCCCCGTGCAGCTAGCACACACGTCGCCCAGGACCGGAGCCCAGGGTCCACATCCGGACGCCTGCCGCTCTGGACTGTCTGAATCCCCGGTCCCCGGCACTGCGTAACTCCGAGCCGCTGAACGACAGCCTCCACTTCTCGACACGGCTGGCAGCCAGAGCGCTTGTGGCCGGACAACCGTGTTGTACGATCTCCTTCCCTGAAGCGCCCGACATGGGATCCGGACCCCGGTGCGGCGAGCACACACGACACCCAGGATGGAGCCAAAGGGCTCGGGAAGCCGGACCCACGCTGCCCGTGGAGGGACACTCGTGTCCTGCGATCGAAATAGCGGAGCCGACTGAGGTCCCACCCGGACCCCAGTGCGGCTAGCACACACGTCATCCAGGACCGGAGCATGGCTGTTCGGGAAGGACGGCCGCCGCTCCGGACAGGACAGAAGCTTTGGTCTCGGGGACAGGCAGCCCCCGAGCCTGCGGATGACAACCTCCTGTTTCAGAACACGGCTGCTACGCATGCAGCTCGTGGCCGCACAACCGTGTCGCGGGATCGCCTTTTCCGATCCGCCCGAGACGGGGCCCGGACCGTGGTGTGGCTAGCACACACGATGCCCATGACCTGCGTCAAGGGGCTCGGGACGGTCGGCTCCCGCGACTCCGAACGGATATAACCGGGAGCGTGGGATGGTCGTTCGCCAATCCGCACGGGATAGAACGGTAACGGCGAGTCCCAATAGCAGCGGACACCAGCCTCCCGCTTCATGGCACGGCCGGCCAACGTGCTGATCGAGGCCGGACACCCGGGACACGGGACAGTCTGCCGGCATGCCGCCCGACACAGTCCACAGATTTCATAACAGCCGGTCCCCAAACGTCTCGACAGCAACAACCTCGTTCAACGCACGGCAAGCACCGCGCCGTATGTGGCCAGATACCTGTGCCATTGGATAGCCGTCTCTGAGACACCCGAGGTCGGCTCTGGACCCCGGTGCGACTAGCACTATTGTCTCCCAAGACCGGAACCAAGGGGCTCGGGACGGTCTGCTTCCTCGCCTCCGGACGGAGGCACCCGGGAACTCGGGACGGCAAGCCTCCCATCCGCATGGGACTGAACCCCGGCACCGGGACGGCCACTACATTAACCCTTCCCGTTCCTATTCCCGTTCCCATTACCCTTCTCCTTCCCCTTCCCCTTTCCATTGTCCTTCCTCTTCCCCTTCCTCTAACCCTTTAACACTTACCCTAACTCTAACCCTTACTCTTATCCAAAACTTAACCCTTAAACTTACACTAAAAAAAAGTTACACTAAACCTAAAACTTACTCTTACACTAAACGTAATTCTCTAACCCTATCCCTAAACCTAACCCTAATACTCTCACCCTAATCTAAACCTAACCAGAACCCGAAACATTAACCTAACCCACTCACCATATCCTTAAATGAACGCATTTTCTGGGGCCCAATTTTTCAGGCTGTGTGAAGGTCCCCTGGGGAGTTCAGTTGTACCAAAAGCCTTCCTTTGGGGGCACTATTGAATGGGCGAAAGGCTCTTTGAATGCGTTTTCTGGGGCCGTATTTTCAATTCCTCTCCCATACCGACTAGGGCTATGATTCGGGTTACTCGGAAAGATCGAACACAGAGGGTCCAGTTGCATGTGGGGCTTCGTGTAGGCTCCCCTGGGGAGTTCACTTGTACCCAAAGCCTTCCTCTGGGGGCACTTTTGGATGGGCGAAAGGGGATTTGAACGCATTTTCTGGGGCCTTCTTTTGAACTCCTCTCCGAATCCGGGGAAGGATATTATTGGGGTTGCTTAGAAAGAGCGAACACCGAGGGTCCAGTTGCATGTGGGGCTGTGTGAAGGCTCCCCTGAGGAGTTTAGTTGTACCCAAAGCCTTTCTAAGGGCGCACTTTTGGATGGGTGAAAGGGGCTTTGAACGCATTTTCTCGGGACATATTTTGAATTCCTCTCCCATGCCGGGTAGGGATAAGTTTCGGGTAGTTCAGAAACAGGAAACAGAAAGGGTCCAGTTTCATGTGGGGCTGCGTGAAGGCTCCCCAGGGGAGTTCAGTTGTACCCAGAGCCTTCCTTTGGGGGAACTTTTGGTTGGGCAAAAGTGTGGAGGAATCGTTAAGTGAGGCAGGACATGTGGACGTTGAGCAGTTGGGAGACAATGGGCTGGTGAAGCACCATACTCAACTCACATGAGCCTTGGCACGTATGCAGCTGGCTGAGAGCCAATCAGGCTCAAGGACACGATGCCCTTGGGCCATCGGGAAAGTCCCTAAGGCGGGACAGGTAGCCAAAAGAAGGAGGACCAGACTGAAAAGCCCGGGAAGTGTTAACCAATCCTGAGCTTAGTTTCTGCAATATGTATGAGTTGATTATGTTCAAACTAGATAAAAGACGACTGAGCTATCCATTAAAGTTGAAGTTCACTGTTCACTCATATTGTGCGTCTGGGTCTTCCTTCCATCGGCAACAAATTGGCGCCCGAACAGGGACCGGTCTGAATGGGATTTGGACACTGCTGGCAGTGATCCAGGGCCACGGTTGGACGGAATAAAGGAGAAGCCAGTCCTGCAACGCAGCCCAGGAGGTGAAAAGGACAAGAATCCCTGCACCCGTGCCGGGAAGGTGAAAAGGACGTGGAGTCCCCCGCACCCGGGAGTGGATCCCGCCGGTCGCGCGTCGCCGAGATCTGCAGCTCGGAAGGTGAAAGGGAGTCCCCGCACCCGGGATGAGCCTATATAGGGTCCCGCCGGAAAAGCACCGCCGAGGTCTTTGCAAAGGCTGCAATCGACGTATATAAAGGTATGAAAAGATAAGCGGCGTATTATTTGCTCAAATGCTTTTTAGAAAACGGAGCATTTTAGATATAGATTGTAGAAAAAGATTTGCCAGGGTTATTAGTATATGGGCTAGCTAAGGGTTGTTTTACAAATCCTGATACAGTTTTTTGAACAAACAGAGTGGCGTAAATTTGGAAATAAATTGTTTGATGATGTTAGGAACAATGTTAAGTTTACTGGGAGATTTGATGAGGCCATGGAGAGCAGTGGCTAATGCATTAGCCACACATAAAGATGAACAAAGAGTTGCCGCTGCTGCAACAGAGTGGTCAGGACCACCAAGAAGGGTTAGTAATGTTAATCCACAGCAAATAAATATGGAAGGAACAGATTGCCCATTGCCACCTTCCGTTAGAACTTTTACTATTACACAGGGGGCCTCGGGAATTTCGGGGGTGCCTGTGACAATGTCCTCTGTAGCAGAAGAGGAGCTCTCACTACCAACAGCTCCAACTGCTCCAATAGAAAGTGAGAAAGGAGCAAGTGAAAGGACCAGTGCTAACTCATTTCTATCAAATATAAATCCCTTCACAACGGGGGCGCAGGGAAGAGAAGGTCTGCAGCCATCGAAGGCCTTTGCTGTTACGCCCCCTGTTGACCTGAACGTGCCTTTTGACCCAGGCCCTATTGGCCTTGGAAAGGAGCGATGGAGGCAAATAGCAAATGAGGCACTGCATGAAGGGAATTATGAAACGGCAGCACAGTTAACACAAGCTTTTCCGGTAGTATACTCGCCACCAGATGCACAGGGGAATGTGACCGTTAATATGACAAATTTATACTGGAAACTACTAACTCAATTACGATCTACAGTAAATGATTCTGGTTTAAAGGGGGAACCTACTCGGCAAATGTTAGATTATATTTGGGGAACTAATATATTGCTCCCCGGGGACATACGTAGTATAATGAAGCTGATCCTAACACAACATCAACAGCTTCTTTTTAATGCGCATTGCAAAGTGTTTGTCAAGAGGCAGTAGCTGTGATAAGGGCACCTGGAGATCCGTTGTATGGTGTCACGTTGGAGGAATTGATGGGACTCGGACCATATTATAGATTAGAGACACAAGCGTTGCTGGGTCCAGACAAAGCTAAAGAATCAATGAGATTGGCTCGGAGAGCCTTGGACCAAATTAGAGAGCCAGGGGGGATACCATCCTATATGGGCATCAAGCAAGGAAGGGAGGAACCATTTGGGTTGTTTATTGATCGAGTAGCAAACGCAATACAAGCGGCTGGGGTACCTGATTATCTAAAGGGCACTATTCTAAAGCAGTGTGCAATTCAAAACTGCAACCCTTCAACTCGTAGTATATTAGCTACGTTACCGGGAACTTGGACAATTGAGGAGGGTTTAGAAAGGATGGCTCAGGTACCCGTGGGTCTGCAGGCTATGTTGGTAGATGTAATAAAACAACTAGGGAATAGCATGAAAGAACAGGCACAGGTATTCAGAGAGACTGCACAGCAATCGCAGAATCAAGTACTCGCTGCCCTTGCTCCTTTGCAAACGCCCGGAGGCCGTCCTACTGGCCGAGGGTCTTCACTGCAACCGCGTTGTTTTCGCTGTGGGATCACCGGACATAGGAAATGAGAGTGCAAAACGAGATCAGTGTGGTGTCATCTGTCCGTATGGTGCGTCGGGAAACGGCCAGAGCAGCGGGAAGGACTGCCCCGCGACGACACAAAAAGCGGCATTTACCACAGCGGCCGGAACAACACTGTTTACCTCCGACCAGCCACCAGAGGGAGTCTCGGCTTGGATTTGGCAACAGCAGTAGATGTAACGCTGTTGGACTCTAAACCCACCAGGGTAGCAACAGGAGTTATGGGACCAGTTATTGTCAATGGTGATCCTGTAGGAGCTTTATTGATCAGAAGATCGTCTGCTACCTTGAATGGATTACAAATATTGGTTGGACTTATAGATAAAGACTATTGTGGGGAAATACAGATTATAGTTTCTGCAATGTTTCCTCCAATGCATGTGCCGCGGAATACAAAGATAGCTCAATTACCTGGTCTACCTAATCCTGCTATGATACCAGAGGGTTGGCATTTATTGATTGTGGATCTGAAAGACTGTTTTTTCACAATAGCCCTCCATGAAAATGACAAACAGAGGTTTGCCCTTACTCTCCCGGCAATAAATCGTGAAGGTCCAGATCAAAGATTTGAATGGACTCTATTACCCCAGGGAAGGCGTAATTCACCTATGTTATGTCAGCTTTATGTTGACGCAGCTCTGCAACCAATTCGACGAAAATGGCCAGAGACAATAATCTATCATTACATGGATGATATTTTGTTAGCCCAGAAGGAACCGTTTTCTCTACAACAGAAAAATGACTTAACACTGACCTTAAAACAAATGGGACTCGTACTTACACCGGAAAAGGTTCAGGAGACAAGTCCCTGGAAGTTTTTGGGTTGGAAAATTACAAATTCCACCATTCAGCCTCAAAAACTTACAATCCAATCGGATATCAAAACTCTTAATGATGCTCAAAAACTGCTGGGAGATTTACAATGGATCAGGCCAGTAGTCGGGATTCCGAATGAACTGTTAAATCCCCTTCAGCCGTTATTAAAAGGAACTGATCCTGCTTCAAAAGTGACACTATCAGAAAAACAACAAGAAATACTACAACAAATCGCATCTTTGATCACAACGAGTGTCACGCATCGACGTATATCTGACAAGCCACTCGATCTTACCGTTCTATGTGGCTCAAAATGCCTGATGGGTGCCATAACACAGCAAAAAATAAAAACGGGGGAGAAGGGAGGAGAAACTGTGGTATTAGAATGGATAGCTCCTCCGTTACAACCTCGACGAACAATTCAAGAAAAAATTGCAACATTAGCAGAGTTAGTAAAGAAGGGGAGGAATCGAATATTGCAAGTGGATGGGGTTCCTCCAAATATTATCTGGTTACCCATGAAGCCAGGCGATTTGGAATGGTATATACAAAACTCTGAAGAGTTACAAGCTGCACTACTACAGGATGGCGCTACTATAGTAGCAAAAACGTTACAATCAACTGCTCTGACATGGATGGAAAACCAGGGATGGATAACTAAGCCAAAACGATCGTCTATCCCACTTAAGAATGCAGTGACAGTTTTCACTGATGCAGGAAAACGTTCTCGAACTGCTGCAGTGACTTGGAAGGATGAGCATGGTTGGAAACATCAAATTTTACAAGCCCAAGATAAAGACTCATTACAGACACTAGAACTTCTTGCAGTAGTATGGGCATTTATAAAATGGAGAGATGTTCCATTAAATGTGGTATCCGATTCCTTATATGTAGTAGGCATAGCAAATCATATAGAAGACTCAGCCTTGAGAGACTTAAAAAATGAACGGCTGTCAGAATTAATAATCAGTCTACAGATCGCCATAGCTCAAAGAAGTGAACCGTACGCAGTAATACACATAAGGAGTCATCAGTGGGAAGAAGGCCTGGGAGAAGGCAACGCTCGAGCGGACCGACTAGTCGCCGCAACAGCTACTGAAGCACCACTGTCACCCTTTTGCAGAACTCGGGAGGCTCATGCTATTTTTCACCAGAACGCTAAAGGACTTGCGCGGGCTTACAAACTGTCTAGAGCTGATGCGCAGGCGATAGT
Source organism: Anas platyrhynchos (assembly GCF_047663525.1). Taxonomy (NCBI): domain Eukaryota; kingdom Metazoa; phylum Chordata; class Aves; order Anseriformes; family Anatidae; genus Anas; species Anas platyrhynchos. Next base: position 4,334,271 of record NC_092622.1, read on the forward strand.
AAAAGCTTGCCCAACGTGTAGTCATTACAATTCGGGTGTGGGAATCGGAATCGGAATAAACCCGAGAGGGATTAAAACCAACGAAGTGTGGCAAATGGACGTCACTCATGTCACAGCATTTGGCAGATTGAGATATCTGCATGTAACAATAGACACTTACATGATTTGGGCTATACCACAGCCTGGGGAAAAAGTTCGGGATGTACGACGTCATCTTGCCAGTTGTTTTGCAGTAATGGGAGTACCACAAACCATAAAGACAGATAATGGTCCAGCCTATGTTAGTGGGCCACTTAAGCGATTTATGGAACTGTGGGACATTAAGCATATAACTGGTATTCCACATTCACCAACTGGTCAAGCTATAGTAGAAAGAGCTAATGGAACAGTTAAGCAGTATTTGGAAAAGTTTAAAGACATTACAGATATTAGAGAGAGGGTGGATAAAACCTTATTTGTTCTCAATCATTTGTGTGTATTTGGAGATGATGAGGAACCACCCGCGACACGTCATTACATTAAGTCTGAAAACGATAATAAATGTATTATGAGAGTACTGTACTGAGATATGAAAACGGGACAATGGCTGGGGCCTGCTGATGTGATTTATATGGGGCGAGGTTATGTGTGTATCTCTTCCCCTACAGGGCCAACCTGGGTTCCTAGTTGATGTGTTAAACCAGCCATTGAAGAAAAGTCATCAAGTACGAATAACAGCAACCATGGCTGATCTAACGGCACAAGGGATTTTGGTTGCATTATCTTTGACAATGACGGTTGGACGTAATAGTGCCATCCTAAGCAAAATCGATCCTCAAACCAATATGTGGGTCACTTGGGCAAATCAAACCGGACAAAGTTCATTTTGCCTATTCCTCGCTTCTGCGTCTGATCCTTTCGTTGATGAGTTGATTATGTTTGAAATGGTTAAGGGATCATACGCAAAAAATTGTAGTACAAGATAGTTGGTTTGAAGGTTGGTTTAAATCTGTTTTTGGGAACATGGGTGGATGGTTTTTTCTTCGTCAAAGAGGAACTTCGTTTTCTACTTATAGTTATATTGATTATAGTTGCTGCAAAATAAAAACGGGGGAATTGTGGAGGAATAGTTAAGTGAGGCAGGACATGTGGATGTTGAGCAGTTGGGAGACAATGGGCTGGTGAAGCACCGTACTCAACTCACATGAGCCTTGGCACGTATGCAGCTGGCTGAGAGCCAATCAGGCTCAAGGACACGATGCCCTTGGGCCATCGGGAAAGTCCCTAAGGCGGGACAGGTAGCCAAAAGAAGGAGGACCAGACTGAAAAGCCCGGGAAGTGTTAACCAATCCTGAGCTTAGTTTCTGCAATATGTATGAGTTGATTATGTTCAAACTAGATAAAAGACGACTGAGCTATTCATTAAAGTTGAAGTTCACTGTTCACTCATATTGAGCGTCTGGGTCTTCCTTCCGTCGGCAACACAAAAGGGTCTTTCAATGCGTTTTCTGAGGCCCTGTTTTTAATTCGTCTCAGATTCCAGGTAGGGGCATGTTTCGGGTTGCTCAGAAAGAGCGAACACAGAGGGTTCAGTGGCATGTGGGGCTGTGTGAAGGCTCCCCTGGGGAGTTCACTTGTACCCAAAGCCTTCCTTTTGGGGGCACTCTTGGATGGTCCAAAGCGGCTCAGAACGCGTTTTCTGGGGCCCGATTTTTCAGTCATCTCCGATGCCAGCTAGAGATATGTTTAGGCTTGCTTCGAAAGCATGAATACGGAGGGTCCAGTTGCATGTGGGACAGCATAAAGGCTCCCCTGGAGAGTTGATCTGCACGTAACATGGGCTTTGAGTACAACGGAATTCCCCAGGGGAGCAGTTACGCGGCCCCACATGCAACTGGACCCTCCGGGTTCACTCTTTCACCGCAACCCTAAATATAGCCCTACCCTGTATGGGAGACGACTGAAAAATTGGGACCCAGAAGATGCGTCCGAGCCCCTTTTCCCCATCCAAAAGTGCGACCAAACAAAGGCTTTGGGTACATCTGAACTCCCTAGGGGAGCAAATACGCAGCCCCATATGCAACTGGACCCTCCATATTCGCTGTTTCCGAGCAACACTAAACATAGCCCTAGCCGGCATGGGAGAAGACTGAAAAATCGGGCCAAATAAAACGCATTAAAAGAAAATTTCGCCCATCCAAAAGTGCCCCCAAAGGAAGGCTTTGGGCACAACTGAACTCCCCAGGGGAGCCTTTATGCAGCCCCACATGCAACTGGTCCCTCCGGGTTCACTCTTTCACCGCAAGCCTAAATACAGCCCTCGGCACAATGGGAAAAGACTGAAAAAGCAGGCCTCAGAAAACGCATTGCGATTCCCCTGGGACCACCCGAAAGTGCCCCCAAAGGAAGGCTTTGGGTACATCTGAACTCCCCAGGGGAGCCTTCATGCAGACCCACATGCAAATGGACCCTCCGTATTCGCTCTTTCACAGCAACCCTATATATAACCCTGGCCCGCATTGCAGACGACTGAAAACTCGGGCCCCAGAAAACGCGTTACAAGCCACATTCGCCCATCCAGAAGTGCCCCCAAAGGAAGGCTTTGGGTACAACTGAACTCCCCCGGGGAGCGTTTATGCAGCCCCACATGCAACTGGACCCTCCGTATTCGCTCTTTCACAGCAACCCTAAATATATCCCTGGCCAACCTGGCAGTCGACTGAAAACCCGGGCCCCAGAAAATGCGTTACAAGACTGTTTCGCCCATCCAAAAGTGCCCCCAGAGGAAGGCTTTGTGTACAAGTGAACTCCCCTGGGGAGCCTTTACGCAGCCCCACATGCAACTGGACCCTCCGTATTCGCATTTTCACAGCAAACCTAAGTATAACCCTGGCCCGCATGGCAGACGACTGAAAAACCGGGTCCCAGAAAACGCGCTACAAGCCCAATTCGCACATCCAGTAGTGCCCCCAAAATAAGGCTTTGGGTACAACTGAACTCCCCAGGGGAGCCTCTATGCAGCCCCACATGCAACTGGACCATCCGGGTTCGCTGTTTCCGAGCAACACTAAAGATAGCCCTAGCCGGCATGGGAGACGACTGAAAACTCGGGCCCCAGAAAACGCGTTGCAAGCCCCTTTGGACCATCCAAAAGTGCCCCCAAAGGAAGGCTTTGGATACAAGTGAACTCCCCAGGGGAGCCTTTACGCAGCCCCACATGCAACTGGACCCTCCGGGTTCGATTTTTCATAGCAACCCTAAATATATCACTAGCCGGCATGGGAGAAGACTGAAAACCTGGGCCCCAGAAAACGCGTTGCAAGCCCCTTTGGACCATCCAAAAGTGTCACCAAAGGAAGGCTTTAGGTACATCTGAAGTTCCCAGGGGAGCCTTTACGCAGCTCCACATGCAACTGGACCCTCCGGGTTCGCTGTTTCCAAGCATCCCTAAAGATAGCCCTAGCCGGCATCGATGACGACTGAAAAATCAGGCCCCAGGAAATGCGTTACGAGCCCTTTTCGCCCATCCAAATGTGCCCCCAAAAGAAGGCTTTGGGTACAAGTGAACTCCCCAGGGGAGCCTTTATGCAGCCCCACATGCAACTGGACCCTCCGGGTTCGCTGTTTCTGAGCATCCCTAAACATAGCCCTAGCCGGCATCGAAGACGACTGAAAAATCAGGCCATAGGAAATGCTTTACGAGCCCTTTTCGCCCATCCAAAAGTGTCACCAAAGGAAGGCTTTGGGTACAAGAGAACTCCCCAGGGGAGCCTTTACGCAGCCCCACATGCAACTGGACCCTCCGGGTTCGCTGTTTCCGAGCATCCCTAAATATATCACTGGCCGGCATGGGAGAAGACTGAAAACCCGGGCCCCAGGAAATGCGTTATGAGCCCTTTTCGCCCATCCAAAAGTGCCCCCAAAGGAAGACTTTGGGTAAAAGAGAACTCCCCAGGGGAGCCTTTACGCAGCCCCACATGCAACTGGACCGTCCGGGTTCGCTGTTTCCGAGCATCCCTAAACATAGCCCAAGCAGTCATCGGAGACGAGTGAAAAATTAGGCCCCAGGAAATGCGTTGCACGCCCCTTTCGCCCATCCAAAAGTGTCACCAAAGGAAGGATTTGGGTACAAGTGAACTCCCCAGGGGAGACTTTACGCAGCGCCACATGCAACTGCACCCTCCGGGTTCGCTGTTCATGAGCAAACCTAAAAGTAACCCTAGCCATCATCGAAGACGAGTTAAAAATCAGGCCCCAGGAAATGCGTTGCGAGCCCCTTTGGACCATCCAAAAGTGTCACCAAAGGAAGGCTTTGGGTACAAGTGAACTCCCCAGGGGAGCCTTTACGCAGCCCCACATGCAACTGGACCCTCCGGGTTCGCTGTTTCCGAGCATCCCTAAACATAGCCCTAGCCGGCATCGAAGACGACTGAAAAATCAGGCCCCAGGAAATGCGTTGCGAGCCCTTTTCGCCCATCCAAAAGTGCCCCCAAAGGAAGGCTTTGGGTACAAGAAAACTCCCCAGGGGAGCCTTTACGCAGCCCCACATGCCACTGGACCCTTCGGGTTCGATTTTTACGAGCAACCCTAAATATATCCCTAGACAGCATGGGAGAAGACTGAAAACCCGGGCCCCAGAAAACGCGTTGCAAGCCCCTTTGGACCATCCCAAAGTGTCACCAAAGGAAGGCTTTGGGTACAAGTGAACTCCCCAGGGGAGCCTTTACGCAGCCCCACATGCAACTGGACCCTCCGGGTTCGCTGTTCATGAGCAAACCTAAATGTAGCCCTAGCCGTCATCGGAGACGAGTGAAAAATCCGGACCCAGGAAATGCCTTGCGAGCCCCTTTGGACCATCCAAAAGTGCCCCCAAAGGAAGGCTTTGGGTACATCTGAAGTTCCCAGGGGAGCCTTTACGCAGCCCCATATGCAACTGGACCCTCCGGGTTCGCTGCTTCCGAGCAACCCTAAACGTAGCCCTAGCAGTCATCGGAGACGAGTGAAAAATCAGGCCCCTGGAAAAGCGTTCCGAGCCCCTTTGGAACATCCAAAAGTGTCACCAAAGGAAGGCTTTGGGTACAAGTGAACTCCCCAGGGGAGCCTTTACGCAGCCCCACATGCAACTGGACCCTCCGGGTTCGCTGTTTCCGAGCATCCCTAAACATAGCCCTTGCCGGCATCGATGACGACTGAAAAATCAGGCCCCAGGAAATGCGTTACGAGCCCATTTCGCCCATCCAAAAGTGCCCCCAAAGGAAGGCTTTGGGTACAAGAGAACTCCCCAGGGGAGCCTTTACGCAGCCCCACATGCAACTGGACCCTCCGGGTTTGCTGTTTCCGAGCATCCCTAAACATAGCCCTAGCCGGCATCGAAGACGACTGAAAAATCAGGCCCCAGGAAATGCGTTACGAGCCCTTTTCGCCCATCCAAAAGTGCCCCCAAAGGAAGGCTTTGGGTACAAGTGAACTCCCCAGGGGAGCCTTTACGCAGCCCCACATGCAACTGGACCCTCCGGGTTCGATTTTTCCAAGCAACCCTAAATATATTGCTAGCCGGCATGGGAGAAGACTGAAAACCCGGGCCCAAGAAAACGCGTTGCAAGCCCCTTTGGACCATCCAAAATGGCCCCCAAAGGAAGGCTTTGGGTACATCTGAAGTTCCCAGGGGAGCCTTTACGCAGCCCCACATGCAACTGGACCCTCCGGGTTCGCTGCTTCCGAGCAACCCTAAACGTAGCCCTAGCAGTCATCGGAGACGAGTGAAAAATCAGGCCCCTGAAAATGCGTTCCGAGCCCCTTTGGACCATCCAAAAGTGTCACCAAAGGAAGGCTTTGGGTACAAGTGAACTGCCCAGGGGAGCATTTACGCAGCCCCACATGCAACTGGACCCTCCGGGTTCGCTGTTTCCGAGCATCCCTAAACATAGCCCTATCCGGCATCGAAGACGACTGAAAAATCAGGCCCCAGGAAATGCATTCCGAGCCCCTTTGGACCATCCAAAAGTGCCCCCAAAGGAAGGCTTTGGGTACAAGTGAACTCCCCAGGGGAGACTTTACGCAGCCCCACATGCAACTGGACCCTCCGGGTTCGATTTTTCCAAGCAACCCTAAATATATCCCTAGCCGGTATTGGAGAAGACTGAAAACCCGGGCCCCAGAAAACGCGTTGCAAGCCCCTTTGGACCATCCAAAAGTGTCACCAAAGGAAGGCTTTGGGTACAAGTGAATTCCCCAGGGGAGCCTTTACGCAGCCCCACATGCAACTGGACCCTCCGGGTTCGCTGTTTCTGAGCAACCCTATATATATCACTAGCCGGCATGGGAGAAGACTTAAAACCTGGGCCCCAGAAAATGCATTCCAAGCCCTTTTCGCCCATCCAATAGTGCCCCCAAAGAAAGGCTTTGGGTACAAGTGAACTCCCCAGGGGAGCCTTTACGCAGCCCCACATGCAACTGGACCCTCCGGGTTCGCTGTTTCCGAGCATCCCTAAAGATAGCCCTTGCCGGCATCGAAGACGACTGAAAAATCAGGCCCCAGGAAATGCGTTGCGAGCCCTTTTCGCCCATCCCAAAAGTGCCCCCAAAGGAAGACTTTGGGTACATTTGAACTCCCCAGGGGAGCCTTTACGCAGCCCCACATGCAACTGGACCCTTCGGGTTCTCTGTTTCTGAGCATCCCTAAACTTAGCCCGAGCCGGCATCGAAGACGACTGAAAAATCTGGCCGAGGAAATGTGTTGCGAGCCCTTTTCGCCCATCCAAAAGTGCCCCCAAAGGAAGGCTTTGGGTACAAGAGAACTCCCCAGGGGAGCCTTTACGCAGCCCCACATGCAACTGGACCCTCCGGGTTCGCTGTTTCCGAGCATCCCTAAACATAGCCCTAGCCGGCATCGATGACGACTGAAAAATCAGGCCCCAGGAAATGCGTTACGAGCCCATTTCGCCCATCCAAAAGTGCCCCCAAAGGAAGGCTTTGGGTACAAGAGAACTCCCCAGGGGAGCCTTTACGCAGCCCCACATGCAACTGGACCCTCCGGGTTCGATTTTTCCAAGCAACCCTAAATATATCCCTAGCCGGCATGGGAGAAGACTGAAAATCCGGGCCCCAGAAAACGCGTTGCAAGCTCCTTTGGACCATCCAAAAGTGTCACCAAAGGAAGGCTTTGGGTACAAGTGAATTCCCCAGGGGAGCCTTTACGCAGCCCCACATGCAACTGGACCCTCCGGGTTCGCTGTTTCTGATCAACCCTATATATATCACTAGCCCGCATGGGAGAAGACTGAAAACCCGGGCCCCAGGAAATGCTTTGCGAGCCCTTTTCGCCCATCCAAAAGTGCCCCCAAAGGAAGGCTTTGGGTACAAGTGAACTCCCCAGGGGAGCCTTTACGCAGCCCCACATGCAACTGGACCCTCCGGGTTCGCTGTTTCCGAGCATCCCTAAACATAGCACTAGCCGGCATCGAAGACGACTGAAAAATCAGGCCCCAGGAAATGCGTTACGAGCCCTTTTCGCCCATCCAAAAGTGCCCCCAAAGGAAGGCTTTGGGTACAAGAGAACTCCCCAGGGGAGCCTTTACGCAGCCCCACATGCAACTGGACCCTTTGGGTTCGATTTTTCCGAGCAACCCTAAATATATCCCTAGCCAGCATGGGAGAAGACTGAAAACCCGGGCCCGAGAAAACGCGTTGCAAGCCCCTTTGGACCACCCAAAAGTGTCACCAAAGGAAGGCTTTTGGTACAAGTGAACTCCCCAGGGGAGCCTTTACGCAGCCCCACATGCAACTGGACCCTCCGGGTTCGCTGTTCATGAGCAAACCTAAAAGTAGATCTAGCCGTAATCGGAGACGAGTGAAAAATCAGGCCCCAGGAAATGCGTTGCGAGCCCCTTTTGAACATCCAAAAGTGCCCCCAAAGGAAGGCTTTGGGTACATCTGAAGTTCCCAGGGGAGTCTTTACGCAGCCCCACATGCAACTGGACCCTCCGGGTTCGCTGTTCATGAGCAAACCTAAAAGTAGCCCTAGCCGTCATTGGAGACGAGTGAAAAATCAGGCCCCAGGAAATGCGTTGCGAGCCCTTTGGACCATCCAAAAGTGTCACCAAAGGAAGGCTTTGGGTACAAGAGAACTCCCCAGGGGAGCCTTTACGCAGCCCCACATGCAACTGGACCCTCCGGGTTCGCTGTTTCCGAGCATCCCTAAACATAGCCCTAGCCGGCATCGATGACGACTGAAAAATCAGGCCCCAGGAAATGCGTTACGAGCCCATTTCGCCCATCCAAAAGTGCCCCCTAAGGAAGGCTTTGGGTACAAGTGAACTCCCCAGGGGAGCCTTTACGCAGCCCCACATGCAACTGGACCCTCCGGGTTCGCTGTTTCCGAGCATCCCTAAACATAGCCCTAGCCGGCATCGAAGACGACTGAAAAATCAGGCCCCAGGAAATGCATTCCAAGCCCTTTTCGCCCATCCAAAAGTGCCCCCAAAGGAAGGCTTTGGATACAAGTGAACTCCCCAGGGGAGCCTTTACGCAGCCCCACATGCAACTGGACCCTCCGGGTTCGATTTTTCCAAGCAACCCTAAACATATCCCTAGCCGGCATGGGAGAAGACTGAAAACCCGGGCCCCAGAAAACGCGTTGCAAGCCCCTTTGGACCATCCAAAAGTGTCACCAAAGGAAGGCTTTGGGTACAAGTGAATTCCCCAGGGGAGCCTTTACGCAGCCCCACATGCAACTGGACCCTCCGGGTTCGCTGTTTCTGAGCAACCCTATATATATCACTAGCCGGCATCGATGACGACTGAAAAATCAGGCCCCAGGAAATGCTTTGCGAGCCCTTTTCGCCCATCCAAAAGTGCCCCCAAAGGAAGGCTTTGGATACAAGTGAACTCCCCAGGGGAGCCTTTACGCAGCCCCACATGCAACTGGACCCTCCGGGTTCGCTGTTTCCGAGCATCCCTAAACATAGCCCTAGCCGGCATCGAAGACGACTGAAAAATCAGGCCCCAGGAAATGCGTTTCGAGCCCCTTTGGACCATCCAAAAGTGCCCCCAAAGGAAGGCTTTGGGTACAAGTGAACTCCCCTTGGGAGCCTTTACGCAGCCCCACATGCAACTGGACCCTCCGGGTTCGATTTTTCCGAGCAACCCTAAATATATCCCTAGCCGGCATGGGAGAAGACTGAAAAATCAGGCCATAGGAAATGCGTTGGGAGCCCTTTTCGCCCATCCAAAAGTGCCCCCAAAGGAAGGCTTTGGGTACAAGAGAACTCCCCAGGGGAGCCTTTACGCAGCCCCACATGCAACTGGACCCTCCGGGTTCGCTGTTTCCAAGCAACCCTAAACATATCCCTAGCCGGCATGGGAGAAGACTGACAACCCGGGCCCCAGAAAACGCGTTGCAAGCCCCTTTGGACCACCCAAAAGTGTCACCAAAGGAAGGCTTTTGGTACAAGTGAACTCCCCAGGGGAGCCTTTACGCAGCCCCACATGCAACTGGACCCTCCGGGTTCGCTGTTCATGAGCAAACCTAAATGTAGCCCTAGCCGTCATCGGAGACGAGTGAAAAATCCGGACCCAGGAAATGCCTTGCGAGCCCCTTTGGACCATCCAAAAGTGCCCCCAAAGGAAGGCTTTGGGTACATCTGAAGTTCCCAGGGGAGCCTTTACGCAGCCCCACATGCAACTGGACCCTCCGGGTTCGCTGCTTCCGAGCAACCCTAAACGTAGCCCTAGCAGTCATCGGAGACGAGTGAAAAATCAGGCCCCTGAAAATGCGTTCCGAGCCCCTTTGGACCATCCAAAAGTGTCACCAAAGGAAGGCTTTGGGTACAAGTGAACTCCCCAGGGGAGCCTTTACGCAGCCCCACATGCAACTGGACCCTCCGGGTTCGCTGTTTCCGAGCATCCCTAAACATAGCCCTTGCCGGCATCGAAGACGACTGAAAAATCAGGCCCCAGGAAATGCGTTTCGAGCCCCTTTGGACCATCCAAAAGTGCCCCCAAAGGAAGGCTTTGGGTACAAGTGAACTCCCCAGGGGAGCCTTTACGCAGCCCCACATGCAACTGGACCCTCCGGGTTCGATTTTTCCGAGCAACCCTAAATATATCCCTAGCCGGCATGGGAGAAGACTGAAAACCCGGGCCCCAGAAAACGCGTTGCAAGCCCCTTTGGACCATCCAAAAGTGTCACCAAAGGAAGGCTTTGGGTACAAGTGAATTCCCCAGGGGAGCCTTTACGCAGCCCCACATGCAACTGGACCCTCCGGGTTCGCTGTTTCCTAGCATCCCTAAACATTGCCCTTGCCGGCATCGAAGACGACTGAAAAATCAGGCCATAGGAAATGCGTTGCGAGCCCTTTTCGCCCATCCAAAAGTGCCCCCAAAGGAAGGCTTTGGGTACAAGTGAACTCCCCAGGGGAGCCTTTACGCAGCCCCACATGCAACTGGACCCTCCGGGTTCGATTTTTCCGAGCAACCCTAAATATATCCCTAGCCGGCTTGGGAGAAGACTGAAAACCCGGGCCCCAGAAAACGCGTTGCAAGCCCCTTTGGACCATCCAAAAGTGTCCCCAAAGGAAGGCTTTGGGTACAAGTGAATTCCCCAGGGGAGCCTTTACGCAGCCCCACATGCAACTGGACCCTCCGGGTTTGCTGTTTCTGAGCAACCCTATATATATCACTAGCCGGCATTGGAGAAGACTTAAAACCCGGGCCCCAGGAAATGCATTCCAAGCCCTTTTCGCCCATCCAAAAGTGCCCCCAAAGAAAGGCTTTGGGTAGAAGTGAACTCCCCAGGGGAGCCTTTACGCAGCCCCACATGCAACTGGACCCTCCGGGTTCGCTGTTTCCGAGCATCCCTAAACTTAGCCCTAGCCGGCATCGAAGACGACTGAAAAATCTGGCCGAGGAAATGTGTTGCGAGCCCTTTTCGCCCATCCAAAAGTGCCCCCAAAGGAAGGCTTTGGGTACAAGAGAACTCCCCAGGGGAGCCTTTACGCAGCCCCACATGCAACTGGACCCTCCGGGTTCGCTGTTTCCGAGCATCCCTAAACATTACACTAGCCGGCATCGATGACGACTGAAAAATCATGCCCCAGGAAATGCGTTGCGAGCCCCTTTGGACCATCCAAAAGTGTCACCAAAGGAAGGCTTTGGGTACAAGAGAACTCCCCAGGGGAGCCTTTACGCAGCCCCACGTGCAACTGGACTCTCCGGGTTCGCTGTTTCTGAGCAAACCTATATATATCACTGGCCGGAATGGGAGAAGACTGAAAACCCGGGCCCCAGGAAATGCGTTGCGAGCCCTTTTCGCCCATCCAAAAGTGTCACCAAAGGAAGGCTTTGGGTACAAGTGAACTCCCCAGGGGAGCCTTTACGCAGCCCCACATGCAACTGCACCCTCCGCGTTCGCTGTTCATGAGCAAACCTAAAAGTAGCACTAGCCGTCATCGAAGACGTGTTAAAAATCAGGCCCCAGGAAATGCGTTGCGAGCCCTTTTCGCCCATCCAAATGTGCCCCCAAAGGAAGGCTTTGGGTACAAGAGAACTCCCCAGGGGAGCCTTTACGCAGCCCCAGATGCAACTGGACCCTTCGGGTTCGATTTTTCCGAGCAACCCTAAATATATCCCTAGCCAGCATGGGCGAAGACTGAAAACCCGGGCCCCAGAAAGCGCGTTGCAAGCCCCTTTGGAACACCCAAAAGTGTCACCAAAGGAAGGCTTTTGGTACAAGTGAACTCCCCAGGGGAGCCTTTACGCAGCCCCACATGCAACTGGACCCTCCGGGTTCGCTGTTCATGAGCAAACCTAAATGTAGCCCTAGCCATCATCGGAGACGACTGAAAAATCAGGCCCCAGGAAATGCATTCCAAGCCCTTTTCGCCCATCCAAAAGTGCCCCCAAAGGAAGGCTTTGGGTACAAGTGAACTCCCCAGGGGAGCCTTTACGCAGCCCCACATGCAAATGGACCCTCCGGGTTCGATTTTTCCGAGCAACCCTGAATATATCCCTAGCTGGCATGGGAGAAGACTGAAAACCCAGGCCCCAGAAAACGCGTTGCAAGCCCCTTTGGACCATCCAAAAGTGTCACCAAAGGAAGGCTTTTGGTACAAGTGAATTCCCCAGGGGAGCCTTTACGCAGCCCCACATGCAACTGGACCCTCCGGGTTCGCTGTTTCTGAGCAACCCTATATATATCACTAGCCGGCATGGGAGAAGACTGAAAACCCGGGCCCCAGAAAACGCTTTGCAAGCCCCTTTGGACCATCCAAAAGTGTCACCAAAGGAAGGCTTTGGGTACAAGTGAACTCCCCAGGGGAGCCTTTACGCTGCCCCACATGCAACTGCACCCTCCGCGTTCGCTGTTCATGAGCAAACCTAAAAGTAGCTCTAGCCGTCATCGGAGACGACTGAAAAATCAGGCCCCAGGAAATGCGTTTCGAGCCCCTTTGGACCATCCAAAAGTGCCCCCAAAGGAAGGCTTTGGGTACAAGTGAACTCCCCAGGGGAGCCTTTACGCAGCCCCACATGCAAATGGACCCTCCGGGTTCGATTTTTCCGAGCAACCCTAAATATATCCCTAGCCGGCATGGGAGAAGACTGAAAACCCGGGCCCCAGAAAACGCGTTGCAAGCCCCTTTGGACCATCCAAAAGTGTCACCAAAGGAAGGCTTTGGGTACAAGTGAATTCCCCAGGGGAGCCTTTACGCAGCCCCACATGCAACTGGACCCTCCGGGTTCGCTGTTTCCGAGCATCCCTAAACATAGCCCTTGCCGGCATCGAAGACGACTGAAAAATCAGGCCATAGGAAATGCGTTGCGAGCCCTTTTCGCCCATCCAAAAGTGCCCCCAAAGGAAGGCTTTGGGTACAAGAGAACTCCCCAGGGGAGCCTTTACGCAGCCCCACATGCAACTGGACCCTCCGGGTTCGATTTTTCCGAGCAACCCTAAATATATCCCTAGCCGGCATGGGAGAAGACTGAAAACCCGGGCCCCAGAAAACGCGTTGCAAGCCCCTTTGGACCATCCAAATGTGTCACCAAAGGAAGGCTTTGGGTACAAGTGAATTCTCCAGGGGAGCCTTTACGCAGCCCCACATGCAACTGGACCCTCCGGGTTCGCTGTTTCCGAGCATCCCTAAACATAGCCCTTGCCGGCATCGAAGACGACTGAAAAATCAGGCCCCAGGAAATGCGTTGCGAGCCCTTTTCGCCCATCAAAAAGTGCCCCCAAAGGAAGACTTTGGGTACATTTGAACTCCCCAGGGGAGCCTTTACGCAGCCCCACATGCAACTGGACCCTCCGGGTTCTCAGTTTCTGAGCATCCCTAAACTAAGCCCTAGTCGGCATCGAAGACGACTGAAAAATCTGGCCGAGGAAATGCGTTTCGAGCCCTTTTCGCCCATCCAAAAGTGCCCCCAAAGGAAGGCTTTGGGTACAAGTGAACTCCCCAGGGGAGCCTTTACGCAGCCCCACATGCAACTGGACCCTCCGGGTTCGCTGTTCATGAGCAAACCTAAAAGTAGCCCTAGCCGTCATTGGAGACGACTGAAAAATCAGGCCCCAGGAAATGCGTTGCGAGCCCCTTTGGACCATCCAAAAGTGTCACCAAAGGAAGGCTTTGGGTACAAGAGAACTCCCCAGGGGAGCCTTTACGAAGCCCCACATGCAACTGGACCCTCCGGGTTCGCTGTTTCTGAGCAAACCTATATATATCACTAGCCGGCATGGGAGAAGACTGAAAACCCGGGCCCCAGGAAATGCTTTGCGAGCCCTTTTCGCCCATCCAAAAGTGCCCCCAAAGGAAGGCTTTGGGTACAAGTGAACTCCCCAGGGGAGCCTTTACGCAGCCCCACATGCAACTGGACCCTCCGGGTTCGCTGTTCATGAGCAAACCTAAATGTAGCCCTAGCCGTCATCGGAGACGAGTGAAAAATCAGGCCCCTGGAAATGCGTTGCGAGCCCCTTTGGACCATCCAAAAGTGCCCCCAAAGGAAGGCTTTGGGTACATCTGAAGTTCCCAGGGGAGCCTTTACGCAGCCCCACATGCAACTGGACCCTCCGGGTTCGCTGTTCATGAGCAAACCTAAAAGTAGCCCTAGCCGTCATTGGAGACGACTGAAAAATCAGGCCCCAGGAAATGCGTTGCGAGCCCCTTTGGACCATCCAAAAGTGTCACCAAAGGAAGGCTTTGGGTACAAGAGAACTCCCCAGGGGAGCCTTTACGCAGCCCCACATGCAACTGGACCCTCCGGGTTCGCTGTTTCCGAGCATCCCTAAACATATCCTTAGCAGTCATCGGAGACGAGTGAAAAATCAGGCCCCTGGAAATGCGTTCCGAGCCCCTTTGGACCATCCAAAAGTGTCACCAAAGGAAGGCTTTGGGTACAAGTGAACTCCCCAGGGGAGCCTTTACGCAGCCCCACATGCAACTGGACCCTCCGGGTTCGCTGTTTCCGAGCATCCCTAAACATAGCCCTAGCCGGCATCGAAGACGACTGAAAAATCAGGCCATAGGAAATGCGTTGCAAGCCCCTTTGGACCATCCAAAAGTGTCACCAAAGGAAGGCTTTGGGTACAAGTGAATTCCCCAGGGGAGCCTTTACGCAGCCCCACATGCAACTGGACCCTCCGGGTTCGCTGTTTCCGAGCATCCCTAAACATAGCCCTAGCCGGCATCGAAGACGACTGAAAAATCAGGCCCCAGGAAATGCGTTGCGAGCCCTTTTCGCCCATCCAAAAGTGCCCCCAAAGGAAGGCTTTGGGTACAAGAGAACTCCCCAGGGGAGCCTTTACGCAGCCCCACATGCAACTGGACCCTCCGGGTTCGCTGTTTCCGAGCATCCCTAAACATAGCCCTAGCCGGCATCGAAGACGACTGAAAAATAAGGCCCCAGGAAATGCATTCCAAGCCCTTTTCGCCCATCCAAAAGTGCCCGCAAAGGAAGGCTTTGGGTACAAGTGAACTCCCCAGGGGAGACTTTACGCAGCCCCACATGCAACTGGACCCTCCGGGTTCTATTTTTCCAAGCAACCCTAAACATATCCCTAGCCAGCATGGGAGAAGACTGAAAACCCGGGCCCCAGAAAACGCGTTGCAAGCCCCTTTGGACCATCCAAAAGTGTCACCAAAGGAAGGCTTTGGGTACAAGTGAATTCCCCAGGGGAGCCTTTACGCAGCCCCACATGCAACTGGACCCTCCGGGTTCGCTGTTTCTGAGCAACCCTATATATATCACTAGCCGGCATGGGAGAAGACTGAAAACCCGGGCCCCAGGAAATGCTTTGCTAGCCCTTTTCGCCCATCCAAAAGTGCCCCCAAAGGAAGGCTTTGGGTACAAGTGAACTCCCCAGGGGAGCCTTTACGCAGCCCCACATGCAACTGGACCCTCCGGGTTCGGTGTTTCTGAGCAACCCTATATATATCACTAGCCGGCATCGAAGACGACTGAAAAATCAGGCCCCAGGAAATGCGTTACGAGCCCTTTTCACCCATCCAAAAGTGCCCCCAAAGGAAGGCTTTGGGTACAAGAGAACTCCCCAGGGGAGCCTTTACGCAGCCCCACATGCAACTGGACCCTTCGGGTTCGATTTTTACGAGCAACCCTAAATATATCCATAGCCAGCATGGGAGAAGACTGAAAACCCGGACCCCAGAAAACGCGTTGCAAGCCCCTTTGGACCACCCAAAAGTGTCACCAAAGGAAGGCTTTTGGTACAAGTGAACTCCCCAGGGGAGCCTTTACGCAGCCCCACATGCAACTGGACCCTCCGGGTTCGCTGTTCATGAGCAAACCTAAATGTAGCCCTAGCCGTCATCGGAGACGAGTGAAAAATCAGGCCCCAGGAAATGCGTTGCGAGCCCCTTTGGAACATCCAAAAGTGCCCCCAAAGGAAGGCTTTGGGTACAAGAGAACTCCCCAGGGGAGTCTTTACGCAGCCCCACATGCAACTGGACCCTCCGGGTTCGCTGTTCATGAGCAAACCTAAATGTAGCCCTAGCCGTCATCGGAGACGAGTGAAAAATCAGGCCCCAGGAAATGCGTTGCGAGCCCCTTTGGAACATCCAAAAGTGCCCCCAAAGGAAGGCTTTGGGTACATCTGAAGTTCCCAGGGGAGCCTTTACGCAGCCCCACATGCAACTGGACCCTCCGTGTTCGCTCTTCATGAGCAAACCTAAAAGTAGCCCTAGCCGTCATTGGAGACGAGTGAAAAATCAGGCCCCAGGAAATGCGTTACGAGCCCCTTTGGACCATCCAAAAGTGTCACCAAAGGAAGGCTTTGGGTACAAGAGAAGTCCCCAGGGGAGCCTTTACGCAGCCCCACATGCAACTGGACCCTCCGGGTTCGCTGTTTCCGAGCATCCCTAAACATATCCTTAGCAGTCATCGGAGACGAGTGAAAAATCAGGCCCCTGGAAATGCGTTCCGAGCCCCTTTGGACCATCCAAAAGTGTCACCAAAGGAAGGCTTTGGGTACAAGTGAACTCCCCAGGGGAGCCTTTACGCAGCCCCACATGCAACTGGACCCTCCGGGTTCGCTGTTTCCGAGCATCCCTAAACATAGCCCTAGCCGGCATCGAAGACGACTGAAAAATCAGGCCATAGGAAATGCGTTGCAAGCCCCTTTGGACCATCCAAAAGTGTCACCAAAGGAAGGCTTTGGGTACAAGTGAACTCCCCAGGGGAGCCTTTACGCAGCCCCACATGCAACTGGACCCTCCGGGTTCGCTGTTCATGAGCAAACGTAAACGTAGCCCTAGCCGTCATCGGAGACGAGTGAAAAATCCGGCCCCAGGAAATGCGTTGCGAGCCCCTTTGGACCATCCAAAAGTGCCCCCAAAGGAAGGCTTTGGGTACAAGTGAACTCCCCAGGGGAGCCTTTACGCAGCCCCACATGCAACTGGACCCTCCGGGTTCGCTGTTCATGAGCAAACCTAAAAGTAGCCCTAGCCGTCATTGGAGACGACTGAAAAATCAGGCCCCAGGAAATGCGTTGCGAGCCCCTTTGGACCATCCAAAAGTGTCACCAAAGGAAGGCTTTGGGTACAAGAGAACTCCCCAGGGGAGCCTTTACGAAGCCCCACATGCAACTGGACCCTCCGGGTTCGCTGTTTCTGAGCAAACCTATATATATCACTAGCCGGCATGGGAGAAGACTGAAAACCCGGGCCCCAGGAAATGCTTTGCGAGCCCTTTTCGCCCATCCAAAAGTGCCCCCAAAGGAAGGCTTTGGGTACAAGTGAACTCCCCAGGGGAGCCTTTACGCAGCCCCACATGCAACTGGACCCTCCGGGTTCGCTGTTCATGAGCAAACCTAAATGTAGCCCTAGCCGTCATCGGAGACGAGTGAAAAATCAGGCCCCTGGAAATGCGTTGCGAGCCCCTTTGGACCATCCAAAAGTGCCCCCAAAGGAAGGCTTTGGGTACATCTGAAGTTCCCAGGGGAGCCTTTACGCAGCCCCACATGCAACTGGACCCTCCGGGTTCGCTGTTCATGAGCAAACCTAAAAGTAGCCCTAGCCGTCATTGGAGACGACTGAAAAATCAGGCCCCAGGAAATGCGTTGCGAGCCCCTTTGGACCATCCAAAAGTGTCACCAAAGGAAGGCTTTGGGTACAAGAGAACTCCCCAGGGGAGCCTTTACGCAGCCCCACATGCAACTGGACCCTCCGGGTTCGCTGTTTCCGAGCATCCCTAAACATATCCTTAGCAGTCATCGGAGACGAGTGAAAAATCAGGCCCCTGGAAATGCGTTCCGAGCCCCTTTGGACCATCCAAAAGTGTCACCAAAGGAAGGCTTTGGGTACAAGTGAACTCCCCAGGGGAGCCTTTACGCAGCCCCACATGCAACTGGACCCTCCGGGTTCGCTGTTTCCGAGCATCCCTAAACATAGCCCTAGCCGGCATCGAAGACGACTGAAAAATCAGGCCATAGGAAATGCGTTGCAAGCCCCTTTGGACCATCCAAAAGTGTCACCAAAGGAAGGCTTTGGGTACAAGTGAATTCCCCAGGGGAGCCTTTACGCAGCCCCACATGCAACTGGACCCTCCGGGTTCGCTGTTTCCGAGCATCCCTAAACATAGCCCTAGCCGGCATCGAAGACGACTGAAAAATCAGGCCCCAGGAAATGCGTTGCGAGCCCTTTTCGCCCATCCAAAAGTGCCCCCAAAGGAAGGCTTTGGGTACAAGAGAACTCCCCAGGGGAGCCTTTACGCAGCCCCACATGCAACTGGACCCTCCGGGTTCGCTGTTTCCGAGCATCCCTAAACATAGCCCTAGCCGGCATCGAAGACGACTGAAAAATAAGGCCCCAGGAAATGCATTCCAAGCCCTTTTCGCCCATCCAAAAGTGCCCGCAAAGGAAGGCTTTGGGTACAAGTGAACTCCCCAGGGGAGACTTTACGCAGCCCCACATGCAACTGGACCCTCCGGGTTCTATTTTTCCAAGCAACCCTAAACATATCCCTAGCCAGCATGGGAGAAGACTGAAAACCCGGGCCCCAGAAAACGCGTTGCAAGCCCCTTTGGACCATCCAAAAGTGTCACCAAAGGAAGGCTTTGGGTACAAGTGAATTCCCCAGGGGAGCCTTTACGCAGCCCCACATGCAACTGGACCCTCTGGGTTCGCTGTTTCTGAGCAACCCTATATATATCACTAGCCGGCATGGGAGAAGACTGAAAACCCGGGCCCCAGGAAATGCTTTGCTAGCCCTTTTCGCCCATCCAAAAGTGCCCCCAAAGGAAGGCTTTGGGTACAAGTGAACTCCCCAGGGGAGCCTTTACGCAGCCCCACATGCAACTGGACCCTCCGGGTTCGGTGTTTCTGAGCAACCCTATATATATCACTAGCCGGCATCGAAGACGACTGAAAAATCAGGCCCCAGGAAATGCGTTACGAGCCCTTTTCACCCATCCAAAAGTGCCCCCAAAGGAAGGCTTTGGGTACAAGAGAACTCCCCAGGGGAGCCTTTACGCAGCCCCACATGCAACTGGACCCTTCGGGTTCGATTTTTACGAGCAACCCTAAATATATCCATAGCCAGCATGGGAGAAGACTGAAAACCCGGACCCCAGAAAACGCGTTGCAAGCCCCTTTGGACCACCCAAAAGTGTCACCAAAGGAAGGCTTTTGGTACAAGTGAACTCCCCAGGGGAGCCTTTACGCAGCCCCACATGCAACTGGACCCTCCGGGTTCGCTGTTCATGAGCAAACCTAAATGTAGCCCTAGCCGTCATCGGAGACGAGTGAAAAATCAGGCCCCAGGAAATGCGTTGCGAGCCCCTTTGGAACATCCAAAAGTGCCCCCAAAGGAAGGCTTTGGGTACAAGAGAACTCCCCAGGGGAGTCTTTACGCAGCCCCACATGCAACTGGACCCTCCGGGTTCGCTGTTCATGAGCAAACCTAAATGTAGCCCTAGCCGTCATCGGAGACGAGTGAAAAATCAGGCCCCAGGAAATGCGTTGCGAGCCCCTTTGGAACATCCAAAAGTGCCCCCAAAGGAAGGCTTTGGGTACATCTGAAGTTCCCAGGGGAGCCTTTACGCAGCCCCACATGCAACTGGACCCTCCGTGTTCGCTCTTCATGAGCAAACCTAAAAGTAGCCCTAGCCGTCATTGGAGACGAGTGAAAAATCAGGCCCCAGGAAATGCGTTACGAGCCCCTTTGGACCATCCAAAAGTGTCACCAAAGGAAGGCTTTGGGTACAAGAGAAGTCCCCAGGGGAGCCTTTACGCAGCCCCACATGCAACTGGACCCTCCGGGTTCGCTGTTTCCGAGCATCCCTAAACATATCCTTAGCAGTCATCGGAGACGAGTGAAAAATCAGGCCCCTGGAAATGCGTTCCGAGCCCCTTTGGACCATCCAAAAGTGTCACCAAAGGAAGGCTTTGGGTACAAGTGAACTCCCCAGGGGAGCCTTTACGCAGCCCCACATGCAACTGGACCCTCCGGGTTCGCTGTTTCCGAGCATCCCTAAACATAGCCCTAGCCGGCATCGAAGACGACTGAAAAATCAGGCCATAGGAAATGCGTTGCAAGCCCCTTTGGACCATCCAAAAGTGTCACCAAAGGAAGGCTTTGGGTACAAGTGAACTCCCCAGGGGAGCCTTTACGCAGCCCCACATGCAACTGGACCCTCCGGGTTCGCTGTTCATGAGCAAACGTAAACGTAGCCCTAGCCGTCATCGGAGACGAGTGAAAAATCCGGCCCCAGGAAATGCGTTGCGAGCCCCTTTGGACCATCCAAAAGTGCCCCCAAAGGAAGGCTTTGGGTATATCTGAAGTTCCCAGGGGAGCCTTTACGCAGCCCCACATGCAACTGGACCCTCCGGGTTCGCTGCTTCCGAGCAACCCTAAACGTAGCCCTAGCAGTCATCGGAGACGACTGAAAAATCAGGCCCCTGGAAATGTGTTCCGAGCCCCTTTGGACCATCCAAAAGTGTCACCAAAGGAAGGCTTTGGGTACAAGTGAACTCCCCTGGGGAGCCTTTACGCAGCCCCACATGCAACTGGACCCTCTGGGTTCGCTGTTTCTGAGCAACCCTAAATATATCACTGGCCGGCATGGGAGAAGACTGAAAACCCGGGTCCCAGGAAATGCGTTACGAGCCCTTTTCGCCCTTCCAAAAGTGCCCCCAAAGGAAGGGTTTGGGTACAAGTGAACTCCCCTGGGGAGCCTTTACGCAGCCCCACATGCAACTGGACCCTCTGGGTTCGCTGTTTCCGAGCAACCCTAAATATATCACTGGCCGGCATGGGAGAAGACTGAAAACCCGGGTCCCAGGAAATGCGTTACGAGCCCTTATCGCCCTTCAATAAGTGCCCCCAAAGGAAGGGTTTGGGTACAAGTGAACTCCCTAGGGGAGCCTTTACGCAGCCCCACATGCAACTGGACCCTCCGGGTTCGCTGTTTCCGAGCAACCCTAAACATAGCCCTTGCCGGCATCGAAGACGACTGAAAAATCAGGCCTCAGGAAATGCGTTGCAAGCACTTTTCGCCCATCCAAAACTGTCACCAAAGGAAGGCTTTGGGTACATCAGAAGTTCCCAGGGGAGCCTTTACGCAGCCCCACATGCAACTGGACCCTCTGGGTTCGCTGTTTCCGAGCATCCCTAAACATAGCCCTTGCCGGCATCGAAGACGACTGAAAAATCAGGCCCCAGGAAATGCGTTACGAGCCCTTTTCGCCCATCCAAAAGTGCCCCCAAAGGAAGGCTTTGGGTACAAGTGAACTCCCCAGGGGAGCCTTTACGCAGCCCCACATGCAACTGAACCCTCCGGGTTCACTGTTCATGAGCAAACGTAAACGTAGCCCTAGCCGTCATCGGAGACGGGTGAAAAATCAGGCCCCAGAAAATGCGTTGCAAGCCCCTTTGGACCATCCAAAAGTGCCCCCAAAGGAAGGCTTTGGGTACATCTGAAGTTCCCAGGGGAGCCTTTACGCAGCCCCACATGCAACTGGACCCTCCGGGTTCGCTGTTTCCGTGAAACCATAAACGTAGCCCTAGCAGTCATCGAAGACGACTGAAAAATCAGGCCCCAGGAAATGCGTTCCGAGCCCCTTTGGACCATCCAAAAGTGTCACCAAAGAAGGCTTTGGGTACAAGAGAACTCCCCAGGGGAGCCTTTACGCAGCCCCACATGCAACTGGACCCTCCCGGTTTGATTTTTCCAAGCAACCCAAATATATCACTATTCGGCATGGGAGAAGACTGATAACCCGGGCCCCAGAAAACGCGTTGCAAGCCCCTTTGGACCATCCAAAAGTGTCACCAAAGGAAGGCTTTGGGTACAAGAGAACTCCCCAGGGGAGCCTTTACGCAGCCCCACATGCAACTGGACCCTCCGGGTTCGCTGTTTCTGAGCAACCCTAAATATATCACTGGCCGGCATGGGAGAAGACTGAAAACCCGGGCCCCAGGAAATGCGTTACGAGCCCTTTTCGCCCATCGAAAAGTGCCCCCGAAGGAAGACTTTGGGTACAAGTGAACTCCCCAGGGGAGCCTTTACGCAGCCCCACATGCAACTGGATCCTCCGGGTTCGCTGTTACCGAGCATCCCTAAACATAGCCCTAGGCGGCATCGAAGACGACTGAAAAATCAGTCGCCAGGAAACGCGTTGCAAGCCCCTTTGGACCATCCAAAAGTGTCACCAAAGGAAGGCTTTGGGTACAAGTGAACTCCCCAGGGGAGCCTTTACGCAGCCCCACATGCAACTGGACCCTCCGGGTTCGCTGTTTCCGAGCATCCCTAAAGATAGCCCTTGCCGGCATCGAAGACGACTGAAAAATCAGGCCCCAGGAAATGCGTTACGAGCCCTTTTCGCTCATCCAAAAGTGCCCCCAAACGAAGGCTTTGGGTACAAGTGAACTTCCCAGGGGAGCCTTTACGCAGCCCCACATGCAACTGGACCCTCCGGGTTCGCTGTTTCTGAGCAACCCTAAATATATCACTGGCAGGCATGGGAGAAGACTGAAAACCATGGCCCCAGGAAATGCGTTACGAGCCCTTTTCGCCCATCCAAAAGTGCCCCAAAGGAAGACTTTGTGTACAAGTGAACTCCCCAGGGGAGCCTTTACGCAGCCCCACATGCAACTGGACCCTCCGGGTTCACTGTTCATGAGCAAACGTAAACATAGCCCTAGCCGTCATCGGAGACGAGTGAAAAATCAGGCCCCAGGAAATGCGTTGCGAGCCCTTTTGGACCATCCAAAAGTGCCCCCAAAGGAAGGCTTTGGGTACATCTGAAGTTCCCAGGGGAGCCTTTACGCAGCCCCACATGCAACTGGACCCTCCGGGTTCGCTGTTTCCAAGCAACCCTAAACATAGCCCTAGCAGTCATCGGAGACGAGTGAAAAATCAGGCCCCAGGAAATGCGTTCCGAGCCCCTTTGGACCATCCAAAAGTGTCACCAAAGGAAGGCTTTGGGTACAAGTGAACTCCCCAGGGGAGCCTTTACGCAGCCCCACATGCAACTGGACCCTCCGAGTTCGCTGTTTCCGAGCATCCCTAAACATAGCCATAACCGGCATCGATGACGACTGAAAAGTCTGGCCCCAGGAAATGCGTTACGAGCCCTTTTCGCCCATCCAAAAGTGCCCCCAAAGGAAGACTTTGGGTACAAGTGAACTCCCCAGGGGAGCCTTTACGCAGCCCCACATGCAACTGGACCTTCCGGGTTCGCTGTTTCTGAGCAACCCTAAATATATCACTGGCCGGCATGGGAGAAGACTGAAAAATCAGGCCCCAGGAAATGCGTTACGAGCCCTTTTCGCCCATCCAAAAGTGCCCCCAAAGGAAGACTTAGGGTACAAGAGAACTCCCCAGGGGAGCCTTTACGCAGCCCCACATGCAACTGGACCCTCCGGGTTCACTGTTCATGAGCAAACGTAAACGTAGCCCTAGCCGTAATCGGAGACGAGTGAAAAATCAGGCCCCAGGAAATGCGTTGCGAGCCCTTTTGGACCATCCAAAAGTGCCCGCAAAGGAAGGCTTTGGGTACATCTGAAGTTCCCAGGGGAGCCTTTACGCAGCCCCACATGCAACTGGACCCTCCGGGTTCACTGTTCATGAGCAAACGTAAACATAGCCCTAGCCGTCATCGGAGACGAGTGAAAAATCAGGCCCCAGGAAATGCGTTGCGAGCCCTTTTGGACCATCCAAAAGTGCCCCCAAAGGAAGGCTTTGGGTACATCTGAAGTTCCCAGGGGAGCCTTTACGCAGCCCCACATGCAACTGGACCCTCCGGGTTCGCTGTTTCCAAGCAACCATAAACGTAGCCCTAGCAGTCATCGGAGACGAGTGAAAAATCAGGCCCCAGGAAATGCGTTCCGAGCCGCTTTGGACCATCCAAAAGTGTTACCAAAGGAAGGCTTTGGGTACAAGTGAACTCCCCAGGGGAGCCTTTACGCAGCCCCACATGCAACTGGACCCTCCGAGTTCGCTGTTTCCGAGCATCCCTAAACATAGCCATAACCGGCATCGATGACGACTGAAAAGTCTGGCCCCAGGAAATGCGTTACGAGCCCTTTTCGCCCATCCAAAAGTGCCCCCAAAGGAAGACTTTGGGTACAAGTGAACTCCCCAGGGGAGCCTTTACGCAGCCCCACATGCAACTGGACCCTCCGGGTTCGCTGTTTCTGAGCAACCCTAAATATATCACTGGCCGGCATGGGAGAAGACTGAAAAATCAGGCCCCAGGAAATGCGTTACGATCCCTTTTCGCCCATCCAAAAGTGCCCCCAAAGGAAGACTTAGGGTACAAGAGAACTCCCCAGGGGAGCCTTTACGCAGCCCCACATGCAACTGGACCCTCCGGGTTCACTGTTCATGAGCAAACGT
Source organism: Anas platyrhynchos (assembly GCF_047663525.1). Lineage (NCBI taxonomy): Eukaryota > Metazoa > Chordata > Aves > Anseriformes > Anatidae > Anas > Anas platyrhynchos. The sequence continues at coordinate 4,358,593 of NC_092622.1, forward strand.
AAACGTAGCCCTAGACGTAATCGGAGACGAGTGAAAAATCAGGCCCCAGGAAATGCGTTGCGAGCCCTTTTGGACCATCCAAAAGTGCCCGCAAAGGAAGGCTTTGGGTACATCTGAAGTTCCCAGGGGAGCCTTTACGCAGCCCCACATGCAACTGGACCCTCCGGGTTCGCTGTTTCCGAGCAACCATAAACGTAGCCCTAGCAGTCATCGGAGACGAGTGAAAAATCAGGCCCCAGGAAATGCGTTCCGAGCCCCTTTGGACCATCCAAAAGTGTCACCAAAGGAAGGCTTTGGGTACAAGTGAACTCCCCAGGGGAGCCTTTACGCAGCCCCACATGCAACTGGACCCTCCGGGTTCGCTGTTTCCGAGCATCCCTAAACATAGCCCTAAGCGGCATCGATGACGACTGAAAAGTCAGGCCCCAGGAAATGCGTTACGAGCCCTTTTGGCCCATCCAAAAGTGCCCCCAAAGGAAGGCTTTGGGTACAAGTGAACTCCCCAGGGGAGCCTTTACGCAGCCCCACATGCAACTGGACCTTCCGGGTTCGCTCTTTCTGAGCAACCCTAAATATATCACTGGTCGGCATGGGAGAAGACTGAAAACCCAGGCCCCAGGAAATGCGTTACGAGCCCTTTTCGCCCATCCAAAAGTGCCCCCAAAGGAAGACTTTGGGTACAAGAGAACTCCCCAGGGGAGCCTTTACGCAGCCCCACATGCAACTGGACCCTCCGAGTTCGCTGTTTCCGAGCAACCCTAAACATAGCCCTAGGCGGCATCGAAGACGACTGAAAAATCAGGCCCCAGGAAATGCGTTGCAAGCCCTTTTCACCCATCCAAAAGTGCCCCCAAAGGAAGGCTTTGGGTACAAGAGAACTCCCCAGGGGAGCCTTTACGCAGCCCCACATGCAACTGGACCCTCCGGGTTCGCTTTTTCCGAGCATCCCTAAACATATCCCTAGCCGGCATCGAAGACGACTGAAAAATCAGGCCCCAGGAAATGCGTTACGAGCCCTTTTCGCCCATCCAAAAGTGCCCCCAAAGGAAGGCTTTGGGTACAAGAGAACTCCCCAGGGGAGCCTTTACGCAGCCCCACATGCAACTGGACCCTCCGGGTTCGCTGTTTCTGAGCAACCCTAAATATATCACTGGCCGGCATGGGAGAAGACTGAAAATCCGGGCCCCAGGAAATGCGTTACGAGCCCTTTTCGCCCTTCCAAAAGTGCCCCCAAAGGAAGGGTTTGGGTACAAGTGAACTCCCTAGGGGAGCCTTTACGCAGCCCCACATGCAACTGGACCCTCCGGGTTCGCTGTTTCCGAGCAACCCTAAACATAGCCCTTGCCGGCATCGAAGACGACTGAAAAATCAGGCCCCAGGGAAATGCGTTACGAGCCCTTTTCACCCAACCAAAAGTGCCCCCAAACGAAGGCTTTGGGTACAAGTGAACTCCCCAGGGGAGCCTTTATGCAGCCCCACATGCAACTGGACCCTCCGGGTTCACTGTTCATGAGCAAACCTAAACGTAGCCCTAGCCGTCATCGGAGACGAGTGAAAAATCAGGCCCCAGGAAATGCGTTACGAGCCCTTTTCGCCCATCCAAAAGAGCCCCCAAAGGAAGGCTTTGGGTACAAGTGAACTCCCCAGGGGAGCCTTTACGCAGCCCCACATGCAACTGGACCCTCCGGATTCACTGTTCATGAGCAAACGTAAACGTAGTCCTAGCCGTCATCGGAGACGAGTGAAAAATCAGGCCCCAGGAAATGTGTTGCGAGCCCCTTTGGAACATCCAAAAGTGCCCCCAAAGGAAGGCTTTGGGTACATCTGAAGTTCCCAGGGGAGCCTTTACGCAGCCCCACATGCAACTGGACCCTCCAGGTTCGCTGTTTCCGAGCAACCATAAACGTAGCCCTAGCAGTCATCGGAGACGAGTGAAAAATCAGGCCCCAGGAAATGCGTTGCGAGCCCCTTTGGACCATCCAAAAGTGCCCCCAAAGGAAGGCTTTGGGTACATCTGAAGTTCCCAGGGGAGCCTTTACGCAGCCTCACATGCAACTGGACCCTCCGGGTTCGCTGTTCATGAGCAAACCTAAACGTAGCCCTAGCCGTCCTTGGAGACGAGTGAAAAATCAGGCCCCAGGAAATGCGTTGCGAGCCCTTTTCGCCCATCCAAAAGTGCCCCCAAAGGAAGGCTTTGGGTACAAGTGAACTCCCCAGGGGAGCCTTTACGCAGCCCCACATGCAACTGGACCCTTTGGGTTCGCTGTTTCCGAGCAACCCTAAACATAGCCCTTGCCGGCATCGAAGACGACTGAAAAATCAGGCCTCAGGAAATGAGTTGCAAGCACTTTTCGCCCATCCAAAACTGTCACCAAAGGAAGGCTTTGGGTACATCTGAAGTTCCCAGGGGAGCCTTTACGCAGCCCCACATGCAACTGGACCCTCCGGGTTCGCTGTTTCCAAGCAACCCTAAACATAGCCCTAGCAGTCATCGGAGACGAGTGAAAAATCAGGCCCCAGGAAATGCGTTCCGAGCCCCTTTGGACCATCCAAAAGTGTCACCAAAGGAAGGCTTTGGGTACAAGTGAACTCCCCAGGGGAGCCTTTACGCAGCCCCACATGCAACTGGACCCTCCGAGTTCGCTGTTTCCGAGCATCCCTAAACATAGCCATAACCGGCATCGATGACGACTGAAAAGTCTGGCCCCAGGAAATGCGTTACGAGCCCTTTTCGCCCATCCAAAAGTGCCCCCAAAGGAAGACTTTGGGTACAAGTGAACTCCCCAGGGGAGCCTTTACGCAGCCCCACATGCAACTGGACCTTCCGGGTTCGCTGTTTCTGAGCAACCCTAAACATAGCCCTAGCCGGCATGGGAGAAGACTGAAAAATCAGGCCCCAGGAAATGCGTTACGAGCCCTTTTCGCCCATCCAAAAGTGCCCCCAAAGGAAGACTTAGGGTACAAGAGAACTCCCCAGGGGAGCCTTTACGCAGCCCCACATGCAACTGGACCCTCCGGGTTCACTGTTCATGAGCAAACGTAAACGTAGCCCTAGCCGTAATCGGAGACGAGTGAAAAATCAGGCCCCAGGAAATGCGTTGCGAGCCCTTTTGGACCATCCAAAAGTGCCCGCAAAGGAAGGCTTTGGGTACATCTGAAGTTCCCAGGGGAGCCTTTACGCAGCCCCACATGCAACTGGACCCTCCGGGTTCACTGTTCATGAGCAAACGTAAACATAGCCCTAGCCGTCATCGGAGACGAGTGAAAAATCAGGCCCCAGGAAATGCGTTGCGAGCCCTTTTGGACCATCCAAAAGTGCCCCCAAAGGAAGGCTTTGGGTACATCTGAAGTTCCCAGGGGAGCCTTTACGCAGCCCCACATGCAACTGGACCCTCCGGGTTCGCTGTTTCCAAGCAACCATAAACGTAGCCCTAGCAGTCATCGGAGACGAGTGAAAAATCAGGCCCCAGGAAATGCGTTCCGAGCCGCTTTGGACCATCCAAAAGTGTTACCAAAGGAAGGCTTTGGGTACAAGTGAACTCCCCAGGGGAGCCTTTACGCAGCCCCACATGCAACTGGACCCTCCGAGTTCGCTGTTTCCGAGCATCCCTAAACATAGCCATAACCGGCATCGATGACGACTGAAAAGTCTGGCCCCAGGAAATGCGTTACGAGCCCTTTTCGCCCATCCAAAAGTGCCCCCAAAGGAAGACTTTGGGTACAAGTGAACTCCCCAGGGGAGCCTTTACGCAGCCCCACATGCAACTGGACCCTCCGGGTTCGCTGTTTCTGAGCAACCCTAAATATATCACTGGCCGGCATGGGAGAAGACTGAAAAATCAGGCCCCAGGAAATGCGTTACGATCCCTTTTCGCCCATCCAAAAGTGCCCCCAAAGGAAGACTTAGGGTACAAGAGAACTCCCCAGGGGAGCCTTTACGCAGCCCCACATGCAACTGGACCCTCCGGGTTCACTGTTCATGAGCAAACGTAAACGTAGCCCTAGCCGTCATCGGAGACGAGTGAAAAATCAGGCCCCAGGAAATGCGTTTCGAGCCCTTTTGGACCATCCAAAAGTGCCCGCAAAGGAAGGCTTTGGGTACATCTGAAGTTCCCAGGGGAGCCTTTACGCAGCCCCACATGCAACTGGACCCTCCGGGTTCGCTGTTTCCGAGCAACCATAAACGTAGCCCTAGCAGTCATCGGAGACGAGTGAAAAATCAGGCCCCAGGAAATGCGTTCCGAGCCCCTTTGGACCATCCAAAAGTGTCACCAAAGGAAGGCTTTGGGTACAAGTGAACTCCCCAGGGGAGCCTTTACGCAGCCCCACATGCAACTGGACCCTCCGGGTTCGCTGTTTCCGAGCATCCCTAAACATAGCCCTAAGCGGCATCGATGACGACTGAAAAGTCAGGCCCCAGGAAATGCGTTACGAGCCCTTTTGGCCCATCCAAAAGTGCCCCCAAAGGAAGGCTTTGGGTACAAGTGAACTCCCCAGGGGAGCCTTTACGCAGCCCCACATGCAACTGGACCTTCCGGGTTCGCTCTTTCTGAGCAACCCTAAATATATCACTGGTCGGCATGGGAGAAGACTGAAAACCCAGGCCCCAGGAAATGCGTTACGAGCCCTTTTCGCCCATCCAAAAGTGCCCCCAAAGGAAGACTTTGGGTACAAGAGAACTCCCCAGGGGAGCCTTTACGCAGCCCCACATGCAACTGGACCCTCCGAGTTCGCTGTTTCCGAGCAACCCTAAACATAGCCCTAGGCGGCATCGAAGACGACTGAAAAATCAGGCCCCAGGAAATGCGTTGCAAGCCCTTTTCACCCATCCAAAAGTGCCCCCAAAGGAAGGCTTTGGGTACAAGAGAACTCCCCAGGGGAGCCTTTACGCAGCCCCACATGCAACTGGACCCTCCGGGTTCGCTTTTTCCGAGCATCCCTAAACATATCCCTAGCCGGCATCGAAGACGACTGAAAAATCAGGCCCCAGGAAATGCGTTACGAGCCCTTTTCGCCCATCCAAAAGTGCCCCCAAAGGAAGGCTTTGGGTACAAGAGAACTCCCCAGGGGAGCCTTTACGCAGCCCCACATGCAACTGGACCCTCCGGGTTCGCTGTTTCTGAGCAACCCTAAATATATCACTGGCCGGCATGGGAGAAGACTGAAAATCCGGGCCCCAGGAAATGCGTTACGAGCCCTTTTCGCCCTTCCAAAAGTGCCCCCAAAGGAAGGGTTTGGGTACAAGTGAACTCCCTAGGGGAGCCTTTACGCAGCCCCACATGCAACTGGACCCTCCGGGTTCGCTGTTTCCGAGCAACCCTAAACATAGCCCTTGCCGGCATCGAAGACGACTGAAAAATCAGGCCCCAGGGAAATGCGTTACGAGCCCTTTTCACCCAACCAAAAGTGCCCCCAAACGAAGGCTTTGGGTACAAGTGAACTCCCCAGGGGAGCCTTTATGCAGCCCCACATGCAACTGGACCCTCCGGGTTCACTGTTCATGAGCAAACCTAAACGTAGCCCTAGCCGTCATCGGAGACGAGTGAAAAATCAGGCCCCAGGAAATGCGTTACGAGCCCTTTTCGCCCATCCAAAAGAGCCCCCAAAGGAAGGCTTTGGGTACAAGTGAACTCCCCAGGGGAGCCTTTACGCAGCCCCACATGCAACTGGACCCTCCGGATTCACTGTTCATGAGCAAACGTAAACGTAGTCCTAGCCGTCATCGGAGACGAGTGAAAAATCAGGCCCCAGGAAATGCGTTGCGAGCCGCTTTGGAACATCCAAAAGTGCCCCCAAAGGAAGGCTTTGGGTACATCTGAAGTTCCCAGGGGAGCCTTTACGCAGCCCCACATGCAACTGGACCCTCCAGGTTCGCTGTTTCCGAGCAACCATAAACGTAGCCCTAGCAGTCATCGGAGACGAGTGAAAAATCAGGCCCCAGGAAATGCGTTGCGAGCCCCTTTGGACCATCCAAAAGTGCCCCCAAAGGAAGGCTTTGGGTACATCTGAAGTTCCCAGGGGAGCCTTTACGCAGCCTCACATGCAACTGGACCCTCCGGGTTCGCTGTTCATGAGCAAACCTAAACGTAGCCCTAGCCGTCCTTGGAGACGAGTGAAAAATCAGGCCCCAGGAAATGCGTTGCGAGCCCTTTTCGCCCATCCAAAAGTGCCCCCAAAGGAAGGCTTTGGGTACAAGTGAACTCCCCAGGGGAGCCTTTACGCAGCCCCACATGCAACTGGACCCTTTGGGTTCGCTGTTTCCGAGCAACCCTAAACATAGCCCTTGCCGGCATCGAAGACGACTGAAAAATCAGGCCTCAGGAAATGAGTTGCAAGCACTTTTCGCCCATCCAAAACTGTCACCAAAGGAAGGCTTTGGGTACATCAGAAGTTCCCAGGGGAGCCTTTACGCATCCCCACATGCAACTGGACCCTCTGGGTTCGCTGTTTCCGAGCATCCCTAAACATAGCCCTTGCCGGCATCGAAGACGACTGAAAAATCAGGCCCCAGGGAAATGCGTTACGAGCCCTTTTCACCCATCCAAAAGTGCCCCCAAACGAAGGCTTTGGGTACAAGTGAACTCCCCAGGGGAGCCTTTACGCAGCCCCACATGCAACTGGACCCTCCGGATTCACTGTTCATGAGCAAACCTAAACGTAGCCCTAGCCGTCATCGGAGACGAGTGAAAAATCAGGCCCCAGGAAATGCGTTACGAGCCCTTTTCGCCCATCCAAAAGTGCCCCCAAAGGAAGGCTTTGGGTACAAGTGAACTCCCCAGGGGAGCCTTTACGCAGCCCCACATGCAACTGGACCCTCCGGATTCACTGTTCATGAGCAAACGTAAACGTAGTCCTAGCCGTCATCGGAGACGAGTGAAAAATCAGGCCCCAGGAAATGCGTTGCGAGCCCCTTTGGAACATCCAAAAGTGCCCGCAAAGGAAGGCTTTGGGTACATCTGAAGTTCCCAGGGGAGCCTTTACGCAGCCCCACATGCAACTGGACCCTCCAGGTTCGCTGATTCCGAGCAACCATAAACGTAGCCCTAGCAGTCATCGGAGACGAGTGAAAAATCAGGCCCCAGGAAATGCGTTGCGAGCCCCTTTGGAGCATCCAAAAGTGCCCCCAAAGGAAGGCTTTGGGTACATCTGAAGTTCCCAGGGGAGCCTTTACGCAGCCTCACATGCAACTGGACCCTCCGGGTTCGCTGTTTCCGAGCATCCCTAAACATAGCCCTAGCCGGCATCGAAGACGACTGAAAAATAAGGCCCCAGGAAATGCGTTCCGAGCCCCTTTGGACCATCCAAAAGTGCCCCCAAAGGAAGGCTTTGGGTACAAGTGAATTCCCCAGGGGAGCCTTTACGCAGCCCCACATGCATCTGGACCCTCCGTGTTCGCTGTTCATGAGCAAACCTAAACGTAGCCCTAGCCGTCCTTGGAGACGAGTGAAAAATCAGGCCCCAGGAAATGCGTTGCGAGCCCTTTTCGCCCATCCAAAAGTGCCCCCAAAGGAAGGCTTTGGGTACAAGAGAACTCCCCAGGGGAGCCTTTACGCAGCCCCACATGCAACTGGACTCTTTGGGTTCGATTTTTCCAAGCAACCCTAAATATATCCCTAGCCGGCATGGGAGAAGACTGAAAACCCGGGCCACAGAAAGTGCGTTACAAGCCCCGTTGGACCATCCCAAAGTGTCACCAAAGGAAGGCTTTGGGTACAAGTGAACTCCCCGGGGAGCCTTTACGCAGCCCCACATGCAACTGGACCCTCCGGGTTCACTGTTCATGAGCAAACGTAAACGTAGCCCTAGCCGTCATCGGAGACGAGTGAAAAATCAGGCCCCAGGAAATGCGTTTCGAGCCCCTTTGGACCATCCAAAAGTGCCCCCAAAGGAAGGCTTTGGGTACAAGTGAACTCCCCAGGGGAGCCTTTACGCAGCCCCACATGCAACTGGACCCTCCGGGTTCGCTGCTTCCGAGCATCCCTAAACATAGCCCTAGCTGGCATTGAAGACGACTGAAAAAGCAGTCCCCAGGAAACGCATTGAAAGCCCCTTTAAACCATCCAAAAGTGTCACCAAAGGAAGGCTTTTGGTACAAGAGAACTCCCCAGGGGAGCCTTTACGCAGCCCCACATGCAACTGGACCCTCTGGGTTCGCTGTTTCCGAGCATCCCTAAACATAGCCCTAGCCGGCATCGAAGACGACTGAAAAATCAGGCCCCAGGAAATGCGTTACGAGACCTTTTCGCTCATCCAAAAGTGCCCCCAAAGGAAGGCTTTGGGTACAAGTGAACTCCCCAGGGGAGCCTTTACGCAGCCCCACATGCGACTGGACCCTCCGGATTCACTGTTCATGAGCAAACGTAAACGTAGCCCTAGCCGTCATCGGAGACGAGTGAAAAATCAGGCCCCAGGAAATGCGTTGCGAGCCCCTTTGGACCATCCAAAAGTGTCATCAAAGGAAGGCTTTGGGTACAAGTGAATTCCCCAGGGGAGCCTTTACGCAGCCCCACATGCAACTGGATCCTCAGGGTTCGCTGTTTCCGAGCATCCCTAAACATAGCCCTTGCCGGCATCGAAGACGACTGAAAAATCAGGCCCCAGGAAATGCGTTGCGAGCCCTTTTCGCCCATCCAAAAGTGCCCCCAAAGGAAGGCTTTGGGTACAAGTGAACTCCCCAGGGGAGCCTTTACGCAGCCCCACATGCAACTGGACCCTTTGGGTTCGATTTTTCCAAGCAACCCTAAATATATCTCTAGCAGGCATGGGAGAAGACTGAAAACCTGGGCCACAGAAAATGCGTTACAAGCCCCTTTGGACCATCCCAAAGTGTCACCAAAGGAAGGCTTTTGGTACAAGTGAACTCCCCAGGGGAGCCTTTACGCAGCCCCACATGCAACTGGACCCTCCGGTTTCACTGTTCATGAGCAAACCTAAACGTAGCCCTAGCCGTCCTTGGAGACGAGTGAAAAATCAGGCCCCAGGAAATGCGTTGCGAGCCCTTTTCGCCCATCCAAAAGTGCCCCCAAAGGAAGGCTTTGGGTACAAGTGAACTCCCCAGGGGAGCCTTTACGCAGCCCCACATGCAACTGGACCCTTTGGGTTCGATTTTTCCAAGCAACCCTAAATATATCTCTAGCAGGCATGGGAGAAGACTGAAAACCTGGGCCACAGAAAATGCGTTACAAGCCCCTTTGGACCATCCCAAAGTGTCACCAAAGGAAGGCTTTTGGTACAAGTGAACTCCCCAGGGGAGCCTTTACGCAGCCCCACATGCAACTGGACTCTCCGGATTCACTGTTCATGAGCAAACCTAAACATAGCCCTAGCCGTCATCGGAGACGAGTGAAAAATCAGGCCCCAGGAAATGCGTTACGAGCCCTTTTCGCCCATCCAAAAGTGCCCCCAAAGGAAGGCTTTGGGTACAAGTGAACTCCCCAGGGGAGCCTTTACGCTGCCCCATATGCAACTGGACCCTCCGGGTTCGCTGTTCCTGAGCAACCATAAAAGTAGCCCTAGCAGTCATCGGAGACGAGTGAAAAATCAGGCCCCAGGAAATGCGTTGCGAGTCCCTTTGGACCATCCAAAAGTGTCACCAAAGGAAGGCTTTGGGTACAAGTGAACTCCCCAGGGGAGACTTTACGCAGCCCCACATGCAACTGGATCCTCCGGGTTCGCTGTTTCTGAGCATCCCTAAACATAGCCCTTGCCGGCATCGAAGACGACTGAAAAATCAGGCCCCAGGAAATGCGTTACGAGCCCTTTTCGCCCATCCAAAAGTGCCCCCAAAGGAAGGCTTTGGGTACAAGTGAACTCCCCAGGGGAGCCTTTACGCAGCCCCACATGCAACTGGACCCTCCGGGTTCGCTGTTTCCGAGCATCCCTAAACATAGCCCTACTCGACATCGACGACGATTGAAAAATCAGGCCCCAGGAAATGCGTTGCGAGCCCTTTTCGCCCATCCAAAAGTGCCCCCAAAGGAAGGCTTTGGGTACAAGTGAACTCCCCAGGGGAGCCTTTACGCAGCCCCACATGCAACTGGACCCTCCGGGTTCGCTGTTTCCGAGCATCCCTAAACATAGCCCTACCCGGCATCGACGACTATTGAGAAATCAGGCCCCAGGAAATGCGTTACAAGCGCCTTTGCACCATCCAAAAGTGTCACCAAAGGAAGGCTTTGGGTACAAGAGAACTCCCCAGGGGAGCCTTTACGCAGCCCCACATGCAACTGGACCCTCCGGGTTCGCTGTTTCCGAGCATCCCTAAACATAGAACTAACCGGCATCGCTGATGACTGAAAAATCAGGCCCCATAAAATGCGTTACGAGCCCTTTTCGCCCATCCAAAAGTGCCCCCAAAGGAAGGCTTTGGGTACAAGTGAACTCCCCAGGGGAGCCTTTACGCAGCCCCACATGCAACTGGACCCTCCGGGTTCGCTGTTTCCGAGCATCACTAAACATAGACCTAGCCGGCAACGAAGACGACTGAAAAATCAGGCCCCAGGAAATGCGTTGCGAGCCCCTTTGGACCATCCAAAAGTGCCCCCAAAGGAAGGCTTTGGGTACAAGTGAACTCCCCAGGGGAGCCTTTACGCAGCCCCACATGCAACTGGACCCTCTGGGTTCGCTGTTTCCGAGCATCCCTAAACATAGCCCTACCCGGCATCGATCACGATTGAAAAATCAGGCCCCAGGAAATGCGTTACGAGCCCTTTTCGCCCATCCAAAAATGCCCCCAAAGGAAGGCTTTGGGTACAAGTGAATTCCCCAGGGGAGCCTTTACGCAGCCCCACATGCAACTGGACCCTCCGGGTTCGCTGTTTCCGAGCATCCCTAAACATAGCCCTTGCCGGCATCGAAGACGACTGAAAAATCAGGCCCCAGGAAATGCGTTGCGAGCCCTTTTCGCCCATCCAAAAGTGCCCCCAAAGGAAGGCTTTGGGTACAAGTGAACTCCCCAGGGGAGCCTTTACGCAGCCCCACATGCAACTGGACCCTCCGGGTTCGCTGTTCATGAGCAAACCTAAACGTAGCCCTAGCCGTCCTTGGAGACGAGTGAAAAATCAGGCCCCAGGAAATGCGTTGCGAGCCCTTTTCGCCCATCCAAAAGTGCCCCCAAAGGAAGGCTTTGGGTATAAGAGAACTCCCCAGGGGAGCCTTTACGCAGCCCCACATGCAACTGGACCCTTTGGGTTCGATTTTTCCAAGCAACCCTAAATATATCCCCAGCCGGCATGGGAGAAGACTGAAAACCTGGGCCACAGAAAATGCGTTACAAGCCCCTTTGGACCATCCCAAAGTGTCACCAAAGGAAGGCTTTTGGTACAAGTGAACTCCCCAGGGGAGCCTTTACGCAGCCCCACATGCAACTGGACCCTCCGGTTTCACTGTTCATGAGCAAACCTAAACGTAGCCCTAGCAGTCATCGGAGACGAGTGAAAAATCAGGCCCCAGGAAATGCGTTACGAGCCCTTTTCGCCCATCCAAAAGTGCCCCCAAAGGAAGGCTTTGGGTACAAGTGAACTCCCCAGGGGAGCCTTTACGCAGCCCCACATGCAACTGGACCCTTCGGGTTCGCTGTTTCCGAGCAACCATAAACGTAGCCCTAGCCGTCATCGGAGACGAGTGAAAAATCAGGCCCCAGGAAATGCGTTTCGAGCCCCTTTGGACCATCCAAAAGTGCCCCCAAAGGAAGGCTTTGGGTACAAGTGAACTCCCCAGGGGAGCCTTTACGCAGCCCCACATGCAACTGGACCCTCCGGGTTCGCTGTTACCGAGCATCCCTAAACATAGCCCTAGCCGGCATTGAAGACGACTGAAAAAGCAGTCCCCAGGAAACGCATTGCAAGCCCCTTTAAACCATCCAAAAGTGTCACCAAAGGAAGGCTTTTGGTACAAGAGAACTCCCCAGGGGAGCCTTTACGCAGCCCCACATGCAACTGGACCCTCTCGGTTCGCTGTTTCCGAGCATCCCTAAACATAGCCCTAGCCAGCATCGAAGACGACTGAAAAATCAGGCCCCAGGAAATGCGTTACGAGACCTTTTCGCTCATCCAAAAGTGCCCCCAAAGGAAGGCTTTGGGTACAAGTGAACTCCCCAGGGGAGCCTTTACGCAGCCCCACATGCGACTGGACCCTCCGGATTCACTGTTCATGAGCAAACGTAAACGTAGCCCTAGCCGTCATCGGAGACGAGTGAAAAATCAGGCCCCAGGAAATGCGTTGCGAGCCCCTTTGGACCATCCAAAAGTGTCATCAAAGGAAGGCTTTGGGTACAAGTGAACTCCACAGGGGAGCCTTTACGCAGCCCCACATGCAACTGGACCCTCCGGGTTCGCTGTTTCCGAGCATCCCTAAACATAGCCCTACCCGGCATCGAAGACGAATGAAAAATCAGGCCCCAGGAAATGCGTTACGAGCCCTTTTCACCCATCCAAAAGTGCCCCCAAAGGAAGGCTTTGGGTACAAGTGAACTCCCCAGGGGAGCCTTTACGCAGCCCCACATGCAACTGGACCCTCCGGGTTCGCTGTTTCCGAGCATCCCTAAACATAGCCCTTGCCGGCATCGAAGACGACTGAAAAATCAGGCCCCAGGAAATGCGTTGCGAGCCCTTTTCGCCCATCCAAAAGTGCCCCCAAAGGAAGGCTTTGGGTACAAGTGAACTCCCCAGGGGAGCCTTTACGCAGCCCCACATGCAACTGGACCCTTTGGGTTCGATTTTTCCAAGCAACCCTAAATATATCTCTAGCAGGCATGGGAGAAGACTGAAAACCTGGGCCACAGAAAATGCGTTACAAGCCCCTTTGGACCATCCCAAAGTGTCACCAAAGGAAGGCTTTTGGTACAAGTGAACTCCCCAGGGGAGCCTTTACGCAGCCCCACATGCAACTGGACCCTCCGGTTTCACTGTTCATGAGCAAACCTAAACGTAGCCCTAGCCGTCCTTGGAGACGAGTGAAAAATCAGGCCCCAGGAAATGCGTTGCGAGCCCTTTTCGCCCATCCAAAAGTGCCCCCAAAGGAAGGCTTTGGGTACAAGTGAATTCCCCAGGGGAGCCTTTACGCAGCCCCACATGCAACTGGACCCTTTGGGTTCGCTGTTTCCGAGCATCCCTAAACATAGCCCTACTCGACATCGACGACGATTGAAAAATCAGGCCCCAGGAAATGCGTTACAAGCCCTTTTCGCCCATCCAAAAGTGTCACCAAAGGAAGGCTTTGGGTACAAGTGAACTCCCCAGGGGAGCCTTTACGCAGCCCCACATGCAACTGGACCCTCCGGGTTCGCTGTTTCCGAGCATCCCTAAACATAGCCCTACCCGGCATCGACGACGATTGAGAAATCAGGCCCCAGGAAATGCGTTACAAGCGCCTTTGCACCATCCAAAAGTGTCACCAAAGGAAGGCTTTGGGTACAAGAGAACTCCCCAGGGGAGCCTTTACGCAGCCCCACATGCAACTGGACCCTCCGGGTTCGCTGTTTCCGAGCATCCCTAAACATAGAACTAACCGGCATCGCTGACGACTGAAAAATCAGGCCCCATAAAATGCGTTACGAGCCCTTTTCGCCCATCCAAAAGTGCCCCCAAAGGAAGGCTTTGGGTACAAGTGAACTCCCCAGGGGAGCCTTTACGCAGCCCCACATGCAACTGGACCCTCCGGGTTTGCTGTTTCCGAGCATCACTAAACATAGCCCTAGCCGGCAACGAAGACGACTGAAAAATCAGGCCCCAGGAAATGCGTTGCGAGTCCCTTTGGACCATCCAAAAGTGCCCCCAAAGGAAGGCTTTGGGTACAAGTGAACTCCCCAGGGGAGCCTTTACGCAGCCCCACATGCAACTGGACCCTCTGGGTTCGCTGTTTCCGAGCATCCCTAAACATAGCCCTACCCGGCATCGATCACGATTGAAAAATCAGGCCCCAGGAAATGTGTTACGAGCCCTTTTCACCCATCCAAAAGTGCCCCCAAAGGAAGGCTTTGGGTACAAGTGAATTCCCCAGGGGAGCCTTTACGCAGCCCCACATGCAACTGGACCCTCCGGGTTCGCTGTTTCCGAGCATCCGTAAACATAGCCCTTGCCGGCATCGAAGACGACTGAAAAATCAGGCCCCAGGAAATGCGTTGCGAGCCCTTTTCGCCCATCCAAAAGTGCCCCCAAAGGAAGGCTTTGGGTATAAGGGAACTAACCAGGGGAGCCTTTACGCAGCCCCACATGCAACTGGACCCTCCGGGTTCGCTGTTCATGAGCAAACCTAAACGTAGCCCTAGCCGTCCTTGGAGACGAGTGAAAAATTAGGCCCCAGGAAATGCGTTGCGAGCCCTTTTCGCCCATCCAAAAGTGCCCCCAAAGGAAGGCTTTGGGTATAAGAGAACTCCCCAGGGGAGCCTTTACGCAGCCCCACATGCAACCGGACCCTTCGGGTTCGATTTTTCCAAGCAACCCTAAATATATCCCTAGCCGGCATGGGAGAAGACTGAAAACCTGGGCCACAGAAAATCGTTACAAGCCCCTTTGGACCATCCCAAAGTGTCACCAAAGGAAGGCTTTTGGTACAAGTGAACTCCCCAGGGGAGCCTTTACGCAGCCCCACATGCAACTGGACCCTCCGGTTTCACTGTTCATGAGCAAACATAAACGTAGCCCTAGCAGTCATCGGAGACGATTGAAAAATCAGGCCCCAGGAAATGCGTTACAAGCCCTTTTCGCCCATCCAAAAGTGCCCCCAAAGGAAGGCTTTGGGTACAAGTGAACTCCCCAGGGGAGCCTTTACGCAGCCCCACATGCGACTGGACCCTCCGGATTCACTGTTCATGAGCAAACGTAAACGTAGCCCTAGCCGTCATCGGAGACGAGTGAAAAATCAGGCCCCAGGAAATGCGTTGCGAGCCCCTTTGGAACATCCAAAAGTGTCATCAAAGGAAGGCTTTTGGTACAAGTGAACTCCCCAGGGGAGCCTTTACGCAGCCCCACATGCAACTGGACCCTCCGGGTTTGCTGTTTTCGAGCATCCCTAAACATAGCCCTAGCTGACATCGAAGACGACTGAAAAATCAGGCCCCAGGAAATGCGTTGCAAGCCCCTTTGGACCATCCAAAAGTGCCCCCAAAGGAAGGCTTTGGGTACAAGTGAACTCCCCAGGGGAGCCTTTACGCAGCCCCACATGCAACTGGACCCTCCGGGTTCGCTGTTTCCGAGCATCCCTAAACATAGCCCTACCCGGCATCGAAGACGAATGAAAAATCAGGCCCCAGGAAATGCGTTACGAGCCCTTTTCGCCCATCCAAAAGTGCCCCCAAAGGAAGGCTTTGGGTACAAGTGAACTCCCCAGGGGAGCCTTTACGCAGCCCCACATGCAACTGGACCCTTTGGGTTCGATTTTTCCAAGCAACCCTAAATATATCTCTAGCAGGCATGGGAGAAGACTGAAAACCTGGGCCACAGAAAATGCGTTACAAGCCCCTTTGGACCATCCAAAAGTGTCACCAAAGGAAGGCTTTTGGTACAAGTGAACTCCCCAGGGGAGCCTTTACGCAGCCCCACATGCAACTGGACCCTCCGGGTTCACTGTTCATGAGCAAACCTAAACGTAGCCCTAGCCGTCCTTGGAGACGAGTGAAAAATCAGGCCCCAGGAAATGCGTTGCGAGCCCTTTTCGCCCATCCAAAAGTGCCCCCAAAGGAAGGCTTTGGGTACAAGTGAACTCCCCAGGGGAGCCTTTACGCAGCCCCACATGCAACTGGACCCTTTGGGTTCGATTTTTCC
The DNA here is from genome assembly GCF_047663525.1 of Anas platyrhynchos. NCBI lineage: Eukaryota > Metazoa > Chordata > Aves > Anseriformes > Anatidae > Anas > Anas platyrhynchos. The sequence goes on from NC_092622.1 coordinate 4,374,354, forward strand.
AAGCAACCCTAAATATATCTCTAGCAGGCATGGGAGAAGACTGAAAACCTGGGCCACAGAAAGTGCGTTACAAGCCCCTTTGGACCATCCAAAAGTGTCACCAAAGGAAGGCTTTTGGTACAAGTGAACTCCCCAGGGGAGCCTTTACGCAGCCCCACATGCAACTGGACTCTCCGGTTTCACTGTTCATGAGCAAACCTAAACATAGCCCTAGCCGTCATCGGAGACGAGTGAAAAATCAGGCCCCAGGAAATGCGTTACGAGCCCTTTTCGCCCATCCAAAAGTGCCCCCAAAGGAAGGCTTTGGGTACAAGTGAACTCCCCAGGGGAGCCTTTACGCAGCCCCATATGCAACTGGACCCTCCGGGTTCGCTGTTCATGAGCAACCATAAAAGTAGCCCTAACAGTCATCGGAAACGAGTGAAAAATCAGGCCCCAGGAAATGCGTTGCGAGTCCCTTTGGACCATCGAAAAGTGTCACCAAAGGAAGGCTTTGGGTACAAGTGAACTCCCCAGGGGAGACTTTACGCAGCCCCACATGCAACTGGATCCTCCGGGTTCGCTGTTTCTGTGCATCCCTAAACATAGCCCTAGCCGGCATCGAAGACGACTGAAAAATCAGGCCCCAGGAAATGCGTTACGAGCCCTTTTCGCCCATCCAAAAGTGCCCCCAAAGGAAGGCTTTGGGTACAAGTGAACTCCCCAGGGGAGCCTTTACGCAGCCCCACATGCAACTGGACCCTCCGGGTTCGCTGTTTCCGAGCATCCCTAAACATAGCCCTACTCGACATCGACGACGATTGAAAAATCAGGCCCCAGGAAATGCGTTACAAGCCCTTTTCGCCCATCCAAAAGTGCCCCCAAAGGAAGGCTTTGGGTAGAAGTGAACTCCCCAGGGGAGCCTTTACGCAGCCCCACATGCAACTGGACCCTCCGGGTTCGCTGTTTCCGAGCATCCCTAAACATAGCCCTACCCGGCATCGACGACGATTGAGAAATAAGGCCCCAGGAAATGCGTTACAAGCCCTTTTCGCCCATCCAAAAGTGCCCCCAAAGGAAGGCTTTGGGTACAAGAGAACTCCCCAGGGGAGCCTTTACGCAGCCCCACATGCAACTGGACCCTTCGGTTTCGATTTTTCCAAGCAACCCTAAATATATCCCTAGCCGGCATGGGAGAAGACTGAAAACCCGGGCCACAGAAAATGCGTTACAAGCCCCTTTGGACCATCCCGAAGTGTCACCAAAGGAAGGCTTTTGGTACAAGTGAACTCCCCAGGGGAGCCTTTACGCAGCCCCACATGCAACTGGACCCTCCGGGTTCACTGTTCATGAGCAAACCTAAACGTAGCCCTAGCCGTCATCGGAGACGAGTGAAAAATCAGGCCCCAGGAAATGCGTTTCGAGCCCCTTTGGACCATCCAAAAGTGCCCCCAAAGGAAGGCTTTGGGTACAAGTGAACTCCCCAGGGGAGACTTTACGCAGCCCCACATGCAACTGGACCCTCCGGGTTCGCTGTTTTCGAGCATCCCTAAACATAGCCCTAGCCGACAGCGAAGACGACTGAAAAATCAGGCCCCAGGAAATGCGTTACAAGCGCCTTTGCACCATCCAAAAGTGTCACCAAAGGAAGGCTTTGGGTACAAGAGAACTCCCCAGGGGAGCCTTTACGCAGCCCCACATGCAACTGGACCCTCTGGGTTCGCTGTTTCCGAGCATCCCTAAACATAGAACTAACCAGCATCGCTGACGATTGAAAAATCAGGCCCCATAAAATGCGTTACGAGCCCTTTTCGCCCATCCAAAAGTGCCCCCAAAGGAAGGCTTTGGGTACAAGTGAACTCCCCAGGGGAGCCTTTACGCAGCCCCACATGCAACTGGACCCTCCGGGTTCGCTGTTTCCGAGCATCACTAAACATAGCCCTAGCCGGCATCGAAGACGACTGAAAAATCAGGCCCCAGGAAATGCGTTGCGAGTCCCTTTGGACCATCCAAAAGTGCCCCCAAAGGAAGGCTTTGGGTACAAGTGAACTCCCCAGGGGAGCCTTTACGCAGCCCCACATGCAACTGGACCCTCCGGGTTCGCTTTTTCCGAGCATCCCTAAACATAGCCCTACCCGGCATTGACGACGACTGAAAAATCAGGCCCCAGGAAATGCGTTACAAGCCCTTTTCGCCCATCCAAAAGTGCCCCTAAAGGAAGGCTTTGGGTACAAGTGAACTCCCCAGGGGAGACTTTACGCAGCCCCACATGCAACTGGACCCTCCGAGTTCGCTGTTACTGAGCATCCCTATACATAGCCCTAGCCGGCATCGAAGACGACTGAAAAATCAGGCCCCAGGAAATGCGTTGCAAGCCCTTTTCGCACATCCAAAAGTGCCCCCAAAGGAAGGCTTTGGGTACAAGTGAACTCCCCAGGGGAGCCTTTACGCAGCCCCACATGCAACTGGACCCTCCGGGTTCGCTGTTCATGAGCAAACGTAAACGTAGCCCTAGCCGTCATCGGAGACGAGTGAAAAATCAGGCCCCAGGAAATGCGTTGTGAGCCCCTTTGGACATCCAAAAGTGTCACCAAATGAAGGCTTTGGGTACAAGAGAACTCCCCAGGGGAGCCTTTACGCAGCCCCACATGCAACTGGACCCTCCGGGTTCGCTGTTTTCGAGCATCCCTATAAATAGCCCTAGCCGACATCGAAGACGACTGAAAAATTAGGCCCCAGGAAATGCGTTGCAAGCCCCTTTGCACCATCCAAAACTGTCACCAAAGGAAGGCTTTGGGTACAAGAGAACTCCCCAGGGGAGCCTTTACGCAGCCCCACATGCAACTGGACCCTCCAAGTTCCCTGTTTCCGAGCATCCCTAAACATAGCCCTACCCGGCATCGATGACGACTGAAAAATCAGGCCCCAGGAAATGCGTTACAAGCCCCATTCGCCCATCCAAAAGTGCCCCCAAAGGAAGGCTTTGGGTACAAGTGAACTCCCCAGGGGAGCCTTTACGCAGCCCCACATGCAACTGGACCCTCCGGGTTCGCTGTTTCCGAGCAACCCTAAACGTAGCCCTAGCAGTCATCGGAGACGAGTGAAAAATCAGGCCCCAGGAAATGTGTTGCGAGCCCTTTTCACCCATCCAAAAGTGCCCCCAAAGGAAGGCTTTGGGTACAAGTGAACTCCCCAGGGGAGCCTTTACGCAGCCCCACATGCAACTGGACCCTCCGGGTTCGCTGTTTCCGAGCATCCCTAAACATAGCCCTAGCCGACATCGAAGACGACTGAAAAATCAGTCCCCAGGAAACGCGTTGCAAGCCCTTTTCGCCCATCCAAAAGTGCCCCCAAAGGAAGGCTTTGGGTACAAGTGAACTCCCCAGGGGAGCCTTTACGCAGCCCCACATGCAACTGGACCCTCCGGGTTCGCTGTTTCTGAGCATCAATAAACATAGCCCTAGCCGGCATCGAAGACGACTGAAAAATCAGGCCCCAGGAAAAACGTTGCAAGCCCTTTTCGCCCATCCAAAAGTGCCCCCAAAGGAAGGCTTTGGGTACAAGTGAACTCCCCAGGGGAGCCTTTACGCAGCCCCATATGCAACTGGACCCTCCGGGTTCGCTGTTCATGAGCAAACGTAAACGTAGCCCTAGCCGTCATCGGAGACGAGTGAAAAATCCGGCCCCAGGAAATGCGTTGCGAGCCCCTTTGGACCATTCAAAAGTGCCCCCAATGGAAGGCTTTGGGTACATCTGAAGTTCCCAGGGGAGTCTTTACGCAGCCCCATATGCAACTGGACCCTCCGGGTTCGCTGTTTCCGAGCAACCATAAACGTAGCCCTAGCAGTCATCGGAGACGAGTGAAAAATCAGGCCCCAGGAAATGCGTTGCGAGCCCCTTTGGACCATCCAAAAGTGTCCCCAAAGGAAGGCTTTGGGTACAAGTGAACTCCCCAGGGGAGCCTTTACGCAGCCCCACATGCAACTGGACCCTCCGGGTTCGCTGTTTCCGAGCATCCCTAAACATAACCCTAGCCGACATCGCTGACGACTGAAAAATCAGTCCCCAGGAAAACCGTTGCAAGCCCCTTTGCACCATCCAAAAGTGTCACCAAAGGAAGGCTTTGGGTACAAGTGAACTCCCCAGGGGAGCCTTTACGCAGCCCCACATGCAACTGGACCCTCCGGGTTCCCTGTTTCCGAGCATCACTAAACATAGCCCTAGCCGGCATCGATGACGACTGAAAAATCAGGCCCCAGGAAATGCGTTGCGAGCCCTTTTCGCCCATCCAAAAGTGCCCCCAAAGGAAGGCTTTGGGTACAAGTGAACTCCCCAGGGGAGCCTTTACGCAGCCCCACATGCAACTGGACCCTCCGGGTTCGCTGTTCCTGAGCGTCCCTAAACATATCCCTAGCCGGCATCGAAGACGACTGAAAGATCAGGCCCCAGGAAATGTGTTGCAAGCCCTTTTCGCCCATCCAAAAGTGCCCCCAAAGGAATGCTTTGGGTACATCAGAAGTTCCCAGGGGAGCCTTTACGCAGCCCCACATGCAACTGGACCCTCCGGGTTCGATTTTTCCGAGCAACGCTAAATATATCACTAGCCGGCATGGGAGAAGACTGAAACCCGGGCCCGAGAAAACGCGTTGCAAGCCCCATTGGACCATCCAAAAGTGTCACCAAAGGAAGGCTTTGGGTACAAGTGAACTCCCCAGGGGAGCCTTTACGCAGCCCCACATGCAACTGGACCCTCCGGGTTCGCTGTTCATGAGCAAGCGTAAACGTATCCCTAGCCGTCATCGGAGACGAGTGAAAAATCCGGCCCCAGGAAATGCGTTGCGAGCCCCTTTGGACCATCCAAAAGTGCCCCCAAAGGAAGGCTTTGGGTACATCTGAAGTTCCCAGGGGAGCCTTTACGCAGCCCCACATGCAACTGGACCCTCCGGGTTCGCTGTTCCTGAGCATCCCTAAACATAGCCCTAGCCGGCATCGAAGACGACTGAAAAATCAGGCCCCAGGAAATGCGTTGCGAGCCCTTTTCGGCCATCCAAAAGTTCCCCCAAAGGAAGGCTTTGGGTACAAGTGAACTCCCCAGGGGAGCCTTTACGCAGCCCCACATGCAACTGGACCCTCCGGGTTCGCTGTTTCCGAGCAACGCTAAATATATCACTAGCCGGCATGGGAGAAGACTGAAAACCCGGGCCCCAGAAAACGCGTTGCAAGCCCCTTTGGACCATCCAAAAGTGTCACCAAAGGAAGGCTTTGGGTACAAGTGAACTCCCCAGGGGAGCCTTTACGTAGCCCCACATGCAACTGGACCCACCGGGTTCCCTGTTTCCGAGCATCCCTAAACATAGCCCTAGCTGGCATCGATGACGACTGAAAAATCAGGCCCCAGGAAATGCGTTGCGAGCCCTTTTCGCCCATCCAAAAGTGCCCCCAAAAGGAAGGCTTTGGGTAGAAGTGAACTCCCCAGGGGAGCCTTTACGCAGCCCCACATGCAACTGGACCCTCCGGGTTCGCTGTTTCCGAGCATCCCTAAACATAGCGCTAACCGGTATCGATGACGACTGAAAAATCAGGCCCCAGGAAATGCGTTACGTGTCCTTTTCACCCATCCAAAAGTGCCCCCAAAGGAAGGCTTTGGGTACAAGTGAACTCCCCAGGGGAGCCTTTACGCAGCCCCACATGCAACTGGACGCTCCGGGTTCGATTTTTCCGAGCCACCCTAAATATATCCCTAGCAGGCATGGGAGAAGACTGAAAACCCGGGCCCCAGGAAACGCGTTGCAAGCCCCTTTGGACCATCGAAAAGTGCCCCCAAAGGAAGGCTTTGGGTACATCACAAGTTCCCAGGGGAGCCTTTACGCAGCCCCACATGCAACTGGACCCTCCGGGTTCGCTGTTTCCGAGCATCCCTAAACATATCGCTAGCCGGCATCGATGACGACTGAAAAATCAGGCCCCAGGAAATGCGTTACAAGCCCCATTTCCCATCCAAAAGTGCCCCCAAAGGAAGTCTTTGGGTACAAGTGAACTCCCCAGGGGAGCCTTTACGCAGACCCACATGCAACTGGACCCTCCGGGTTCGCTGTTTCCGAGCAACGCTAAATATATCACTAGCCGGCATGGGAGAAGACTGAAAACCCGGGCCCCAGAAAACGCGTTGCAAGCCCCTTTGGACCATCCAAAAGTGTCACCAAAGGAAGGCTTTGGGTACAAGTGAACTCCCCAGGGGAGCCTTTATGCAGCCCCACATGCAACTGGACCCTCCGGGTTCGCTGTTCATGAGCAAGCGTAAACGTAGCCGTAGCCGTCATCGGAGACGAGTGAAAAATCCGGCCCCAGGAAATGCGTTCCGAGCCCCTTTGGACCATCCAAAAGTGTCACCAAAGGAAGGCTTTGGGTACGTCTGAAGTTCCCAGGGGAGCCTTTACGCAGCCCCACATGCAACTGGACCCTCTGGGTTCGCTGTTCCTGAGCATCCCTAAACATAGCCCTAGCCGGCATCGAAGACGACTGAAAAATCAGGCCCCAGGAAATGCGTTGCAAGCCCTTTTCGCCCATCCAAAAGTGCCCCCAAAGGAAGGCTTTGGGTACAAGTGAACTCCCCAGGGGAGCCTTTACGCAGCCCCACATGCAACTGGACCCTCCGGGTTCGCTGTTTCCGAGCATCCCTAAACATAGCCCTAGCTGGCATCGATGACGACTGAAAAATCAGGCCCCAGGAAATGCGTTGCGAGCCGTTTTCGGCCATCCAAAAGTGCCCCCAAAGGAAGGCTTTGGGTACAAGTGAACTCCCCAGGGGAGCCTTTACGCAGCCCCACATGCAACTGGACCCTCCGGGTTCGCTGTTTCCGAGCATCCCTAAACATAGCGCTAACCGGTATCGATGACGACTGAAAAATCAGGCCCCAGGAAATGCGTTACGTGTCCTTTTCACCCATCCAAAAGTGCCCCCAAAGGAAGGCTTTGGGTACAAGAGAACTCCCCAGGGGAGCCTTTACGCAGCCCCACATGCAACTGGACCCTCCGGGTTCGATTTTTCCGAGCAACCCTAAATATATCCCTAGCAGGCATGGGAGAAGACTGAAAACCCGGGCCCCAGAAAACGCGTTGCAAGCCCGTTTGGACCATCGAAAAGTGCCCCCAAAGGAAGGCTTTGGGTACATCAGAAGTTCCCAGGGGAGCCTTTACGCAGCCCCACATGCAACTGGACCCTCCGGGTTCGCTGTTTCCGAGCATCCCTAAACATATCGCTAGCCGGCATCGATGACGACTGAAAAATCAGACCCCAGGAAATGCGTTACAAGCCCCATTTGCCCATCCAAAAGTGCCCCCAAAGGAAGTCTTTGGGTACAAGTGAACTCCCCAGGGGAGCCTTTACGCAGCCCCACATGCAACTGGACCCTCCAGGTTCGCTGTTTCCGAGCAACGCTAAATATATCACTAGCCGGCATGGGAGAAGACTGAAAACCCGGGCCCCAGAAAACGCGTTCCAAGCCCATTTGGACCATCCAAAAGTGTCACCAAAGGAAGGCTTTGGGTACATCAGAAGTTCGCAGGGGAGCCTTTACGCAGCCCCATATGCAACTGAACCCTCCGTGTTTGCTGTTTCCGAGCAACCCTAAACATAGCCCTAGCAGTCATCGGAGAGGACTGAAAAATCAGACCCCATGAAATGCGTTGCGAACCCCTTTGGACCATCCAAAACTGTAACCAAAGGAAGGCTTTGGGTACAAGTGAACTCCCCAGGGGAGCCTTTACGCAGCCCCACATGCAACTGGACCCTCCGGGTTCGCTGTTTCCGAGCATCCCTAAACATAGCCCTAGCCGGCATCGAAGACGACTGAAAAATCAGGCCCCAGGAAATGCGTTACGAGCCCTTTTCGCCCATCCAAAAGTGCCCCCAAAGGAAGTCTATGGATACAAGTGAACTCCCCAGGGGAGCCTTTACGCAGCCCCACATGCAACTGGACCCTCCGGGTTCGCTGTTTCCGAGCATCCCTAAACATAGCCCTAGCCGGCATCGAAGACGACTGAAAAATCAGGCCCGAGGAAATGCATTGCAAGCCGTTTTCGCCCATTCAAAAGTGCCCCCAAAGGAAGGCTTTGGGTACAAGTGAACTCCCCAGGGGAGCCTTTACGCAGCCCCACATGCAACTGGACCCTCCGGGTTCGCTGTTTCCGAGCATCCCTAAACATAGCCCTAGCCGGCATCGATGACGACTGAAAAATCAGGCACCAGGAAATGCGTTAGAAGCCCCATTCGCGCATCCAAAAGTGCCCCCAAAGGAAGGCTTTGGGTACAAGTGAACTCCCCAGGGGAGCCTTTACACTGCCCCACATGCAACTGGACCCTCCGGGTTCGCTGTTCATGAGCAAACGTAAACGTAGCCCTAGCCGTCATCGGAGACGAGTGAAAAATCAGGCCCCAGGAAAGGCGTTGCGAGCCCCTTTGGACCATCCAAAAGTGCCCCCAAAGGAAGGCTTTGGGTACAAGTGAACTCCCCAGGGGAGCCTTTACGCAGCCCCACATGCAACTGGACCCTCCGGGTTCGCTGTTTCCGAGCAACGCTAAATATATCACTAGCCGGCATGGGAGAAGACTGAAAACCCGGGCCCCAGAAAACGCGTTCCAAGCCCATTTGGACCATCCCAAAGTGTCACCAAATGAAGGCTTTGGGTACAAGTGAACTCCCCAGGGGAGCCTTTACGCAGCCCCACATGCAACTGGACCCTCCGGGTTCGCTGCTTCCGAGCAACCCTAAACGTAGCCCTAGCAGTCATCGGAGACGAGTGAAAAATCAGGCCCCTGAAAATGCGTTCCGAGCCCCTTTGGACCATCCAAAAGTGTCACCAAAGGAAGGCTTTGGGTACAAGTGAACTCCCCAGGGGAGCCTTTACGCAGCCCCACATGCAACTGGACCCTCCGGGTTCGCTGTTTCCGAGCATCCCTAAACATAGCCCTTGCCGGCATCGAAGACGACTGAAAAATCAGGCCCCAGGAAATGCGTTTCGAGCCCCTTTGGACCATCCAAAAGTGTCACCAAAGGAAGGCTTTGGGTAAAAGTGAACTCCCCTGGGGAGCCTTTACGCAGCCCCACATGCAACTGGACCCTCCGGGTTCGATTTTTCCGAGCAACCCTAAATATATCCCTAGCCGGCATGGGAGAAGACTGAAAACCCGGGCCCCAGAAAACGCGTTGCAAGACCCTTTGGACCATCCAAAAGTGTCACCAAAGGAAGGCTTTGGGTACAAGTGAATTCCCCAGGGGAGCCTTTACGCAGCCCCACATGCAACTGGACCCTCCGGGTTCGCTGTTTCCGAGCATCCCTAAACATAGCCCTTGCCGGCATCGAAGACGACTGAAAAATCAGGCCCCAGGAAATGCGTTGCGAGCCCTTTTCGCCCATCCAAAAGTGCCCCCAAAGGAAGGCTTTGGGTACAAGAGAACTCCCCAGGGGAGCCTTTACGCAGCCCCACATGCAACTGGACCCTCCGGGTTCGATTTTTCCGAGCAACCCTAAATATATCCCTACCCGGCATGGGAGAAGACTGAAAACCCAGGCCCCAGAAAACGCGTTGCAAGCCCCTTTGGACCATCCAAAAGTGTCCCCAAAGGAAGGCTTTGGGTACAAGTGAACTCCCCAGGGGAGCCTTTACGCAGCCCCACATGCAACTGGACCCTCCGGGTTCGCTGTTTCTGAGCAACCCTATATATATCACTAGCCGGCATTGGAGAAGACTTAAAACCCGGGCCCCAGGAAATGCATTCCAAGCCCTTTTCGCCCATCCAAAAGTGCCCCCAAAGAAAGGCTTTGGGTAGAAGTGAACTCCCCAGGGGAGCCTTTACGCAGCCCCACATGCAACTGGACCCTCCGGGTTCGCTGTTTCCGAGCATCCCTAAACATAGCCCTTGCCGGCATCGAAGACGACTGAAAAATCAGGCCCCAGGAAATGCGTTGCGAGCCATTTTCGCCCATCAAAAAGTGCCCCCAAAGGAAGACTTTGGTTACATTTGAACTCCCCAGGGGAGCCTTTACGCAGCCCCACATGCAACTGGACCCTCCGGGTTCGCTGTTTCCGAGCATCCCTAAACTTAGCCCTAGCCGGCATCGAAGACGACTGAAAAACCTGGCCGAGGAAATGTGTTGCGAGCCCTTTTCGCCCATCCAAAAGTGCCCCCAAAGGAAGGCTTTGGGTACAAGAGAACTCCCCAGGGGAGCCTTTACGCAGCCCCACATGCAACTGGACCCTCCGGGTTCGCTGTTTCCGAGCATCCCTAAACATTACACTAGCCGGCATCGATGACGACTGAAAAATCAGGCCCCAGGAAATGCGTTGCGAGCCCCTTTGGACCATCCAAAAGTGTCACCAAAGGAAGGCTTTGGGTACAAGAGAACTCCCCAGGGGAGACTTTACGCAGCCCCACGTGCAACTGGACTCTCCGGGTTCGCTGTTTCTGAGCAAACCTATATATATCACTGGCCGGCATGGGAGAAGACTGAAAACCCGGGCCCCAGGAAATGCGTTGCGAGCCCTTTTCGCCCATCCAAAAGTGTCACCAAAGGAAGGCTTTGGGTACAAGTGAACTCCCCAGGGGAGCCTTTACGCAGCCCCACATGCAACTGCACCCTCCGCGTTCGCTGTTCATGAGCAAACCTAAAAGTAGCACTAGCCGTCATCGAAGACGTGTTAAAAATCAGGCCCCAGGAAATGCGTTGCGAGCCCTTTTCGCCCATCCAAATGTGCCCCCAAAGGAAGGCTTTGGGTACAAGAGAACTCCCCAGGGGAACCTTTATGCAGCCCCACATGCAACTGGACCCTTCGGGTTCGATTTTTCCGAGCAACCCTAAATATATCCCTAGCCAGCATGGGCGAAGACTGAAAACCCGGGCCCCAGAAAGCGCGTTGCAAGCCCCTTTGGAACACCCAAAAGTGTCACCAATGGAAGGCTTTTGGTACAAGTGAACTCCCCAGGGGAGCCTTTACGCAGCCCCACATGCAACTGGACCCTCCGGGTTCGCTGTTCATGAGCAAACCTAAATGTAGCCCTAGCCATCATCGGAGACGACTGAAAAATCAGGCCCCAGGAAATGCATTCCAAGCCCTTTTCGCCCATCCAAAAGTGCCCCCAAAGGAAGGCTTTGGGTAGAAGTGAACTCCCCAGGGGAGCCTTTACGCAGCCCCACATGCAAATGGACCCTCCGGGTTCGATTTTTCCGAGCAACCCTGAATATATCCCTAGCTGGCATGGGAGAAGACTGAAAACCCGGGCCCCAGAAAACGCGTTGCAAGCCCCTTTGGACCATCCAAAAGTGTCACCAAAGGAAGGCTTTTGGTACAAGTGAATTCCCCAGGGGAGCCTTTACGCAGCCCCACATGCAACTGGACCCTCCGGGTTCACTGTTCATGAGCAAACCTAAACGTAGCCCTAGCCGTCCTTGGAGACGAGTGAAAAATCAGGCCCCAGGAAATGCGTTGCGAGCCCTTTTCGCCCATCCAAAAGTGCCCCCAAAGGAAGGCTTTGGGTACAAGTGAACTCCCCAGGGGAGCCTTTACGCAGCCCCACATGCAACTGGACCCTTTGGGTTCGATTTTTCCAAGCAACCCTAAATATATCTCTAGCAGGCATGGGAGAAGACTGAAAACCTGGGCCACAGAAAGTGCGTTACAAGCCCCTTTGGACCATCCAAAAGTGTCACCAAAGGAAGGCTTTTGGTACAAGTGAACTCCCCAGGGGAGCCTTTACGCAGCCCCACATGCAACTGGACTCTCCGGTTTCACTGTTCATGAGCAAACCTAAACATAGCCCTAGCCGTCATCGGAGACGAGTGAAAAATCAGGCCCCAGGAAATGCGTTACGAGCCCTTTTCGCCCATCCAAAAGTGCCCCCAAAGGAAGGCTTTGGGTACAAGTGAACTCCCCAGGGGAGCCTTTACGCAGCCCCACATGCAACTGGACCCTCCGGGTTCGCTGTTTCCGAGCATCACTAAACATAGCCCTAGCCGGCATCGAAGACGACTGAAAAATCAGGCCATAGGAAATGCGTTGCAAGCCCCTTTGGACCATCCAAAAGTGTCACCAAAGGAAGGCTTTGGGTACAAGTGAATTCCCCAGGGGAGCCTTTACGCAGCCCCACATGCAACTGGACCCTCCGGGTTCGCTGTTTCCGAGCATCCCTAAACATAGCCCTAGCCGGCATCGAAGACGACTGAAAAATCAGGCCCCAGGAAATGCGTTGCGAGCCCTTTTCGCCCATCCAAAAGTGCCCCCAAAGGAAGGCTTTGGGTACAAGAGAACTCCCCAGGGGAGCCTTTACGCAGCCCCACATGCAACTGGACCCTCCGGGTTCGCTGTTTCCGAGCATCCCTAAACATAGCCCTAGCCGGCATCGAAGACGACTGAAAAATAAGGCCCCAGGAAATGCATTCCAAGCCCTTTTCGCCCATCCAAAAGTGCCCGCAAAGGAAGGCTTTGGGTAAAAGTGAACTCCCCAGGGGAGACTTTACGCAGCCCCACATGCAACTGGACCCTCCGGGTTCTATTTTTCCAAGCAACCCTAAACATATCCCTAGCCAGCATGGGAGAAGACTGAAAACCCGGGCCCCAGAAAACGCGTTGCAAGCCCCTTTGGACCATCCAAAAGTGTCACCAAAGGAAGGCTTTGGGTACAAGTGAATTCCCCAGGGGAGCCTTTACGCAGCCCCACATGCAACTGGACCCTCCGGGTTCGCTGTTTCTGAGCAACCCTATATATATCACTAGCCGGCATGGGAGAAGACTGAAAACCCGGGCCCCAGGAAATGCTTTGCGAGCCCTTTTCGCCCATCCAAAAGTGCCCCCAAAGGAAGGCTTTGGGTACAAGTGAACTCCCCAGGGGAGCCTTTACGCAGCCCCACATGCAACTGGACCCTCCGGGTTCGCTGTTTCCGAGCATCCGTAAACATAGCCCTTGCCGGCATCGAAGACGACTGAAAAATCAGGCCCCAGGAAATGCGTTGCGAGCCCTTTTCGCCCATCCAAAAGTGCCCCCAAAGGAAGGCTTTGGGTATAAGGGAACTAACCAGGGGAGCCTTTACGCAGCCCCACATGCAACTGGACCCTCCGGGTTCGCTGTTCATGAGCAAACCTAAACGTAGCCCTAGCCGTCCTTGGAGACGAGTGAAAAATTAGGCCCCAGGAAATGCGTTGCGAGCCCTTTTCGCCCATCCAAAAGTGCCCCCAAAGGAAGGCTTTGGGTATAAGAGAACTCCCCAGGGGAGCCTTTACGCAGCCCCACATGCAACCGGACCGTTCGGGTTCGATTTTTCCAAGCAACCCTAAATATATCCCTAGCCGGCATGGGAGAAGACTGAAAACCTGGGCCACAGAAAATCGTTACAAGCCCCTTTGGACCATCCCAAAGTGTCACCAAAGGAAGGCTTTTGGTACAAGTGAACTCCCCAGGGGAGCCTTTACGCAGCCCCACATGCAACTGGACCCTCCGGTTTCACTGTTCATGAGCAAACATAAACGTAGCCCTAGCAGTCATCGGAGACGAGTGAAAAATCAGGCCCCAGGAAATGCGTTACGAGCCCCTTTGGACCATCCAAAAGTGCCCCCAAAGGAAGGCTTTGGGTACAAGTGAACTCCCCAGGGGAGCCTTTACGCAGCCCCACATGCAACTGGACCCTCCGGGTTCGCTGTTACCGAGCATCCCTAAACATAGCCCTAGCCGGCATTGAAGACGACTGAAAAAGCAGTCCCCAGGAAACGCATTGCAAGCCCCTTTAAACCATCCAAAAGTGTCACCAAAGGAAGGCTTTTGGTACAAGAGAACTCCCCAGGGGAGCCTCTACGCAGCCCCACATGCAACTGGACCCTCTGGGTTCGCTGTTACCGAGCATCCCTAAACATAGCCCTAGCCGGCATCGAAGACGACTGAAAAATCAGGCCCCAGGAAATGCGTTACGAGACCTTTTCGCTCATCAAAAAGTGCCCCCAAAGGAAGGCTTTGGGTACAAGTGAACTCCCCAGGGGAGCCTTTACGCAGCCCCACATGCGACTGGACCCTCCGGATTCACTGTTCATGAGCAAACGTAAACGTAGCCCTAGCCGTCATCGGAGACGAGTGAAAAATCAGGCCCCAGGAAATGCGTTGCGAGCCCCTTTGGAACATCCAAAAGTGTCATCAAAGGAAGGCTTTTGGTACAAGTGAACTCCCCAGGGGAGCCTTTACGCAGCCCCACATGCAACTGGACCCTCCGGGTTTGCTGTTTTCGAGCATCCCTAAACATAGCCCTAGCTGACATCGAAGACGACTGAAAAATCAGGCCCAAGGAAATGCGTTGCAAGCCCCTTTGGACCATCCAAAAGTGCCCCCAAAGGAAGGCTTTGGGTACAAGTGAACTCCCCAGGGGAGCCTTTACGCAGCCCCACATGCAACTGGACCCTCCGGGTTCGCTGTTTCCGAGCATCCCTAAACATAGCCCTACCCGGCATCGAAGACGAATGAAAAATCAGGCCCCAGGAAATGCGTTACGAGCCCTTTTCGCCCATCCAAAAGTGCCCCCAAAGGAAGGCTTTGGGTACAAGTGAATTCCCCAGGGGAGCCTTTACGCAGCCCCACATGCAACTGGATCCTCAGGGTTCGCTGTTTCCGAGCATCCCTAAACATAGCCCTTGCCGGCATCGAAGACGACTGAAAAATCAGGCCCCAGGAAATGCGTTGCGAGCCCTTTTCGCCCATCCAAAAGTGCCCCCAAAGGAAGGCTTTGGGTACAAGTGAACTCCCCAGGGGAGCCTTTACGCAGCCCCACATGCAACTGGACCCTCCGGGTTCGCTGTTTCCGAGCATCCCTAAACATAGCCCTACCCGGCATCGACGACGATTGAGAAATCAGGCCCCAGGAAATGCGTTACAAGCCCTTTTCGCCCATCCAAAAGTGCCCCCAAAGGAAGGCTTTGGGTACAAGAGAACTCCCCAGGGGAGCCTTTACGCAGCCCCACATGCAACTGGACCCTTCGGTTTCGATTTTTCCAAGCAACCCTAAATATATCCCTAGCCGGCATGGGAGAAGACTGAAAACCCGGGCCACAGAAAATGCGTTACAAGCCCCTTTGGACCATCCCGAAGTGTCACCAAAGGAAGGCTTTGGGTACAAGTGAACTCCCCAGGGGAGCCTTTACGCAGCCCCACATGCAACTGGACCCTCCGGGTTCACTGTTCATGAGCAAACCTAAACGTATCCCTAGCCGTCATCGGAGACGAGTGAAAAATCAGGCCCCAGGAAATGCGTTACGAGCCCTTTTCGCCCATCCAAAAGTGCCCCCAAAGGAAGGCTTTGGGTACAAGTGAACTCCCCAGGGGAGCCTTTACGCAGCCCCACATGCAACTGGATCCTCTGGGTTCACTGTTCATGAGCAAACGTAAACGTAGCCCTAGCCGTCATCGGAGACGAGTGAAAAATCAGGCCCCAGGAAATGCGTTTCGAGCCCCTTTGGACCATCCAAAAGTGCCCCCAAAGGAAGGCTTTGGGTACAAGTGAACTCCCCAGGGGAGACTTTACGCAGCCCTACATGCAACTGGACCCTCCGGGTTCGCTGTTTTCGAGCATCCCTAAACATAACCCTAGCCGACAGCGAAGACGACTGAAAAATCAGGCCCCAGGAAATGCGTTACAAGCGCCTTTGCACCATCCAAAAGTGTCACCAAAGGAAGGCTTTGGGTACAAGAGAACTCCCCAGGGGAGCCTTTACGCAGCCCCACATGCAACTGGACCCTCCGGGTTCGCTGTTTCCGAGCATCCCTAAACATAGAACTAACCAGCATCGCTGACGACTGAAAAATCAGGCCCCATAAAATGCGTTACGAGCCCTTTTCGCCCATCCAAAAGTGCCCCCAAAGGAAGGCTTTGGGTACAAGTGAACTCCCCAGGGGAGCCTTTACGCAGCCCCACATGCAACTGGACCCTCCGGGTTCGCTGTTTCCGAGCATCACTAAACATAGCCCTAGCCGGCATCGAAGACGACTGAAAAATCAGGCCCCAGGAAATGCGTTGCGAGTCCCTTTGGACCATCCAAAAGTGCCCCCAAAGGAAGGCTTTGGGTACAAGTGAACTCCCCAGGGGAGCCTTTACGCAGCCCCACATGCAACTGGACCCTCCGGGTTCGCAGTTTCCGAGCATCCCTAAACATAGCCCTACCCGGCATTGACGACGACTGAAAAATCAGGCCCCAGGAAATGCGTTACAAGCCCTTTTCGCCCATCCAAAAGTGCCCCTAAAGGAAGGCTTTGGGTACAAGTGAACTCCCCAGGGGAGACTTTACGCAGCCCCACATGCAACTGGACCCTCCGAGTTCGCTGTTACTGAGCATCCCTATACATAGCCCTAGCCGGCATCGAAGACGACTGAAAAATCAGGCCCCAGGAAATGCGTTGCAAGCCCTTTTCGCACATCCAAAAGTGCCCCCAAAGGAAGGCTTTGGGTACAAGTGAACTCCCCAGGGGAGCCTTTACGCAGCCCCACATGCAACTGGACCCTCCAGGTTCGCTGTTCATGAGCAAACGTAAACGTAGCCCTAGCCGTCATCGGAGACGAGTGAAAAATCAGGCCCCAGGAAAAGCGTTGCGAGCCCCTTTGGACCATCCAAAAGTTCCCACAAAGGAAGGCTTTGGGTACAAGTGAACTCCCCAGGGGAGCCTTTACGCAGCCCCATATGCAACTGGACCCTCCGGGTTCGCTGTTTCCGAGCAACCAAAAACGTAGCCCTAGCAGTCATCGGAGACGAGTGAAAAATCAGGCCCCAGGAAATGCGTTGCGAGTCCCTTTGGACCATCCAAAAGTGCCCCCAAAGGAAGGCTTTGGGTACAAGTGAACTCCCCAGGGGAGCCTTTACGCAGCCCCACATGCAACTGGACCCTCCGGGTTCGCTGTTCCTGAGCATCCCTAAACATAGCCCTACCCGGCATCGACGACGATTGAAAAATCAGGCCCCAGGAAATGCGTTGCGAGCCCTTTTCGCCCATCCAAAAGTGCCCCCAAAGGAAGGCTTTGGGTACAAGTGAACTCCCCAGGGGAGCCTTTACGCAGCCCCACATGCAACTGGACCCTCCGGGTTCGCTGTTCCTGAGCATCCCTAAACATAGCCCTTGCCGGCATCGGCGACGATTGAAAAATCAGGCCCCAGGAAATGCGTTACAAGCCCTTTTCGGCCATCCAAAAGTGCCCCCAAAGGAAGGCTTTGGGTACAAGTGAACTCCCCAGGGGAGCCTTTACGCAGCCCCACATGCAACTGGACCCTCCGGGTTCGCTGTTTCCGAGCATCCCTAAACATAGCACTTGCCGGCATCGAAGACGACTGAAAAATCAGGCCCCAGGAAATGCGTTGCGAGCCCTTTTCGCCCATCCAAAAGTGCCCCCAAAGGAAGGCTTTGGGTATAAGGGAACTCCCCAGGGGAGCCTTTACGCAGCCCCACATGCAACTGGACACCCGGGTTCGCTGTTCATGAGGAAACCTAAACGTAGCCCTAGCCGTCCTTGGAGACGAGTGAAAAATCAGGCCCCAGGAAATGCGTTGCGAGCCCTTTTCGCCCATCCAAAAGTGCCCCCAAAGGAAGGCTTTGGGTATAAGAGAACTCCCCAGGGGAGCCTTTACGCAGCCCCACATGCAACTGGACCCTTCTGGTTCGATTTTTCCAAGCAACCCTAAATATATACCCAGCCGGCATGGGAGAAGACTGAAAACATGGGCCACAGAAAATGCGTTAGAAGCCCCTTTGGAACATCCCAAAGTGTCACCAAAGGAAGGCTTTTGGTACAAGTGAACTCCCCAGGGGAGCCTTTACGCAGCACCACATGCAACTGGACCCTCCGGTTTCACTGTTCATGAGCAAACCTAAACGTAGCCCTAGCCGTCATCGGAGATGAGTGAAAAATCAGGCCCCAGGAAATGCGTTACGAGCCCTTTTCGCCCATCCAAAAGTGCCCCCAAAGGAAGGCTTTGGGTACAAGTGAACTCCCCAGGGGAGCCTTTACGCAGCCCCATATGCAACTGGACCCTCCGGGTTCGCTGTTTCCGAGCAACCATAAACGTAGCCCTAGCAGTCATCGGAGACGAGTGAAAAATCAGGCCCCAGGAAATGCGTTGCGAGCCCCTTTGGACATCCAAAAGTGTCACCAAATGAAGGCTTTGGGTACAAGAGAACTCCCCAGGGGAGCCTTTACGCAGCCCCACATGCAACTGGACCCTCCGGGTTCGCTGTTTTCGAGCATCCCTATAAATAGCCCTAGCCGACATCGAAGACGACTGAAAAATTAGGCCCCAGGAAATGCGTTGCAAGCCCCTTTGCACCATCCAAAACTGTCACCAAAGGAAGGCTTTGGGTACAAGAGAACTCCCCAGGGGAGCCTTTACGCAGCCCCACATGCAACTGGACCCTCCGAGTTCCCTGTTTCCGAGCATCCCTAAACATAGCCCTACCCGGCATCGATGACGACTGAAAAATCAGGCCCCAGGAAATGCGTTACAAGCCCCATTCGCCCATCCAAAAGTTCCCCCAAAGGAAGGCTTTGGGTACAAGTGAACTCCCCAGGGGAGCCTTTACGCAGCCCCACATGCAACTGGACCCTCCGGGTTCGCTGTTTCCGAGCAACCCTAAACGTAGCCCTAGCAGTCATCGGAGACGAGTGAAAAATCAGGCCCCAGGAAATGTGTTGCGAGCCCTTTTCACCCATCCAAAAGTGCCCCCAAAGGAAGGCTTTGGGTACAAGTGAACTCCCCAGGGGAGCCTTTACGCAGCCCCACATGCAACTGGACCCTCCGGGTTCGCTGTTTCAGAGCATCCCTAAACATAACCCTACCCGGCATCGACGACGATTGAAAAATCAGGCCCCAGGAAATGCGTTGCAAGCCCTTTTCGGCCATCCAAAAGTGCCCCCAAAGGAAGGCTTTGGGTACAAGTGAACTCCCCAGGGGAGCCTTTACGCAGCCCCACATGCAACTGGACCCTCCGGGTTCGCTGTTTCTGAGCATCCCTAAACATAGCCCTAGCCGGCATCGAAGACGACTGAAAAATCAGGCCCCAGGAAAAACGTTGCAAGCCCTTTTCGCCCATCCAAAAGTGCCCCCAAAGGAAGGCTTTGGGTACAAGTGAACTCCCCAGGGGAGCCTTTACGCAGCCCCATATGCAACTGGACCCTCCGGGTTCGCTGTTCATGAGCAAACGTAAACGTAGCCCTAGCCGTCATCGGAGACGAGTGAAAAATCCGGCCCCAGGAAATGCGTTGCGAGCCCCTTTGGACCATTCAAAAGTGCCCCCAAAGGAAGGCTTTGGGTACATCTGAAGTTCCCAGGGGAGTCTTTACGCAGCCCCATATGCAACTGGACCCTCCGGGTTCGCTGTTTCCGAGCAACCATAAACGTAGCCCTAGCAGTCATCGGAGACGAGTGAAAAATCAGGCCCCAGGAAATGCGTTGCGAGCCCCTTTGGACCATCCAAAAGTGTCACCAAAGGAAGGCTTTGGGTACAAGTGAACTCCCCAGGGGAGCCTTTACGCAGCCCCACATGCAACTGGACCCTCCGGGTTCGCTGTTTCCGAGCATCCCTAAACATAACCCTAGCCGACATCGCTGAGGACTGAAAAATCAGTCCCCAGGAAAACCGTTGCAAGCCCCTTTGCACCATCCAAAAGTGTCACCAAAGGAAGGCTTTGGGTACAAGTGAACTCCCCAGGGGAGCCTTTACGCAGCCCCACATGCAACTGGACCCTCCGGGTTCCCTGTTTCCGAGCATCACTAAACATAGCCCTAGCCGGCATCGATGACGACTGAAAAATCAGGCCCCAGGAAATGCGTTGCGAACCCTTTTCGCCCATCCAAAAGTGCCCCCAAAGGAAGGCTTTGGGTACAAGCGAACTCCCCAGGGGAGCCTTTACGCAGCCCCACATGCAACTGGACCCTCCGGGTTCCCTGTTTCCGAGCATCACTAAACATAGCCCTAGCCGGCATCGATGACGACTGAAAGATCAGGCCCCAGGAAATGTGTTGCAAGCCCTTTTCGCCCATCCAAAAGTGCCCCCAAAGGAATGCTTTGGGTACAAGAGAACTCCCCAGGGGAGCCTTTACGCAGCCCCACATGCAACTGGACCCTCTGGGTTCGATTTTTCCGAGCAACGCTAAATATATCACTAGCCGGCATGGGAGAAGACTGAAAACCCGGGCCCCAGAAAACGCGTTGCAATCCCCTTTGGACCATCCAAAAGTGTCACCAAAGGAAGGCTTTGGGTACAAGTGAACTCCCCAGGGGAGCCTTTACGCAGCCCCACATGCAACTGGACCCTCCGTGTTCGCTGTTCATGAGCAAGCGTAAACGTAGCCCTAGCCGTCATCGGAGACGAGTGAAAAATCCGGCCCCAGGAAATGCGTTGCGAGCCCCTTTGGACCATCCAAAAGTGCCCCCAAAGGAAGGCTTTGGGTACATCTGAAGTTCCCAGGGGAGCCTTTACGCAGCCCCACATGCAACTGGACCCTCCGGGTTCGCTGTTTCCGAGCATCCGTAAACATATCCCTAGCTGGCATCGATGACGACTGAAAAATCAGGCCCCAGGAAATGCGTTGCGAGCCCTTTTCGGCCATTCAAAAGTGCCCCCAAAGGAAGGCTTTGGGTACAAGTGAACTCCCCAGGGGAGCCTTTACGCAGCCCCACATGCAACTGGACCCTCCGAGTTCGCTGTTACTGAGCATCCCTAAACATAGCCCTACCCGGCATCGAAGACGACTGAAAAATCAGGCCCCAGGAAATGCGTTACGAGCCCTTTTCACCCATCCAAAAGTGCCCCCAAAGGAAGGCTTTGGGTACAAGAGAACTCCCCAGGGGAGCCTTTACGCAGCCCCACATGCAACTGGACCCTCCGGGTTCGATTTTTCCGAGCAACCCTAAATATATCCATAGCCGGCATGGGAGAAGACTGAAAACCCGGGCCCCAGAAAACGCGTTGCAAGCCCGTTTGGACCATCGAAAAGTGCCCCCAAAGGAAGGCTTTGGGTACATCAGAAGTTCCCAGGGGAGCCTTTACGCAGCCCCACATGCAACTGGACCCTCCGGGTTCGCTGTTTCCGAGCATCCCTAAACATATCGCTAGCCGGCATCGATGACGACTGAAAAATCAGGCCCCAGGAAATGCGTTACAAGCCCCATTTCCCATCCAAAAGTGCCCCCAAAGGAAGTCTTTGGGTACAAGTGAACTCCCCAGGGGAGCCTTTACGCAGCCCCACATGCAACTGGACCCTTTGGGTTCGCTGTTTCCGAGCAACGCTAAATATATCACTAGCCGGCATGGGAGAAGACTGAAAACCCGGGACCCAGAAATCGCGTTGCAAGACCCTTTGGACCATCCAAAAGTGTCACCAAATGAAGGCTTTGGGTACAAGTGAACTCCCCAGGGGAGCCTTTACGCAGCCCCACATGCAACTGGACCCACCGGGTTCCCTGTTTCCGAGCATCACTAAACATAGCCCTAGCCGGCATCGATGACGACTGAAAAATCAGGCCCCAGGAAATGCGTTGCGATCCCCTTTGGAACATCCAAAAGTGCCCCCAAAGGAAGGCATTGGGTACAAGCGAACTCCCCAGGGGAGCCTTTACGCAGCCCCACATGCAACTGGACCCTCCGGGTTCGCTGTTCCTGAGCGTCCCTAAACATATCCCTAGCCGGCATCGAAGACGACTGAAAGATCAGGCCCCAGGAAATGTGTTGCAAGCCCTTTTCGCCCATCCAAAAGTGCCCCCAAAGGAATGCTTTGGGTACATCAGAAGTTCCCAGGGGAGCCTTTACGCAGCCCCACATGCAACTGGACCCTCCGGGTTCGATTTTTCCGAGCAACGCTAAATATATCACTAGCCGGCATGGGAGAAGACTGAAAACCCGGGCCCGAGAAAACGCGTTGCAAGCCCCATTGGACCATCCAAAAGTGTCACCAAAGGAAGGCTTTGGGTACAAGTGAACTCCCCAGGGGAGCCTTTACGCAGCCCCACATGCAACTGGACCCTCCGGGTTCGCTGTTCATGAGCAAGCGTAAACGTATCCCTAGCCGTCATCGGAGACGAGTGAAAAATCCGGCCCCAGGAAATGCGTTGCGAGCCCCTTTGGACCATCCAAAAGTGCCCCCAAAGGAAGGCTTTGGGTACATCTGAAGTTCCCAGGGGAGCCTTTACGCAGCCCCACATGCAACTGGACCCTCCGGGTTCGCTGTTCCTGAGCATCCCTAAACATAGCCCTAGCCGGCATCGAAGACGACTGAAAAATCAGGCCCCAGGAAATGCGTTGCGAGCCCTTTTCGGCCATCCAAAAGTGCCCCCAAAGGAAGGCTTTGGGTACAAGTGAACTCCCCAGGGGAGCCTTTACGCAGCCCCACATGCAACTGGACCCTCCGGGTTCGCTGTTTCCGAGCAACGCTAAATATATCACTAGCCGGCATGGGAGAAGACTGAAAACCCGGGCCCCAGAAAACGCGTTGCAAGCCCCTTTGGACCATCCAAATGTGTCACCAAAGGAAGGCTTTGGGTACAAGTGAACTCCCCAGGGGAGCCTTTACGCAGCCCCACATGCAACTGGATCCTCCGGGTTCCCTGTTTCCGAGCATCCCTAAACATAGCCCTAGCTGGCAGCGATGACGACTGAAAAATCAGGCCCCAGGAAATGCGTTGCGAGCCCTTTTCGCCCATCCAAAAGTGCCCCCAAAAGGAAGGCTTTGGGTACAAGTGAACTCCCCAGGGGAGCCTTTACGCAGCCCCACATGCAACTGGACCCTCCGGGTTCGCTGTTTCCGAGCATCCCTAAACATAGCGCTAACCGGTATCGATGACGACTGAAAAATCAGGCCCCAGGAAATGCGTTACGTGTCCTTTTCACCCATCCAAAAGTGCCCCCAAAGGAAGGCTTTGGGTACAAGTGAACTCCCCAGGGGAGCCTTTACGCAGCCCCACATGCAACTGGACGCTCCGGGTTCGATTTTTCCGAGCCACCCTAAATATATCCCTAGCAGGCATGGGAGAAGACTGAAAACCCGGGCCCCAGGAAACGCGTTGCAAGCCCCTTTGGACCATCGAAAAGTGCCCCCAAAGGAAGGCTTTGGGTACATCAGAAGTTCCCAGGGGAGCCTTTACGCAGCCCCACATGCAACTGGACCCTCCGGATTCGCTGTTTCCGAGCATCCCTAAACATATCGCTAGCCGGCATCGATGACGACTGAAAAATCAGGCCCCAGGAAATGCGTTACAAGCCCCATTTCCCATCCAAAAGTGCCCCCAAAGGAAGTCTTTGGGTACAAGTGAACTCCCCAGGGGAGCCTTTACGCAGCCCCACATGCAACTGGACCCTCCGGGTTCGCTGTTTCCGAGCAACGCTAAATATATCACTAGCCGGCATGGGAGAAGACTGAAAACCCGGGCCCCAGAAAACGCGTTGCAAGCCCCTTTGGACCATCCAAAAGTGTCACCAAAGGAAGGCTTTGGGTACAAGTGAACTCCCCAGGGGAGCCTTTATGCAGCCCCACATGCAACTGGACCCTCCGGGTTCGCTGTTCATGAGCAAGCGTAAACGTAGCCGTAGCCGTCATCGGAGACGAGTGAAAAATCCGGCCCCAGGAAATGCGTTCCGAGCCCCTTTGGACCATCCAAAAGTGTCACCAAAGGAAGGCTTTGGGTACATCTGAAGTTCCCAGGGGAGCCTTTACGCAGCCCCACATGCAACTGGACCCTCTGGGTTCGCTGTTCCTGAGCATCCCTAAACATAGCCCTAGCCGGCATCGAAGACGACTGAAAAATCAGGCCCCAGGAAATGCGTTGCAAGCCCTTTTCGCCCATCCAAAAGTGCCCCCAAAGGAAGGCTTTGGGTACAAGTGAACTCCCCAGGGGAGCCTTTACGCAGCCCCACATGCAACTGGACCCTCCGGGTTCGCTGTTTCCGAGCATCCCTAAACATAGCCCTAGCTGGCATCGATGACGACTGAAAAATCAGGCCCCAGGAAATGCGTTGCGAGCCGTTTTCGGCCATCCAAAAGTGCCCCCAAAGGAAGGCTTTGGGTACAAGTGAACTCCCCAGGGGAGCCTTTACGCAGCC
This sequence comes from Anas platyrhynchos, assembly GCF_047663525.1. NCBI lineage: Eukaryota > Metazoa > Chordata > Aves > Anseriformes > Anatidae > Anas > Anas platyrhynchos. The sequence continues at coordinate 4,398,441 of NC_092622.1, forward strand.
CCACATGCAACTGGACCCTCCGGGTTCGCTGTTTCCGAGCATCCCTAAACATAGCGCTAAACGGTATCGATGACGACTGAAAAATCAGGCCCCAGGAAATGCGTTACGTGTCCTTTTCACCCATCCAAAAGTGCCCCCAAAGGAAGGCTTTGGGTACAAGAGAACTCCCCAGGGGAGCCTTTACGCAGCCCCACATGCAACTGGACGCTCCGGGTTCGATTTTTCCGAGCAACCCTAAATATATCCCTAGCAGGCATGGGAGAAGACTGAAAACCCGGGCCCCAGAAAACGCGTTGCAAGCCCGTTTGGACCATCGAAAAGTGCCCCCAAAGGAAGGCTTTGGGTACATCAGAAGTTCCCAGGGGAGCCTTTACGCAGCCCCACATGCAACTGGACCCTCCGGGTTCGCTGTTTCCGAGCATCCCTAAACATATCGCTAGCCGGCATCGATGACGACTGAAAAATCAGACCCCAGGAAATGCGTTACAAGCCCCATTTGCCCATCCAAAAGTGCCCCCAAAGGAAGTCTTTGGGTACAAGTGAACTCCCCAGGGGAGCCTTTACGCAGCCCCACATGCAACTGGACCCTCCAGGTTCGCTGTTTCCGAGCAACGCTAAATATATCACTAGCCGGCATGGGAGAAGACTGAAAACCCGGGCCCCAGAAAACGCGTTCCAAGCCCATTTGGTCCATCCAAAAGTGTCACCAAAGGAAGGCTTTGGGTACATCAGAAGTTCGCAGGGGAGCCTTTACGCAGCCCCATATGCAACTGAACCCTCCGTGTTCGCTGTTTCCGAGCAACCCTAAACATAGCCCTAGCAGTCATCGGAGAGGACTGAAAAATCAGACCCCATGAAATGCGTTGCGAACCCCTTTGGACCATCCAAAACTGTAACCAAAGGAAGGCTTTGGGTACAAGTGAACTCCCCAGGGGAGCCTTTACGCAGCCCCACATGCAACTGGACCCTCCGGGTTCGCTGTTTCCGAGCATCCCTAAACATAGCCCTAGCCGGCATCGAAGACGACTGAAAAATCAGGCCCCAGGAAATGCGTTACGAGCCCTTTTCGCCCATCCAAAAGTGCCCCCAAAGGAAGTCTATGGATACAAGTGAACTCCCCAGGGGAGCCTTTACGCAGCCCCACATGCAACTGGACCCTCCGGGTTCGCTGTTTCCGAGCATCCCTAAACATAGCCCTAGCCGGCATCGAAGACGACTGAAAAATCAGGCCCGAGGAAATGCATTGCAAACCCTTTTCGGCCATCCAAAAGTGCCCCCAAAGGAAGGCTTTGGGTACAAGTGAACTCCCCAAAGGAGCCTTTACGCAGCCCCACATGCAACTGGACCCTCCGGGTTCGCTGCTTCCGAGCATCCCTAAACATAGCCCTAGCCGGCATCGATGACGACTGAAAAATCAGGCACCAGGAAATGCGTTAGAAGCCCCATTCGTGCATCCAAAAGTGCCCCCAAAGGAAGGCTTTGGGTACAAGTGAACTCCCCAGGGGAGCCTTTACACTGCCCCACATGCAACTGGACCCTCCGGGTTCGCTGTTCATGAGCAAACCTAAACGTAGCCCTAGCCGTCATCGGAGACGAGTGAAAAATCAGGCCCCAGGAAAGGCGTTGCGAGCCCCTTTGGACCATCCAAAAGTGCCCCCAAAGGAAGGCTTTGGGTACAAGTGAACTCCCCAGGGGAGCCTTTACGCAGCCCCACATGCAACTGGACCCTCCGGGTTCGCTGTTTCCGAGCAACGCTAAATATATCACTAGCCGGCATGGGAGAAGACTGAAAACCCGGGCCCCAGAAAACGCGTTGCAAGCCCCTTTGGACCATCCCAAAGTGTCACCAAATGAAGGCTTTGGGTACAAGTGAACTCCCCAGGGGAGCCTTTACGCAGCCCCACATGCAACTGGACCCTCCGGGTTCGCTGCTTCCGAGCAACCCTAAACGTAGCCCTAGCAGTCATCGGAGACGAGTGAAAAATCCGGCCCCAGGAAATGCGTTGCGAGCCCCTTTGGACCATCCAAAAGTGTCACCAAAGGAAGGCTTTGGGTACAAGTGAACTCCCCAGGGGAGCCTTTACGCAGCCCCACATGCAACTGGACCCTCCGGGTTCGCTGTTTCCGAGCATCCCTAAACATAGCCCTTGCCGGCATCGAAGACGACTGAAAAATCAGGCCCCAGGAAATGCGTTTCGAGCCCCTTTGGACCATCCAAAAGTGCCCCCAAAGGAAGGCTTTGGGTAAAAGTGAACTCCCCTGGGGAGCCTTTACGCAGCCCCACATGCAACTGGACCCTCCGGGTTCGATTTTTCCGAGCAACCCTAAATATATCCCTAGCAGGCATGGGAGAAGACTGAAAACCCGGGCCCCAGGAAACGCGTTGCAAGCCCCTTTGGACCATCGAAAAGTGCCCCCAAAGGAAGGCTTTGGGTACATCAGAAGTTCCCAGGGGAGCCTTTACGCAGCCCCACATGCAACTGGACCCTCCGGATTCGCTGTTTCCGAGCATCCCTAAACATATCGCTAGCCGGCATCGATGACGACTGAAAAATCAGGCCCACGAAATGCGTTACAAGCCCCATTTCCCATCCAAAAGTGCCCCCAAAGGAAGTCTTTGGGTACAAGTGAACTCCCCAGGGGAGCCTTTACGCAGCCCCACATGCAACTGGACCCTCCGGGTTCGCTGTTTCCGAGCAACGCTAAATATATCACTAGCCGGCATGGGAGAAGACTGAAAACCCGGGCCCCAGAAAACGCGTTGCAAGCCCCTTTGGACCATCCAAAAGTGTCACCAAAGGAAGGCTTTGGGTACAAGTGAACTCCCCAGGGGAGCCTTTATGCAGCCCCACATGCAACTGGACCCTCCGGGTTCGCTGTTCATGAGCAAGCGTAAACGTAGCCGTAGCCGTCATCGGAGACGAGTGAAAAATCCGGCCCCAGGAAATGCGTTCCGAGCCCCTTTGGACCATCCAAAAGTGTCACCAAAGGAAGGCTTTGGGTACATCTGAAGTTCCCAGGGGAGCCTTTACGCAGCCCCACATGCAACTGGACCCTCTGGGTTCGCTGTTCCTGAGCATCCCTAAACATAGCCCTAGCCGGCATCGAAGACGACTGAAAAATCAGGCCCCAGGAAATGCGTTGCAAGCCCTTTTCGCCCATCCAAAAGTGCCCCCAAAGGAAGGCTTTTGGTACAAGTGAACTCCCCAGGGGAGCCTTTACGCAGCCCCACATGCAACTGGACCCTCCGGGTTCGCTGTTTCCGAGCATCCCTAAACATAGCCCTAGCTGGCATCGATGACGACTGAAAAATAAGGCCCCAGGAAATGCGTTGCGAGCCGTTTTCGGCCATCCAAAAGTGCCCCCAAAGGAAGGCTTTGGGTACAAGTGAACTCCCCAGGGGAGCCTTTACGCAGCCCCACATGCAACTGGACCCTCCGGGTTCGCTGTTTCCGAGCATCCCTAAACATAGCGCTAAACGGTATCGATGACGACTGAAAAATCAGGCCCCAGGAAATGCGTTACGTGTCCTTTTCACCCATCCAAAAGTGCCCCCAAAGGAAGGCTTTGGGTACAAGAGAACTCCCCAGGGGAGCCTTTACGCAGCCCCACATGCAACTGGACGCTCCGGGTTCGATTTTTCCGAGCAACCCTAAATATATCCCTAGCAGGCATGGGAGAAGACTGAAAACCCGGGCCCCAGAAAACGCGTTGCAAGCCCGTTTGGACCATCGAAAAGTGCCCCCAAAGGAAGGCTTTGGGTACATCAGAAGTTCCCAGGGGAGCCTTTACGCAGCCCCACATGCAACTGGACCCTCCGGGTTCGCTGTTTCCGAGCATCCCTAAACATATCGCTAGCCGGCATCGATGACGACTGAAAAATCAGACCCCAGGAAATGCGTTACAAGCCCCATTTGCCCATCCAAAAGTGCCCCCAAAGGAAGTCTTTGGGTACAAGTGAACTCCCCAGGGGAGCCTTTACGCAGCCCCACATGCAACTGGACCCTCCAGGTTCGCTGTTTCCGAGCAACGCTAAATATATCACTAGCCGGCATGGGAGAAGACTGAAAAACCGGGCCCCAGAAAACGCGTTCCAAGCCCATTTGGACCATCCAAAAGTGTCACCAAAGGAAGGCTTTGGGTACATCAGAAGTTCGCAGGGGAGCCTTTACGCAGCCCCATATGCAACTGAACCCTCCGTGTTCGCTGTTTCCGAGCAACCCTAAACATAGCCCTAGCAGTCATCGGAGAGGACTGAAAAATCAGACCCCATGAAATGCGTTGCGAACCCCTTTGGACCATCCAAAACTGTCACCAAAGGAAGGCTTTGGGTACAAGTGAACTCCCCAGGGGAGCCTTTACGCAGCCCCACATGCAACTGGACCCTCCGGGTTCGCTGTTTCCGAGCATCCCTAAACATAGCCCTAGCCGGCATCGAAGACGACTGAAAAATCAGGCCCCAGGAAATGCGTTACGAGCCCTTTTCGCCCATCCAAAAGTGCCCCCAAAGGAAGTCTATGGATACAAGTGAACTCCCCAGGGGAGCCTTTACGCAGCCCCACATGCAACTGGACCCTCCGGGTTCGCTGTTTCCGAGCATCCCTAAACATAGCCCTAGCCGGCATCGAAGACGACTGAAAAATCAGGCCCGAGGAAATGCATTGCAAGCCCTTTTCGGCCATCCAAAAGTGCCCCCAAAGGAAGGCTTTGGGTACAAGTGAACTCCCCAAAGGAGCCTTTACGCAGCCCCACATGCAACTGGACCCTCCGGGTTCGCTGTTTCCGAGCATCCCTAAACATAGCCCTAGCCGGCATCGATGACGACTGAAAAATCAGGCACCAGGAAATGCGTTAGAAGCCCCATTCGCGCATCCAAAAGTGCCCCCAAAGGAAGGCTTTGGGTACAAGTGAACTCCCCAGGGGAGCCTTTACACTGCCCCACATGCAACTGGACCCTCCGGGTTCGCTGTTTCCGAGCAACGCTAAATATATCACTAGCCGTCATCGGAGACGAGTGAAAAATCAGGCCCCAGGAAAGGCGTTGCGAGCCCCTTTGGACCATCCAAAAGTGCCCCCAAAGGAAGGCTTTGGGTACAAGTGAACTCCCCAGGGGAGCCTTTACGCAGCCCCACATGCAACTGGACCCTCCGGGTTCGCTGTTTCCGAGCAACGCTAAATATATCACTAGCCGGCATGGGAGAAGACTGAAAACCCGGGCCCCAGAAAACGCATTGCAAGCCCCTTTGGACCATCCCAAAGTGTCACCAAATGAAGGCTTTGGGTACAAGTGAACTCCCCAGGGGAGCCTTTACGCAGCCCCACATGCAACTGGACCCTCCGGGTTCGCTGCTTCCGAGCAACCCTAAACGTAGCCCTAGCAGTCATCGGAGACGAGTGAAAAATCCGGCCCCAGGAAATGCGTTGCGAGCCCCTTTGGACCATCCAAAAGTGTCACCAAAGGAAGGCTTTGGGTACAAGTGAACTCCCCAGGGGAGCCTTTACGCAGCCCCACATGCAACTGGACCCTCCGGGTTCGCTGTTTCCGAGCATCCCTAAACATAGCCCTTGCTGGCATCGAAGACGACTGAAAAATCAGGCCCCAGGAAATGCGTTTCGAGCCCCTTTGGACCATCCAAAAGTGCCCCCAAAGGAAGGCTTTGGGTATATCTGAAGTTCCCAGGGGAGCCTTTACGCAGCCCCACATGCAACTGGACCCTCCGGGTTCGATTTTTCCGAGCAACCCTAAATATATCCCTAGCCGGCATGGGAGAAGACTGAAAACCCGGGCCCCAGAAAACGCGTTGCAAGCCCCTTTGGACCATCCAAAAGTGTCACCAAAGGAAGGCTTTGGGTACAAGTGAATTCCCCAGGGGAGCCTTTACGCAGCCCCACATGCAACTGGACCCTCCGGGTTCGCTGTTTCCTAGCATCCATAAACTTTGCCCTTGCCGGCATCGAAGACGACTGAAAAATCAGGCCATAGGAAATGCGTTGCGAGCCCTTTTCGCCCATCCAAAAGTGCCCCCAAAGGAAGGCTTTGGGTACAAGAGAACTCCCCAGGGGAGCCTTTACGCAGCCCCACATGCAACTGGACCCTCCGGGTTCGATTTTTCCGAGCAACCCTAAATATATCCCTAGCCGGCATGGGAGAAGACTGAAAACCCGGGCCCCAGAAAACGCGTTGCAAGCCCCTTTGGACCATCCAAAAGTGTCCCCAAAGGAAGGCTTTGGGTACAAGTGAACTCCCCAGGGGAGCCTTTACGCAGCCCCACATGCAACTGGACCCTCCGGGTTCGCTGTTTCTGAGCAACCCTATATATATCACTAGCCGGCATTGGAGAAGACTTAAAACCCGGGCCCCAGGAAATGCATTCCAAGCCCTTTTCGCCCATCCAAAAGTGCCCCCAAAGAAAGGCTTTGGGTAGAAGTGAACTCCCCAGGGGAGCCTTTACGCAGCCCCACATGCAACTGGACCCTCCGGGTTCGCTGTTTCCGAGCATCCCTAAACATAGCCCTTGCCGGCATCGAAGACGACTGAAAAATCAGGCCCCAGGAAATGCGTTGCGAGCCCTTTTCGCCCATCCAAAAGTGCCCCCAAAGGAAGACTTTGGGTACATTTGAACTCCCCAGGGGAGCCTTTACGCAGCCCCACATGCAACTGGACCCTCCGGGTTCTCTGTTTCCGAGCATCCCTAAACTTAGCCCTAGCCGGCATCGAAGACGACTGAAAAATCTGGCCGAGGAAATGCGTTGCGAGCCCTTTTCGGCCATCCAAAAGTGCCCCCAAAGGAAGGCTTTGGGTACAAGTGAACTCCCCAGGGGAGCCTTTACGCAGCCCCACATGCAACTGGACCCTCCGGGTTCGCTGTTTCCGAGCATCCCTAAACATTACACTAGCCGGCATCGATGACGACTGAAAAATCAGGCCCCAGGAAATGCGTTGCGAGCCCCTTTGGACCATCCAAAAGTGTCACCAAAGGAAGGCTTTGGGTACAAGAGAACTCCCCAGGGGAGCCTTTACGCAGCCCCACGTGCAACTGGACTCTCCGGGTTCGCTGTTTCTGAGCAAACCTATATATATCACTGGCCGGCATGGGAGAAGACTGAAAACCCGGGCCCCAGGAAATGCGTTGCGAGCCCTTTTCGCCCATCCAAAAGTGTCACCAAAGGAAGGCTTTGGGTACAAGTGAACTCCCCAGGGGAGCCTTTACGCAGCCCCACATGCAACTGCACCCTCCGCGTTCGCTGTTCATGAGCAAACCTAAAAGTAGCACTAGCCGTCATCGAAGACGTGTTAAAAATCAGGCCCCAGGAAATGCGTTGCGAGCCCTTTTCGCCCATCCAAAAGTGCCCCCAAAGGAAGGCTTTGGGTACAAGAGAACTCCCCAGGGGAACCTTTACGCAGCCCCACATGCAACTGGACCCTTCGGGTTCGATTTTTCCGAGCAACCCTAAATATATCCCTAGCCAGCATGGGCGAAGACTGAAAACCCGGGCCCCAGAAAGCGCGTTGCAAGCCCCTTTGGAACACCCAAAAGTGTCACCAAAGGAAGGCTTTTGGTACAAGTGAACTCCCCAGGGGAGCCTTTACGCAGCCCCACATGCAACTGGACCCTCCGGGTTCGCTGTTCATGAGCAAACCTAAATGTAGCCCTAGCCATCATCGGAGACGACTGAAAAATCAGGCCCCAGGAAATGCATTCCAAGCCCTTTTCGCCCATCCAAAAGTGCCCCCAAAGGAAGGCTTTGGGTACAAGTGAACTCCCCAGGGGAGCCTTTACGCAGCCCCACATGCAAATGGACCCTCCGGGTTCGATTTTTCCGAGCAACCCTGAATATATCCCTAGCTGGCATGGGAGAAGACTGAAAACCCGGGCCCCAGAAAACGCGTTGCGAGCCCCTTTGGACCATCCAAAAGTGTCACCAAAGGAAGGCTTTTGGTACAAGTTAATTCCCCAGGGGAGCCTTTACGCAGCCCCACATGCAACTGGACCCTCCGGGTTCGCTGTTTCTGAGCAACCCTATATATATCACTAGCCGGCATGGGAGAAGACTGAAAACCCGGCCCCCAGAAAACGCTTTGCAAGCCCCTTTGGACCATCCAAAAGTGTCACCAAAGGAAGGCTTTGGGTACAAGTGAACTCCCCAGGGGAGCCTTTACGCTGCCCCACATGCAACTGCACCCTCCGCGTTCGCTGTTCATGAGCAAACCTAAAAGTAGCTCTAGCCGTCATCGGAGACGACTGAAAAATCAGGCCCCAGGAAATGCGTTTCGAGCCCCTTTGGACCATCCAAAAGTGCCCCCAAAGGAAGGCTTTGGGTAAAAGTGAACTCCCCTGGGGAGCCTTTACGCAGCCCCACATGCAACTGGACCCTCCGGGTTCGATTTTTCCGAGCAACCCTAAATATATCCCTAGCCGGCATGGGAGAAGACTGAAAACCCGGGCCCCAGAAAACGCGTTGCAAGCCCCTTTGGACCATCCAAAAGTGTCACCAAAGGAAGGCTTTGGGTACAAGTGAATTCCCCAGGGGAGCCTTTACGCAGCCCCACATGCAACTGGACCCTCCGGGTTCGCTGTTTCCGAGCAACGCTAAATATATCACTAGCCGGCATGGGAGAAGACTGAAAACCCGGGCCCCAGAAAACGCGTTGCAAGCCCCTTTGGACCATCCAAAAGTGTCACCAAAGGAAGGCTTTGGGTACAAGTGAACTCCCCAGGGGAGCCTTTATGCAGCCCCACATGCAACTGGACCCTCCGGGTTCGCTGTTCATGAGCAAGCGTAAACGTAGCCGTAGCCGTCATCGGAGACGAGTGAAAAATCCGGCCCCAGGAAATGCGTTCCGAGCCCCTTTGGACCATCCAAAAGTGTCACCAAAGGAAGGCTTTGGGTACATCTGAAGTTCCCAGGGGAGCCTTTACGCAGCCCCACATGCAACTGGACCCTCTGGGTTCGCTGTTCCTGAGCATCCCTAAACATAGCCCTAGCCGGCATCGAAGACGACTGAAAAATCAGGCCCCAGGAAATGCGTTGCAAGCCCTTTTCGCCCATCCAAAAGTGCCCCCAAAGGAAGGCTTTGGGTACAAGTGAACTCCCCAGGGGAGCCTTTACGCAGCCCCACATGCAACTGGACCCTCCGGGTTCGCTGTTTCCGAGCATCCCTAAACATAGCCCTAGCTGGCATCGATGACGACTGAAAAATAAGGCCCCAGGAAATGCGTTGCGAGCCGTTTTCGGCCATCCAAAAGTGCCCCCAAAGGAAGGCTTTGGGTACAAGTGAACTCCCCAGGGGAGCCTTTACGCAGCCCCACATGCAACTGGACCCTCCGGGTTCGCTGTTTCCGAGCATCCCTAAACATAGCGCTAAACGGTATCGATGACGACTGAAAAATCAGGCCCCAGGAAATGCGTTACGTGTCCTTTTCACCCATCCAAAAGTGCCCCCAAAGGAAGGCTTTGGGTACAAGAGAACTCCCCAGGGGAGCCTTTACGCAGCCCCACATGCAACTGGACGCTCCGGGTTCGATTTTTCCGAGCAACCCTAAATATATCCCTAGCAGGCATGGGAGAAGACTGAAAACCCGGGCCCCAGAAAACGCGTTGCAAGCCCGTTTGGACCATCGAAAAGTGCCCCCAAAGGAAGGCTTTGGGTACATCAGAAGTTCCCAGGGGAGCCTTTACGCAGCCCCACATGCAACTGGACCCTCCGGGTTCGCTGTTTCCGAGCATCCCTAAACATATCGCTAGCCGGCATCGATGACGACTGAAAAATCAGACCCCAGGAAATGCGTTACAAGCCCCATTTGCCCATCCAAAAGTGCCCCCAAAGGAAGTCTTTGGGTACAAGTGAACTCCCCAGGGGAGCCTTTACGCAGCCCCACATGCAACTGGACCCTCCAGGTTCGCTGTTTCCGAGCAACGCTAAATATATCACTAGCCGGCATGGGAGAAGACTGAAAACCCGGGCCCCAGAAAACGCGTTCCAAGCCCATTTGGACCATCCAAAAGTGTCACCAAAGGAAGGCTTTGGGTACATCAGAAGTTCGCAGGGGAGCCTTTACGCAGCCCCATATGCAACTGAACCCTCCGTGTTCGCTGTTTCCGAGCAACCCTAAATATATCCCTAGCCGGCATGGGAGAAGACTGAAAACCCGGGCCCCAGAAAACGCGTTGCAAGCCCCTTTGGACCATCCAAAACTGTCACCAAAGGAAGGCTTTGGGTACAAGTGAACTCCCCAGGGGAGCCTTTACGCAGCCCCACATGCAACTGGACCCTCCGGGTTCGCTGTTTCCGAGCAACGCTAAATATATCACTAGCCGGCATGGGAGAAGACTGAAAACCCGGGCCCCAGAAAACGCGTTGCAAGCCCCTTTGGACCATCCAAAAGTGTCACCAAAGGAAGGCTTTGGGTACAAGTGAACTCCCCAGGGGAGCCTTTATGCAGCCCCACATGCAACTGGACCCTCCGGGTTCGCTGTTCATGAGCAAGCGTAAACGTAGCCGTAGCCGTCATCGGAGACGAGTGAAAAATCCGGCCCCAGGAAATGCGTTCCGAGCCCCTTTGGACCATCCAAAAGTGTCACCAAAGGAAGGCTTTGGGTACATCTGAAGTTCCCAGGGGAGCCTTTACGCAGCCCCACATGCAACTGGACCCTCTGGGTTCGCTGTTCCTGAGCATCCCTAAACATAGCCCTAGCCGGCATCGAAGACGACTGAAAAATCAGGCCCCAGGAAATGCGTTGCAAGCCCTTTTCGCCCATCCAAAAGTGCCCCCAAAGGAAGGCTTTGGGTACAAGTGAACTCCCCAGGGGAGCCTTTACGCAGCCCCACATGCAACTGGACCCTCCGGGTTCGCTGTTTCCGAGCATCCCTAAACATAGCCCTAGCTGGCATCGAAGACGACTGAAAAATCAGGCCCCAGGAAATGCGTTGCGAGCCGTTTTCGGCCATCCAAAAGTGCCCCCAAAGGAAGGCTTTGGGTACAAGTGAACTCCCCAGGGGAGCCTTTACGCAGCCCCACATGCAACTGGACCCTCCGGGTTCGCTGTTTCCGAGCATCCCTAAACATAGTGCTAAACGGTATCGATGACGACTGAAAAATCAGGCCCCAGGAAATGCGTTACGTGTCCTTTTCACCCATCCAAAAGTGCCCCCAAAGGAAGGCTTTGGGTACAAGAGAACTCCCCAGGGGAGCCTTTACGCAGCCCCACATGCAACTGGACGCTCCGGGTTCGATTTTTCCGAGCAACCCTAAATATATCCCTAGCAGGCATGGGAGAAGACTGAAAACCCGGGCCCCAGAAAACGCGTTGCAAGCCCGTTTGGACCATCGAAAAGTGCCCCCAAAGGAAGGCTTTGGGTACATCAGAAGTTCCCAGGGGAGCCTTTACGCAGCCCCACATGCAACTGGACCCTCCGGGTTCGCTGTTTCCGAGCATCCCTAAACATATCGCTAGCCGGCATCGATGACGACTGAAAAATCAGACCCCAGGAAATGCGTTACAAGCCCCATTTGCCCATCCAAAAGTGCCCCCAAAGGAAGTCTTTGGGTACAAGTGAACTCCCCAGGGGAGCCTTTACGCAGCCCCACATGCAACTGGACCCTCCAGGTTCGCTGTTTCCGAGCAACGCTAAATATATCACTAGCCGGCATGGGAGAAGACTGAAAACCCGGGCCCCAGAAAACGCGTTCCAAGCCCATTTGGACCATCCAAAAGTGTCACCAAAGGAAGGCTTTGGGTACATCAGAAGTTCGCAGGGGAGCCTTTACGCAGCCCCATATGCAACTGAACCCTCCGTGTTCGCTGTTTCCGAGCAACCCTAAACATAGCCCTAGCAGTCATCGGAGAGGACTGAAAAATCAGACCCCATGAAATGCGTTGCGAACCCCTTTGGACCATCCTAAACTGTCACCAAAGGAAGGCTTTGGGTACAAGTGAACTCCCCAGGGGAGCCTTTACGCAGCCCCACATGCAACTGGACCCTCCGGGTTCGCTGTTTCCGAGCATCCCTAAACATAGCCCTAGCCGGCATCGAAGACGACTGAAAAATCAGGCCCCAGGAAATGCGTTACGAGCCCTTTTCGCCCATCCAAAAGTGCCCCCAAAGGAAGTCTATGGATACAAGTGAACTCCCCAGGGGAGCCTTTACGCAGCCCCACATGCAACTGGACCCTCCGGGTTCGCTGTTTCCGAGCATCCCTAAACATAGCCCTAGCCGGCATCGAAGACGACTGAAAAATCAGGCCCGAGGAAATGCATTGCAAGCCCTTTTCGGCCATCCAAAAGTGCCCCCAAAGGAAGGCTTTGGGTACAAGTGAACTCCCCAAAGGAGCCTTTACGCAGCCCCACATGCAACTGGACCCTCCGGGTTCGCTGTTTCCGAGCATCCCTAAACATAGCCCTAGCCGGCATCGATGACGACTGAAAAATCAGGCACCAGGAAATGCGTTAGAAGCCCCATTCGCGCATCCAAAAGTGCCCCCAAAGGAAGGCTTTGGGTACAAGTGAACTCCCCAGGGGAGCCTTTACACTGCCCCACATGCAACTGGACCCTCCGGGTTCGCTGTTTCCGAGCAACGCTAAATATATCACTAGCCGTCATCGGAGACGAGTGAAAAATCCGGCCCCAGGAAATGCGTTGCGAGCCCCTTTGGACCATCCAAAAGTGCCCCCAAAGGAAGGCTTTGGGTACATCTGAAGTTACCAGGGGAGGCTTTACGCAGCCCCACATGCAACTGGACCCTCCGGGTTCGCTGTTTCCGAGCAACGCTAAATATATCACTAGCCGGCATGGGAGAAGACTGAAAACCCGGGCCCCAGAAAACGCGTTGCAAGCCCCTTTGGACCATCCCAAAGTGTCACCAAATGAAGGCTTTGGGTACAAGTGAACTCCCCAGGGGAGCCTTTACGCAGCCCCACATGCAACTGGACCCTCCGGGTTCGCTGCTTCCGAGCAACCCTAAACGTAGCCCTAGCAGTCATCGGAGACGAGTGAAAAATCCGGCCCCAGGAAATGCGTTGCGAGCCCCTTTGGACCATCCAAAAGTGTCACCAAAGGAAGGCTTTGGGTACAAGTGAACTCCCCAGGGGAGCCTTTACGCAGCCCCACATGCAACTGGACCCTCCGGGTTCGCTGTTTCCGAGCATCCCTAAACATAGCCCTTGCCGGCATCGAAGACAACTGAAAAATCAGGCCCCAGGAAATGCGTTTCGAGCCCCTTTGGACCATCCAAAAGTGCCCCCAAAGGAAGGCTTTGGGTATATCTGAAGTTCCCAGGGGAGCCTTTACGCAGCCCCACATGCAACTGGACCCTCCGGGTTCGATTTTTCCGAGCAACCCTAAATATATCCCTAGCCGGCATGGGAGAAGACTGAAAACCCGGGCCCCAGAAAACGCGTTGCAAGCCCCTTTGGACCATCCAAAAGTGTCACCAAAGGAAGGCTTTGGGTACAAGTGAATTCCCCAGGGGAGCCTTTACGCAGCCCCACATGCAACTGGACCCTCCGGGTTCGCTGTTTCCTAGCATCCATAAACATTGCCCTTGCCGGCATCGAAGACGACTGAAAAATCAGGCCATAGGAAATGCGTTGCGAGCCCTTTTCGCCCATCCAAAAGTGCCCCCAAAGGAAGGCTTTGGGTACAAGAGAACTCCCCAGGGGAGCCTTTACGCAGCCCCACATGCAACTGGACCCTCCGGGTTCGATTTTTCCGAGCAACCCTAAATATATCCCTAGCCGGCATGGGAGAAGACTGAAAACCCGGGCCCCAGAAAACGCGTTGCAAGCCCCTTTGGACCATCCAAAAGTGTCCCCAAAGGAAGGCTTTGGGTACAAGTGAACTCCCCAGGGGAGCCTTTACGCAGCCCCACATGCAACTGGACCCTCCGGGTTCGCTGTTTCTGAGCAACCCTATATATATCACTAGCCGGCATTGGAGAAGACTTAAAACCCGGGCCCCAGGAAATGCATTCCAAGCCCTTTTCGCCCATCCAAAAGTGCCCACAAAGAAAGGCTTTGGGTAGAAGTGAACTCCCCAGGGGAGCCTTTACGCAGCCCCACATGCAACTGGACCCTCCGGGTTCGCTGTTTCCGAGCATCCCTAAACATAGCCCTTGCCGGCATCGAAGACGACTGAAAAATCAGGCCCCAGGAAATGCGTTGCGAGCCCTTTTCGCCCATCAAAAAGTGCCCCCAAAGGAAGACTTTGGGTACATTTGAACTCCCCAGGGGAGCCTTTACGCAGCCCCACATGCAACTGGACCCTCCGGGTTCGCTGTTTCCGAGCATCCCTAAACTTAGCCCTAGCCGGCATCGAAGACGACTGAAAAATCTGGCCGAGGAAATGTGTTGCGAGCCCTTTTCGCCCATCCAAAAGTGCCCCCAAAGGAAGGCTTTGGGTACAAGAGAACTCCCCAGGGGAGCCTTTACGCAGCCCCACATGCAACTGGACCCTCCGGGTTCGCTGTTTCCGAGCATCCCTAAACATTACACTAGCCGGCATCGATGACGACTGAAAAATCAGGCCCCAGGAAATGCGTTGCGAGCCCCTTTGGACCATCCAAAAGTGTCACCAAAGGAAGGCTTTGGGTACAAGAGAACTCCCCAGGGGAGCCTTTACGCAGCCCCACGTGCAACTGGACTCTCCGGGTTCGCTGTTTCTGAGCAAACCTATATATATCACTGGCCGGCATGGGAGAAGACTGAAAACCCGGGCCCCAGGAAATGCGTTGCGAGCCCTTTTCGCCCATCCAAAAGTGTCACCAAAGGAAGGCTTTGGGTACAAGTGAACTCCCCAGGGGAGCCTTTACGCAGCCCCACATGCAACTGCACCCTCCGCGTTCGCTGTTCATGAGCAAACCTAAAAGTAGCACTAGCCGTCATCGAAGACGTGTTAAAAATCAGGCCCCAGGAAATGCGTTGCGAGCCCTTTTCGCCCATCCAAATGTGCCCCCAAAGGAAGGCTTTGGGTACAAGAGAACTCCCCAGGGGAACCTTTACGCAGCCCCAGATGCAACTGGACCCTTCGGGTTCGATTTTTCCGAGCAACCCTAAATATATCCCTAGCCAGCATGGGCGAAGACTGAAAACCCGGGCCCCAGAAAGCGCGTTGCAAGCCCCTTTGGAACACCCAAAAGTGTCACCAAAGGAAGGCTTTTGGTACAAGTGAACTCCCCAGGGGAGCCTTTACGCAGCCCCACATGCAACTGGACCCTCCGGGTTCGCTGTTCATGAGCAAACCTAAATGTAGCCCTAGCCATCATCGGAGACGACTGAAAAATCAGGCCCCAGGAAATGCATTCCAAGCCCTTTTCGCCCATCCAAAAGTGCCCCCAAAGGAAGGCTTTGGGTACAAGTGAACTCCCCAGGGGAGCCTTTACGCAGCCCCACATGCAACTGGACCCTCCGGGTTCGATTTTTCCGAGCAACCCTGAATATATCCCTAGCAGGCATGGGAGAAGACTGAAAACCCGGGCCCCAGAAAACGCGTTGCGAGCCCCTTTGGACCATCCAAAAGTGTCACCAAAGGAAGGCTTTTGGTACAAGTGAATTCCCCAGGGGAGCCTTTACGCAGCCCCACATGCAACTGGACCCTCCGGGTTCGCTGTTTCTGAGCAACCCTATATATATCACTAGCCGGCATGGGAGAAGACTGAAAACCCGGCCCCCAGAAAACGCTTTGCAAGCCCCTTTGGACCATCCAAAAGTGTCACCAAAGGAAGGCTTTGGGTACAAGTGAACTCCCCAGGGGAGCCTTTACGCTGCCCCACATGCAACTGCACCCTCCGCGTTCGCTGTTCATGAGCAAACCTAAAAGTAGCTCTAGCCGTCATCGGAGACGACTGAAAAATCAGGCCCCAGGAAATGCGTTTCGAGCCCCTTTGGACCATCCAAAAGTGCCCCCAAAGGAAGGCTTTGGGTAAAAGTGAACTCCCCTGGGGAGCCTTTACGCAGCCCCACATGCAACTGGACCCTCCGGGTTCGATTTTTCCGAGCAACCCTAAATATATCCCTAGCCGGCATGGGAGAAGACTGAAAACCCGGGCCCCAGAAAACGCGTTGCAAGCCCCTTTGGACCATCCAAAAGTGTCACCAAAGGAAGGCTTTGGGTACAAGTGAATTCCCCAGGGGAGCCTTTACGCAGCCCCACATGCAACTGGACCCTCCGGGTTCGCTGTTTCCGAGCAACGCTAAATATATCACTAGCCGGCATGGGAGAAGACTGAAAACCCGGGCCCCAGAAAACGCGTTGCAAGCCCCTTTGGACCATCCAAAAGTGTCACCAAAGGAAGGCTTTGGGTACAAGTGAATTCCCCAGGGGAGCCTTTACGCAGGCCCACATGCAACTGGACCCTCCGGGTTCGCTGTTTCCGAGCATCCCTAAACATAGCCCTTGCCGGCATCGAAGACGACTGAAAAATCAGGCCATAGGAAATGCGTTGCGAGCCCTTTTCGCCCATCCAAAAGTGCCCCCAAAGGAAGGCTTTGGGTACAAGAGAACTCCCCAGGGGAGCCTTTACGCAGCCCCACATGCAACTGGACCCTCCGGGTTCGATTTTTCCGAGCAACCCTAAATATATCCCTAGCCGGCATGGGAGAAGACTGAAAACCCGGGCCCCAGAAAACGCGTTGCAAGCCCCTTTGGACCATCCAAAAGTGTCACCAAAGGAAGGCTTTGGGTACAAGTGAATTCCCCAGGGGAGCCTTTACGCAGCCCCACATGCAACTGGACCCTCCGGGTTCGCTGTTTCCGAGCATCCCTAAACATAGCCCTTGCCGGCATCGAAGACGACTGAAAAATCAGGCCCCAGGAAATGCGTTGCGAGCCCTTTTCGCCCATCAAAAAGTGCCCCCAAAGGAAGACTTTGGGTACATTTGAACTCCCCAGGGGAGCCTTTACGCAGCCCCACATGCAACTGGACCCTCCGGGTTCTCTGTTTCTGAGCATCCCTAAACTAAGTCCTAGACGGCATCGAAGACGACTGAAAAATCTGGCCGAGGAAATGTGTTTCGAGCACTTTTCGCCCATCCAAAAGTGCCCCCAAAGGAAGGCTTTGGGTACAAGTGAACTCCCCAGGGGAGCCTTTACGCAGCCCCACATGCAACTGGACCCTCCGGGTTCGCTGTTCATGAGCAAACCTAAAAGTAGCCCTAGCCGTCATTGGAGACGACTGAAAAATCAGGCCCCAGGAAATGCGTTGCGAGCCCCTTTGGACCATCCAAAAGTGTCACCAAAGGAAGGCTTTGGGTACAAGAGAACTCCCCAGGGGAGCCTTTACGAAGCCCCACATGCAACTGGACCCTCCGGGTTCGCTGTTTCTGAGCAAACCTATATATATCACTAGCCGGCATGGGAGAAGACTGAAAACCCGGGCCCCAGGAAATGCTTTGCGAGCCCTTTTCGCCCATCCAAAAGTGCCCCCAAAGGAAGGCTTTGGGTACAAGTGAACTCCCCAGGGGAGCCTTTACGCAGCCCCACATGCAACTGGACCCTCCGGGTTCGCTGTTCATGAGCAAACCTAAATGTAGCCCTAGCCGTCATCGGAGACGAGTGAAAAATCAGGCCCCAGGAAATGCGTTGCGAGCCCCTTTGGAACATCCAAAAGTGCCCCCAAAGGAAGGCTTTGGGTACATCTGAAGTTCCCAGGGGAGCCTTTACGCAGCCCCACATGCAACTGGACCCTCCGGGTTCGCTGTTCATGAGCAAACCTAAACGTAGCCCTAGCCGTCATTGGAGACGACTGAAAAATCAGGCCCCAGGAAATGCGTTGCGAGCCCCTTTGGACCATCCAAAAGTGTCACCAAAGGAAGGCTTTGGGTACAAGAGAACTCCCCAGGGGAGCCTTTACGCAGCCCCACATGCAACTGGACCCTCCGGGTTCGCTGTTTCCGAGCATCCCTAAACATATCCTTAGCAGTCATCGGAGACGAGTGAAAAATCAGGCCCCTGGAAATGCGTTCCGAGCCCCTTTGGACCATCCAAAAGTGTCACCAAAGGAAGGCTTTGGGTACAAGTGAACTCCCCAGGGGAGCCTTTACGCAGCCCCACATGCAACTGGACCCTCCGGGTTCGCTGTTTCCGAGCATCCCTAAACATAGCCCTAGCCGGCATCGAAGACGACTGAAAAATCAGGCCATAGGAAATGCGTTGCAAGCCCCTTTGGACCATCCAAAAGTGTCACCAAAGGAAGGCTTTGGGTACAAGTGAATTCCCCAGGGGAGCCTTTACGCAGCCCCACATGCAACTGGACCCTCCGGGTTCGCTGTTTCCGAGCATCCCTAAACATAGCCCTAGCCGGCATCGAAGACGACTGAAAAATCAGGCCCCAGGAAATGCGTTGCGAGCCCTTTTCGCCCATCCAAAAGTGCCCCCAAAGGAAGGCTTTGGGTACAAGAGAACTCCCCAGGGGAGCCTTTACGCAGCCCCACATGCAACTGGACCCTCCGGGTTCGCTGTTTCCGAGCATCCCTAAACATAGCACTAGCCGGCATCGAAGACGACTGAAAAATAAGGCCCCAGGAAATGCATTCCAAGCCCTTTTCGCCCATCCAAAAGTGCCCGCAAAGGAAGGCTTTGGGTACAAGTGAACTCCCCAGGGGAGACTTTACGCAGCCCCACATGCAACTGGACCCTCCGGGTTCTATTTTTCCAAGCAACCCTAAACATATCCCTAGCCAGCATGGGAGAAGACTGAAAACCCGGGCCCCAGAAAACGCGTTGCAAGCCCCTTTGGACCATCCAAAAGTGTCACCAAAGGAAGGCTTTGGGTACAAGTGAATTCCCCAGGGGAGCCTTTACGCAGCCCCACATGCAACTGGACCCTCCGGGTTCGCTGTTTCTGAGCAACCCTATATATATCACTAGCCGGCATGGGAGAAGACTGAAAACCCGGGCCCCAGGAAATGCTTTGCGAGCCCTTTTCGCCCATCCAAAAGTGCCCCCAAAGGAAGGCTTTGGGTACAAGTGAACTCCCCAGGGGAGCCTTTACGCAGCCCCACATGCAACTGGACCCTCCGGGTTCGCTGTTTCTGAGCAACCCTATATATATCACTAGCCGGCATCGAAGACGACTGAAAAATCAGGCCCCAGGAAATGCGTTACGAGCCCTTTTCACCCATCCAAAAGTGCCCCCAAAGGAAGGCTTTGGGTACAAGAGAACTCCCCAGGGGAGCCTTTACGCAGCCCCACATGCAACTGGACCCTTCGGGTTCGATTTTTACGAGCAACCCTAAATATATCCATAGCCAGCATGGGAGAAGACTGAAAACCCGGGCCCCAGAAAACGCGTTGCAAGCCCCTTTGGACCACCCAAAAGTGTCACCAAAGGAAGGCTTTTGGTACAAGTGAACTCCCCAGGGGAGCCTTTACGCAGCCCCACATGCAACTGGACCCTCCGGGTTCGCTGTTCATGAGCAAACCTAAATGTAGCCCTAGCCGTCATCGGAGACGAGTGAAAAATCAGGCCCCAGGAAATGCGTTGCGAGCCCCTTTGGAACATCCAAAAGTGCCCCCAAAGGAAGGCTTTGGGTACAAGAGAACTCCCCAGGGGAGTCTTTACGCAGCCCCACATGCAACTGGACCCTCCGGGTTCGCTGTTCATGAGCAAACCTAAATGTAGCCCTAGCCGTCATCGGAGACGAGTGAAAAATCAGGCCCCAGGAAATGCGTTGCGAGCCCCTTTGGAACATCCAAAAGTGCCCCCAAAGGAAGGCTTTGGGTACATCTGAAGTTCCCAGGGGAGCCTTTACGCAGCCCCACATGCAACTGGACCCTCCGTGTTCGCTGTTCATGAGCAAACCTAAAAGTAGCCCTAGCCGTCATTGGAGACGAGTGAAAAATCAGGCCCCAGGAAATGCGTTACGAGCCCCTTTGGACCATCCAAAAGTGTCACCAAAGGAAGGCTTTGGGTACAAGAGAAGTCCCCAGGGGAGCCTTTACGCAGCCCCACATGCAACTGGACCCTCCGGGTTCGCTGTTTCCGAGCATCCCTAAACATATCCTTAGCAGTCATCGGAGACGAGTGAAAAATCAGGCCCCTGGAAATGCGTTCCGAGCCCCTTTGGACCATCCAAAAGTGTCAACAAAGGAAGGCTTTGGGTACAAGTGAACTCCCCAGGGGAGCCTTTACGCAGCCCCACATGCAACTGGACCCTCCGGGTTCGCTGTTTCCGAGCATCCCTAAACATAGCCCTAGCCGGCATCGAAGACGACTGAAAAATCAGGCCATAGGAAATGCGTTGCAAGCCCCTTTGGACCATCCAAAAGTGTCACCAAAGGAAGGCTTTGGGTACAAGTGAACTCCCCAGGGGAGCCTTTACGCAGCCCCACATGCAACTGGACCCTCCGGGTTCGCTGTTCATGAGCAAACGTAAACGTAGCCCTAGCCGTCATCGGAGACGAGTGAAAAATCCGGCCCCAGGAAATGCGTTGCGAGCCCCTTTGGACCATCCAAAAGTGCCCCCAAAGGAAGGCTTTGGGTATATCTGAAGTTCCCAGGGGAGCCTTTACGCAGCCCCACATGCAACTGGACCCTCCGGGTTCGCTGCTTCCGAGCAACCCTAAACGTAGCCCTAGCAGTCATCGGAGACGACTGAAAAATCAGGCCCCTGGAAATGTGTTCCGAGCCCCTTTGGACCATCCAAAAGTGCCCCCAAAGGAAGGCTTTGGGTATATCTGAAGTTCCCAGGGGAGCCTTTACGCAGCCCCACATGCAACTGGACCCTCCGGGTTCGCTGCTTCCGAGCAACCCTAAACGTAGCCCTAGCAGTCATCGGAGACGACTGAAAAATCAGGCCCCTGGAAATTTGTTCCGAGCCCCTTTGGACCATCCAAAAGTGTCACCAAAGGAAGGCTTTGGGTACAAGTGAACTCCCCTGGGGAGCCTTTACGCAGCCCCACATGCAACTGGACCCTCTGGGTTCGCTGTTTCTGAGCAACCCTAAATATATCACTGGCCGGCATGGGAGAAGACTGAAAACCCGGGTCCCAGGAAATGCGTTACGAGCCCTTTTCGCCCTTCCAAAAGTGCCCCCAAAGGAAGGGTTTGGGTACAAGTGAACTCCCCTGGGGAGCCTTTACGCAGCCCCACATGCAACTGGACCCTCTGGGTTCGCTGTTTCCGAGCAACCCTAAATATATCACTGGCCGGCATGGGAGAAGACTGAAAACCCGGGTCCCAGGAAATGCGTTACGAGCCCTTTTCGCCCTTCCAAAAGTGCCCCCAAAGGAAGGGTTTGGGTACAAGTGAACTCCCTAGGGGAGCCTTTACGCAGCCCCACATGCAACTGGACCCTCCGGGTTCGCTGTTTCCGAGCAACCCTAAACATAGCCCTTGCCGGCATCGAAGACGACTGAAAAATCAGGCCTCAGGAAATGCGTTGCAAGCACTTTTCGCCCATCCAAAACTGTCACCAAAGGAAGGCTTTGGGTACATCAGAAGTTCCCAGGGGAGCCTTTACGCAGCCCCACATGCAACTGGACCCTCTGGGTTCGCTGTTTCCGAGCATCCCTAAACATAGCCCTTGCCGGCATCGAAGACGACTGAAAAATCAGGCCCCAGGAAATGCGTTACGAGCCCTTTTCGCCCATCCAAAAGTGCCCCCAAAGGAAGGCTTTGGGTACAAGTGAACTCCCCAGGGGAGCCTTTACGCAGCCCCACATGCAACTGGACCCTCCGGGTTCACTGTTCATGAGCAAACGTAAACGTAGCCCTAGCCGTCATCGGAGGAGGGTGAAAAATCAGGCCCCAGAAAATGCGTTGCAAGCCCCTTTGGACCATCCCAAAGTGTCACCAAAGGAAGGCTTTGGGTACATCTGAAGTTCCCAGGGGAGCCTTTACGCAGCCCCACATGCAACTGGACCCTCCGTGTTCGCTGTTTCCGTGAAACCATAAACGTAGCCCTAGCAGTCATCGAAGACGACTGAAAAATCAGGCCCCAGGAAATGCGTTCCGAGCCCCTTTGGACCATCCAAAAGTGTCACCAAAGAAGGCTTTGGGTACAAGAGAACTCCCCAGGGGAGCCTTTACGCAGCCCCACATGCAACTGGACCCTCCCGGTTTGATTTTTCCAAGCAACCCAAATATATCACTAGTCGGCATGGGAGAAGACTGATAACCCGGGCCCCAGAAAACGCGTTGCAAGCCCCTTTGGACCATCCAAAAGTGTCACCAAAGGAAGGCTTTGGGTACAAGAGAACTCCCCAGGGGAGCCTTTACGCAGCCCCACATGCAACTGGACACTCTGGGTTCGCTGTTTCTGAGCAACCCTAAATATATCACTGGCCGGCATGGGAGAAGACTGAAAACACGGGCCCCAGGAAATGCGTTACGAGCCCTTTTCGCCCATCCAAAAGTGCCCCCAAAGGAAGGCTTTGGGTACAAGAGAACTCCCCAGGGGAGCCTTTACGCAGCCCCACATGCAACTGGACCCTCCGGGTTCGCTGTTTCCGAGCATCCCTAAACATAGCCCTTGCCGGCATCGAAGACGACTGAAAAATCAGGCCCCAGGAAATGCGTTACGAGCCCTTTTCGCTCATCCAAAAGTGCCCCCAAAGGAAGGCTTTGGGTACAAGTGAACTCCCCAGGGGAGCCTTTACGCAGCCCCACATGCAACTGGACCCTCGGGGTTCACTGTTCATGAGCAAACGAAAATGTAGCCCTAGCCGTCATCGGAGACGAGTGAAAAATCCGGCCCCAGGAAATGCGTTGCGAGCCCCTTTGGACCATCCAAAAGTGCCCCCAAAGGAAGGCTTTGGGTACATCTGAAGTTACCAGGGGAGGCTTTACGCAGCCCCATATGCAACTGGGCCCTCCATGTTCGCTGCTTCCGAGCAACCCTAAACGTATCCCTAGCAGTCATCGGAGACGAGTGAAAAATCAGGCCCCTGAAAATGCGTTCCGAGCCCCTTTGGACCATCCAAAAGTGCCCCCAAAGGAAGGCTTTGGGTACAAGTGAACTCCCCAGGGGAGCCTTTACACAGCCCCACATGCAACTGGACCCTCCGGGTTCACTGATTCCGAGCATCCCTAAACATAGCCATAGCCGGCATCGAAGACGACTGAAAAATCAGGCCCCAGGAAACGCGTTGCAAACCCATTTAGACCATCCAAAAGTGTCACCAAAGGAAGGCTTTGGGTACAAGTGAACCCCAGGGGAGACTTTACGCAGCCCCACATGCAACTGGACCCTCCGGGTTCGCTGTTTCCGAGCATCCCTAAAGATAGCCCTTGCCGGCATCGAAGACGACTGAAAAATCAGGCCCCAGGAAATGCGTTGCGAGCCCTTTTCGCCCATCCAAAAGTGCTCCCAAAGGAAGGCTTTGGGTACAAGTGAACTCCCCAGGGGAGCCTTTACGCAGCCCCACATGCAACTGGACCCTCCGGGTTCGCTGTTTCCGAGCATCCCTAAACATAGCCCTAGCCGGCATCTATGACGACTGAAAAATCAGGCCCCAGGAAATGCGTTGCGAGCCCTTTTCGCCCATCCAAACGTGCCCCCAAAGTAAGGCTTTGGGTACAAGTGAACTCCCCAGGGGAGCCTTTACGCAGCCCCACATGCAACTGGACCCTCCGGGTTCGCTGTTTCTGAGCAACCCTAAATATATCACTGGCCGGCATGGGAGAAGACTGAAAACCCGGGCCCCAGGAAATGCGTTACGAGCCCTTTTCGCCCATCGAAAAGTGCCCCCAAAGGAAGACTTTGGGTACAAGTGAACTCCCCAGGGGAGCCTTTACGCAGCCCCACATGCAACTGGATCCTCCGGGTTCGCTGTTACCGAGCATCCCTAAACATAGCCCTAGGCGGCATCGAAGACGACTGAAAAATCAGTCGCCAGGAAACGCGTTGCAAGCCCCTTTGGACCATCCAAAAGTGCCACCAAAGGAAGGCTTTGGGTACAAGTGAACTCCCCAGGGGAGCCTTTACGCAGCCCCACATGCAACTGGACCCTCCGGGTTCGCTGTTTCCGAGCATCCCTAAAGATAGCCCTTGCCGGCATCGAAGACGACTGAAAAATCAGGCCCCAGGAAATGCGTTACGAGCCCTTTTCGCTCATCCAAAAGTGCCCCCAAACGAAGGCTTTGGGTACAAGTGAACTTCCCAGGGGAGCCTTTACGCAGCCCCACATGCAACTGGACCCTCCGGGTTCGCTGTTTCTGAGCAACCCTAAATATATCACTGGCCGGCATGGGAGAAGACTGAAAACCATGGCCCCAGGAAATGCGTTACGAGCCCTTTTCGCCCATCCAAAAGTGCCCCAAAGGAAGACTTTGGGTACAAGAGAACTCCCCAGGGGAGCCTTTACGCAGCCCCACATGCAACTGGACCCTCCGGGTTCACTGTTCATGAGCAAACGTAAACATAGCCCTAGCCATCATCGGAGACGAGTGAAAAATCAGGCCCCAGGAAATGCGTTGCGAGCCCTTTTGGACCATCCAAAAGTGCCCCCAAAGGAAGGCTTTGGGTACATCTGAAGTTCCCAGGGGAGCCTTTACGCAGCCCCACATGCAACTGGACCCTCCGGGTTCGCTGTTTCCGAGCACCCCTAAACATAGCCCTTGCCGGCATCGAAGACGACTGAAAAATCAGGCCCCAGGAAATGCGTTGCGAGCCCTTTTCGCCCATCCAAAAGTGCTCCCAAAGGAAGGCTTTGGGTACAAGAGAACTCCCCAGGGGAGCCTTTACGCAGCCCCACATGAAACTGGACCCTCCGGGTTCGCTGTTTCCGAGCATCCCTAAACATAGCCATAACCGGTATCGATGACGACTGAAAATTCTGGCCCCAGGAAATGCGTTACGAGCCCTTTTCGCCCATCCAAAAGTGCCCCCAAAGGAAGACTTTGGGTACAAGTGAACTCCCCAGGGGAGCCTTTACGCAGCCCCACATGCAACTGGACCCTCTGGGTTCGCTGTTTCTGAGCAACCCTAAATATATCACTGGCCGGCATGGGAGAAGACTGAAAAATCAGGCCCCAGGAAATGCGTTACGAGCCCTTTTCGCCCATCCAAAAGTGCCCCCAAAGGAAGACTTAGGGTACAAGAGAACTCCCCAGGGGAGCCTTTACGCAGCCCCACATGCAACTGGACCCTCCGGGTTCACTGTTCATGAGCAAACGTAAACATAGCCCTAGCCATCATCGGAGACGAGTGAAAAATCAGGCCCCAGGAAATGCGTTGCGAGCCCTTTTGGACCATCCAAAAGTGCCCCCAAAGGAAGGCTTTGGGTACATCTGAAGTTCCCAGGGGAGCCTTTACGCAGCCCCACATGCAACTGGACCCTCCGGGTTCGCTGTTTCCGAGCACCCCTAAACATAGCCCTTGCCGGCATCGAAGACGACTGAAAAATCAGGCCCCAGGAAATGCGTTGCGAGCCCTTTTCGCCCATCCAAAAGTGCTCCCAAAGGAAGGCTTTGGGTACAAGAGAACTCCCCAGGGGAGCCTTTACGCAGCCCCACATGAAACTGGACCCTCCGGGTTCGCTGTTTCCGAGCATCCCTAAACATAGCCATAACCGGTATCGATGACGACTGAAAATTCTGGCCCCAGGAAATGCGTTACGAGCCCTTTTCGCCCATCCAAAAGTGCCCCCAAAGGAAGACTTTGGGTACAAGTGAACTCCCCAGGGGAGCCTTTACGCAGCCCCACATGCAACTGGACCCTCTGGGTTCGCTGTTTCTGAGCAACCCTAAATATATCACTGGCCGGCATGGGAGAAGACTGAAAAATCAGGCCCCAGGAAATGCGTTACGAGCCCTTTTCGCCCATCCAAAAGTGCCCCCAAAGGAAGACTTAGGGTACAAGAGAACTCCCCAGGGGAGCCTTTACGCAGCCCCACATGCAACTGGACCCTCCGGGTTCACTGTTCATGAGCAAACGTAAACGTAGCCCTAGCCGTAATCGGAGACGAGTGAAAAATCAGGCCCCAGGAAATGCGTTGCGAGCCCTTTTGGACCATCCAAAAGTGCCCGCAAAGGAAGGCTTTGGGTACATCTGAAGTTCCCAGGGGAGCCTTTACGCAGCCCCACATGCAACTGGACCCTCCGGGTTCGCTGTTTCCGAGCAACCCTAAACGTAGCCCTAGCAGTCATCGGAGACGAGTGAAAAATCAGGCCCCAGGAAATGCGTTCCGAGC
The DNA here is from genome assembly GCF_047663525.1 of Anas platyrhynchos. NCBI lineage: Eukaryota > Metazoa > Chordata > Aves > Anseriformes > Anatidae > Anas > Anas platyrhynchos. The sequence goes on from NC_092622.1 coordinate 4,424,572, forward strand.
CCCTTTGGACCATCCAAAAGTGTCACCAAAGGAAGGCTTTGGGTACAAGTGAACTCCCCAGGGGAGCCTTTACGCAGCCCCACATGCAACTGGACCCTCCGGGTTCGCTGTTTCCGAGCATCCCTAAACATAGCCCTAAGCGGCATCGATGACGACTGAAAAGTCAGGCCCCAGGAAATGCGTTACGAGCCCTTTTGGCCCATCCAAATGTGCCCCCAAAGGAAGGCTTTGGGTACAAGTGAACTCCCCAGGGGAGCCTTTACGCAGCCCCACATGCAACTGGACCTTCCGGGTTCGCTCTTTCTGAGCAACCCTAAATATATCACTAGCCGGCATGGGAGAAGACTGAAAACACGGGCCCCAGGAAATGCGATACGAGCCCTTTTCGCCCATCCAAAAGTGCCCCCAAAGGAAGGCTTTGGGTACAAGAGAACTCCCCAGGGGAGCCTTTACGCAGCCCCACATGCAACTGGACCCTCCGGGTTCGCTGTTTCCGAGCATCCCTAAACATAGCCCTTGCCGGCATCGAAGACGACTGAAAAATCAGGCCCCAGGAAATGCGTTACGAGCCCTTTTCGCTCATCCAAAAGTGCCCCCAAAGGAAGGCTTTGGGTACAAGTGAACTCCCCAGGGGAGCCTTTACGCAGCCCCACATGCAACTGGACCCTCGGGGTTCACTGTTCATGAGCAAACGAAAATGTAGCCCTAGCCGTCATCGGAGACGAGTGAAAAATCCGGCCCCAGGAAATGCGTTGCGAGCCCCTTTGGACCATCCAAAAGTGCCCCCAAAGGAAGGCTTTGGGTACATCTGAAGTTACCAGGGGAGGCTTTACGCAGCCCCATATGCAACTGGACCCTCCGGGTTCGCTGCTTCCGAGCAACCCTAAACGTATCCCTAGCAGTCATCGGAGACGAGTGAAAAATCAGGCCCCTGAAAATGCGTTCCGAGCCCCTTTGGACCATCCAAAAGTGCCCCCAAAGGAAGGCTTTGGGTACAAGTGAACTCCCCAGGGGAGCCTTTACACAGCCCCACATGCAACTGGACCCTCCGGGTTCACTGATTCCGAGCATCCCTAAACATAGCCATAGCCGGCATCGAAGACGACTGAAAAATCAGGCCCCAGGAAACGCGTTGCAAACCCATTTAGACCATCCAAAAGTGTCACCAAAGGAAGGCTTTGGGTACAAGTGAACCCCAGGGGAGACTTTACGCAGCCCCACATGCAACTGGACCCTCCGGGTTCGCTGTTTCCGAGCATCCCTAAACATAGCCCTTGCCGGCATCGAAGACGACTGAAAAATCAGGCCCCAGGAAATGCGTTGCGAGCCCTTTTCGCCCATCCAAAAGTGCTCCCAAAGGAAGGCTTTGGGTACAAGAGAACTCCCCAGGGGAGCCTTTACGCAGCCCCACATGCAACTGGACCCTCCGGGTTCGCTGTTTCCGAGCATCCCTAAACATAGCCCTAGCCGGCATCGATGACGACTGAAAAATCAGGCCCCAGGAAATGCGTTGCGAGCCCTTTTCGCCCATCCAAACGTGCCCCCAAAGTAAGGCTTTGGGTACAAGTGAACTCCCCAGGGGAGCCTTTACGCAGCCCCACATGCAACTGGATCCTCCGGGTTCGCTGTTACCGAGCATCCCTAAACATAGCCCTAGGCGGCATCGAAGACGACTGAAAAATCAGTCGCCAGGAAACGCGTTGCAAGCCCCTTTGGACCATCCCGAAGTGTCACCAAAGGAAGGCTTTGGGTACAAGTGAACTCCCCAGGGGAGCCTTTACGCAGCCCCACATGCAACTGGACCCTCCGGGTTCGCTGTTTCCGAGCATCCCTAAAGATAGCACTTGCCGGCATCGAAGACGACTGAAAAATCAGGCCCCAGGAAATGCGTTACGAGCCCTTTTCGCTCATCCAAAAGTGCCCCCAAACGAAGGCTTTGGGTACAAGTGAACTTCCCAGGGGAGCCTTTACGCAGCCCCACATGCAACTGGACCCTCCGGGTTCGCTGTTTCTGAGCAACCCTAAATATATCACTGGCCGGCATGGGAGAAGACTGAAAACCATGGCCCCAGGAAATGCGTTACGAGCCCTTTTCGCCCATCCAAAAGTGCCCCAAAGGAAGACTTTGGGTACAAGAGAACTCCCCAGGGGAGCCTTTACGCAGCCCCACATGCAACTGGACCCTCCGGGTTCACTGTTCATGAGCAAACGTAAACATAGCCCTAGCCGTCATCGGAGACGAGTGAAAAATCAGGCCCCAGGAAATGCGTTGCGAGCCCTTTTGGACCATCCAAAAGTGCCCCCAAAGGAAGGCTTTGGGTACATCTGAAGTTCCCAGGGGAGCCTTTACGCTGCCCCACATGCAACTGGACCCTCCGGGTTCGCTGTTTCCGAGCATCCCTAAACATAGCCCTTGCCGGCATCGAAGACGACTGAAAAATCAGGCCCCAGGAAATGCGTTGCGAGCCCTTTTCGCCCATCCAAAAGTGCTCCCAAAGGAAGGCTTTGGGTACAAGAGAACTCCCCAGGGGAGCCTTTACGCAGCCCCACATGAAACTGGACCCTCCGGGTTCGCTGTTTCCGAGCATCCCTAAACATAGCCATAACCGGTATCGATGACGACTGAAAATTCTGGCCCCAGGAAATGCGTTACGAGCCCTTTTCGCCCATCCAAAAGTGCCCCCAAAGGAAGACTTTGGGTACAAGTGAACTCCCCAGGGGAGCCTTTACGCAGCCCCACATGCAACTGGACCCTCCGGGTTCGCTGTTTCTGAGCAACCCTAAATATATCACTGGCCGGCATGGGAGAAGACTGAAAAATCAGGCCCCAGGAAATGCGTTACGAGCCCTTTTCGCCCATCCAAAAGTGCCCCCAAAGGAAGACTTAGGGTACAAGAGAACTCCCCAGGGGAGCCTTTACGCAGCCCCACATGCAACTGGACCCTCCGGGTTCACTGTTCATGAGCAAACGTAAACGTAGCCCTAGCCGTAATCGGAGACGAGTGAAAAATCAGGCCCCAGGAAATGCGTTGCGAGCCCTTTTGGACCATCCAAAAGTGCCCGCAAAGGAAGGCTTTGGGTACATCTGAAGTTCCCAGGGGAGCCTTTACGCAGCCCCACATGCAACTGGACCCTCCGGGTTCGCTGTTTCCGAGCAACCCTAAACGTAGCCCTAGCAGTCATCGGAGACGAGTGAAAAATCAGGCCCCAGGAAATGCGTTCCGAGCCCCTTTGGACCATCCAAAAGTGTCACCAAAGGAAGGCTTTGGGTACAAGTGAACTCCCCAGGGGAGCCTTTACGCAGCCCCACATGCAACTGGACCCTCCGGGTTCGCTGTTTCCGAGCATCCCTAAACATAGCCCTAAGCGGCATCGATGACGACTGAAAAGTCAGGCCCCAGGAAATGCGTTACGAGCCCTTTTGGCCCATCCAAAAGTGCCCCCAAAGGAAGGCTTTGGGTACAAGTGAACTCCCTAGGGGAGCCTTTACGCAGCCCCACATGCAACTGGACCTTCCGGGTTCGCTCTTTCTGAGCAACCCTAAATATATCACTGGCCGGCATGGGAGAAGACTGAAAACACGGGCCCCAGGAAATGCGTTACGAGCCCTTTTCGCCCATCCAAAAGTGCCCCCAAAGGAAGGCTTTGGGTACAAGAGAACTCCCCAGGGGAGCCTTTACGCAGCCCCACATGCAACTGGACCCTCGGGGTTCACTGTTCATGAGCAAACGAAAATGTAGCCCTAGCCGTCATCGGAGACGAGTGAAAAATCCGGCCCCAGGAAATGCGTTGCGAGCCCCTTTGGACCATCCAAAAGTGCCCCCAAAGGAAGGCTTTGGGTACATCTGAAGTTACCAGGGGAGGCTTTACGCAGCCCCATATGCAACTGGGCCCTCCATGTTCGCTGCTTCCGAGCAACCCTAAACGTATCCCTAGCAGTCATCGGAGACGAGTGAAAAATCAGGCCCCTGAAAATGCGTTCCGAGCCCCTTTGGACCATCCAAAAGTGCCCCCAAAGGAAGGCTTTGGGTACAAGTGAACTCCCCAGGGGAGCCTTTACACAGCCCCACATGCAACTGGACCCTCCGGGTTCACTGATTCCGAGCATCCCTAAACATAGCCATAGCCGGCATCGAAGACGACTGAAAAATCAGGCCCCAGGAAACGCGTTGCAAACCCATTTAGACCATCCAAAAGTGTCACCAAAGGAAGGCTTTGGGTACAAGTGAACCCCAGGGGAGACTTTACGCAGCCCCACATGCAACTGGACCCTCCGGGTTCGCTGTTTCCGAGCATCCCTAAAGATAGCCCTTGCCGGCATCGAAGACGACTGAAAAATCAGGCCCCAGGAAATGCGTTGCGAGCCCTTTTCGCCCATCCAAAAGTGCTCCCAAAGGAAGGCTTTGGGTACAAGAGAACTCCCCAGGGGAGCCTTTACGCAGCCCCACATGCAACTGGACCCTCCGGGTTCGCTGTTTCCGAGCATCCCTAAACATAGCCCTAGCCGGCATCGATGACGACTGAAAAATCAGGCCCCAGGAAATGCGTTGCGAGCCCTTTTCGCCCATCCAAACGTGCCCCCAAAGTAAGGCTTTGGGTACAAGTGAACTCCCCAGGGGAGCCTTTACGCAGCCCCACATGCAACTGGATCCTCCGGGTTCGCTGTTACCGAGCATCCCTAAACATAGCCCTAGGCGGCATCGAAGACGACTGAAAAATCAGTCGCCAGGAAACGCGTTGCAAGCCCCTTTGGACCATCCCGAAGTGTCACCAAAGGAAGGCTTTGGGTACAAGTGAACTCCCCAGGGGAGCCTTTACGCAGCCCCACATGCAACTGGACCCTCCGGGTTCGCTGTTTCCGAGCATCCCTAAAGATAGCACTTGCCGGCATCGAAGACGACTGAAAAATCAGGCCCCAGGAAATGCGTTACGAGCCCTTTTCGCTCATCCAAAAGTGCCCCCAAACGAAGGCTTTGGGTACAAGTGAACTTCCCAGGGGAGCCTTTACGCAGCCCCACATGCAACTGGACCCTCCGGGTTCGCTGTTTCTGAGCAACCCTAAATATATCACTGGCCGGCATGGGAGAAGACTGAAAACCATGGCCCCAGGAAATGCGTTACGAGCCCTTTTCGCCCATCCAAAAGTGCCCCAAAGGAAGACTTTGGGTACAAGAGAACTCCCCAGGGGAGCCTTTACGCAGCCCCACATGCAACTGGACCCTCCGGGTTCACTGTTCATGAGCAAACGTAAACATAGCCCTAGCCGTCATCGGAGACGAGTGAAAAATCAGGCCCCAGGAAATGCGTTGCGAGCCCTTTTGGACCATCCAAAAGTGCCCCCAAAGGAAGGCTTTGGGTACATCTGAAGTTCCCAGGGGAGCCTTTACGCTGCCCCACATGCAACTGGACCCTCCGGGTTCGCTGTTTCCGAGCATCCCTAAACATAGCCCTTGCCGGCATCGAAGACGACTGAAAAATCAGGCCCCAGGAAATGCGTTGCGAGCCCTTTTCGCCCATCCAAAAGTGCTCCCAAAGGAAGGCTTTGGGTACAAGAGAACTCCCCAGGGGAGCCTTTACGCAGCCCCACATGAAACTGGACCCTCCGGGTTCGCTGTTTCCGAGCATCCCTAAACATAGCCATAACCGGTATCGATGACGACTGAAAATTCTGGCCCCAGGAAATGCGTTACGAGCCCTTTTCGCCCATCCAAAAGTGCCCCCAAAGGAAGACTTTGGGTACAAGTGAACTCCCCAGGGGAGCCTTTACGCAGCCCCACATGCAACTGGACCCTCCGGGTTCGCTGTTTCTGAGCAACCCTAAATATATCACTGGCCGGCATGGGAGAAGACTGAAAAATCAGGCCCCAGGAAATGCGTTACGAGCCCTTTTCGCCCATCCAAAAGTGCCCCCAAAGGAAGACTTAGGGTACAAGAGAACTCCCCAGGGGAGCCTTTACGCAGCCCCACATGCAACTGGACCCTCCGGGTTCACTGTTCATGAGCAAACGTAAACGTAGCCCTAGCCGTAATCGGAGACGAGTGAAAAATCAGGCCCCAGGAAATGCGTTGCGAGCCCTTTTGGACCATCCAAAAGTGCCCGCAAAGGAAGGCTTTGGGTACATCTGAAGTTCCCAGGGGAGCCTTTACGCAGCCCCACATGCAACTGGACCCTCCGGGTTCGCTGTTTCCGAGCAACCCTAAACGTAGCCCTAGCAGTCATCGGAGACGAGTGAAAAATCAGGCCCCAGGAAATGCGTTCCGAGCCCCTTTGGACCATCCAAAAGTGTCACCAAAGGAAGGCTTTGGGTACAAGTGAACTCCCCAGGGGAGCCTTTACGCAGCCCCACATGCAACTGGACCCTCCGGGTTCGCTGTTTCCGAGCATCCCTAAACATAGCCCTAAGCGGCATCGATGACGACTGAAAAGTCAGGCCCCAGGAAATGCGTTACGAGCCCTTTTGGCCCATCCAAAAGTGCCCCCAAAGGAAGGCTTTGGGTACAAGTGAACTCCCTAGGGGAGCCTTTACGCAGCCCCACATGCAACTGGACCTTCCGGGTTCGCTCTTTCTGAGCAACCCTAAATATATCACTGGCCGGCATGGGAGAAGACTGAAAACACGGGCCCCAGGAAATGCGTTACGAGCCCTTTTCGCCCATCCAAAAGTGCCCCCAAAGGAAGGCTTTGGGTACAAGAGAACTCCCCAGGGGAGCCTTTACGCAGCCCCACATGCAACTGGACCCTCCGGGTTCGCTGTTTCCGAGCATCCCTAAACATAGCCCTTGCCGGCATCGAAGACGACTGAAAAATCAGGCCCCAGGAAATGCGTTACGAGCCCTTTTCGCTCATCCAAAAGTGCCCCCAAAGGAAGGCTTTGGGTACAAGTGAACTCCCCAGGGGAGCCTTTACGCAGCCCCACATGCAACTGGACCCTCGGGGTTCACTGTTCATGAGCAAACGAAAATGTAGCCCTAGCCGTCATCGGAGACGAGTGAAAAATCCGGCCCCAGGAAATGCGTTGCGAGCCCCTTTGGACCATCCAAAAGTGCCCCCAAAGGAAGGCTTTGGGTACATCTGAAGTTACCAGGGGAGGCTTTACGCAGCCCCATATGCAACTGGGCCCTCCATGTTCGCTGCTTCAGAGCAACCCTAAACGTATCCCTAGCAGTCATCGGAGACGAGTGAAAAATCAGGCCCCTGAAAATGCGTTCCGAGCCCCTTTGGACCATCCAAAAGTGCCCCCAAAGGAAGGCTTTGGGTACAAGTGAACTCCCCAGGGGAGCCTTTACACAGCCCCACATGCAACTGGACCCTCCGGGTTCACTGATTCCGAGCATCCCTAAACATAGCCATAGCCGGCATCGAAGACGACTGAAAAATCAGGCCCCAGGAAACGCGTTGCAAACCCATTTAGACCATCCAAAAGTGTCACCAAAGGAAGGCTTTGGGTACAAGTGAACCCCAGGGGAGCCTTTACGCAGCCCCACATGCAACTGGACCCTCCGGGTTCGCTGTTTCCGAGCATCCCTAAACATAGCCCTTGCCGGCATCGAAGACGACTGAAAAATCAGGCCCCAGGAAATGCGTTGCGAGCCCTTTTCGCCCATCCAAAAGTGCTCCCAAAGGAAGGCTTTGGGTACAAGAGAACTCCCCAGGGGAGCCTTTACGCAGCCCCACATGCAACTGGACCCTCCGGGTTCGCTGTTTCCGAGCATCCCTAAACATAGCCCTAGCCGGCATCGATGACGACTGAAAAATCAGGCCCCAGGAAATGCGTTGCGAGCCCTTTTCGCCCATCCAAACGTGCCCCCAAAGTAAGGCTTTGGGTACAAGTGAACTCCCCAGGGGAGCCTTTACGCAGCCCCACATGCAACTGGACCCTCCGGGTTCGCTGTTTCTGAGCAACCCTAAATATATCACTGGCCGGCATGGGAGAAGACTGAAAACCCGGGCCCCAGGAAATGCGTTACGAGCCCTTTTCGCCCATCGAAAAGTGCCCCCAAAGGAAGACTTTGGGTACAAGTGAACTCCCCAGGGGAGCCTTTACGCAGCCCCACATGCAACTGGATCCTCCGGGTTCGCTGTTACCGAGCATCCCTAAACATAGCCCTAGGCGGCATCGAAGACGACTGAAAAATCAGTCGCCAGGAAACGCGTTGCAAGCCCCTTTGGACCATCCAAAAGTGCCACCAAAGGAAGGCTTTGGGTACAAGTGAACTCCCCAGGGGAGCCTTTACGCAGCCCCACATGCAACTGGACCCTCCGGGTTCGCTGTTTCCGTGCATCCCTAAAGATAGCCCTTGCCGGCATCGAAGACGACTGAAAAATCAGGCCCCAGGAAATGCGTTACGAGCCCTTTTCGCTCATCCAAAAGTGCCCCCAAACGAAGGCTTTGGGTACAAGTGAACTTCCCAGGGGAGCCTTTACGCAGCCCCACATGCAACTGGACCCTCCGGGTTCGCTGTTTCTGAGCAACCCTAAATATATCACTGGCCGGCATGGGAGAAGACTGAAAACCATGGCCCCAGGAAATGCGTTACGAGCCCTTTTCGCCCATCCAAAAGTGCCCCAAAGGAAGACTTTGGGTACAAGAGAACTCCCCAGGGGAGCCTTTACGCAGCCCCACATGCAACTGGACCCTCCGGGTTCACTGTTCATGAGCAAACGTAAACATAGCCCTAGCCGTCATCGGAGACGAGTGAAAAATCAGGCCCCAGGAAATGCGTTGCGAGCCCTTTTGGACCATCCAAAAGTGCCCCCAAAGGAAGGCTTTGGGTACATCTGAAGTTCCCAGGGGAGCCTTTACGCAGCCCCACATGCAACTGGACCCTCCGGGTTCGCTGTTTCCGAGCATCCCTAAACATAGCCCTTGCCGGCATCGAAGACGACTGAAAAATCAGGCCCCAGGAAATGCGTTGCGAGCCCTTTTCGCCCATCCAAAAGTGCTCCCAAAGGAAGGCTTTGGGTACAAGAGAACTCCCCAGGGGAGCCTTTACGCAGCCCCACATGAAACTGGACCCTCCGGGTTCGCTGTTTCCGAGCATCCCTAAACATAGCCATAACCGGTATCGATGACGACTGAAAATTCTGGCCCCAGGAAATGCGTTACGAGCCCTTTTCGCCCATCCAAAAGTGCCCCCAAAGGAAGACTTTGGGTACAAGTGAACTCCCCAGGGGAGCCTTTACGCAGCCCCACATGCAACTGGACCCTCCGGGTTCGATTTTTCTGAGCAACCCTAAATATATCACTGGCCGGCATGGGAGAAGACTGAAAAATCAGGCCCCAGGAAATGCGTTACGAGCCCTTTTCGCCCATCCAAAAGTGCCCCCAAAGGAAGACTTAGGGTACAAGAGAACTCCCCAGGGGAGCCTTTACGCAGCCCCACATGCAACTGGACCCTCCGGGTTCACTGTTCATGAGCAAACGTAAACGTAGCCCTAGCCGTAATCGGAGACGAGTGAAAAATCAGGCCCCAGGAAATGCGTTGCGAGCCCTTTTGGACCATCCAAAAGTGCCCGCAAAGGAAGGCTTTGGGTACATCTGAAGTTCCCAGGGGAGCCTTTACGCAGCCCCACATGCAACTGGACCCTCCGGGTTCGCTGTTTCCGAGCAACCCTAAACGTAGCCCTAGCAGTCATCGGAGACGAGTGAAAAATCAGGCCCCAGGAAATGCGTTCCGAGCCCCTTTGGACCATCCAAAAGTGTCACCAAAGGAAGGCTTTGGGTACAAGTGAACTCCCCAGGGGAGCCTTTACGCAGCCCCACATGCAACTGGACCCTCCGGGTTCGCTGTTTCCGAGCATCCCTAAACATAGCCCTAAGCGGCATCGATGACGACTGAAAAGTCAGGCCCCAGGAAATGCGTTACGAGCCCTTTTGGCCCATCCAAAAGTGCCCCCAAAGGAAGGCTTTGGGTACAAGTGAACTCCCCAGGGGAGCCTTTACGCAGCCCCACATGCAACTGGACCTTCCGGGTTCGCTCTTTCTGAGCAACCCTAAATATATCACTGGCCGGCATGGGAGAAGACTGAAAACCCAGGCCCCAGGAAATGCGTTACGAGCCCTTTTCGCCCATCCAAAAGTGCCCCCAAAGGAAGACTTTGGGTACAAGAGAACTCCCCAGGGGAGCCTTTACGCAGCCCCACATGCAACTGGACCCTCCGAGTTCGCTGTTTCCGAGCAACCCTAAACATAGCCCTAGGCGGCATCGAAGACGACTGAAAAATCAGGCCCCAGGAAATGCGTTGCAAGCCCTTTTCACCCATCCAAAAGTGCCCCCAAAGGAAGGCTTTGGGTACAAGAGAACTCCCCAGGGGAGCCTTTACGCAGCCCCACATGCAACTGGACCCTCCGGGTTCGCTTTTTCCGAGCATCCCTAAACATATCCCTAGCCGGCATCGAAGACGACTGAAAAATCAGGCCCCAGGAAATGCGTTACGAGCCCTTTTCGCCCATCAAAAAGTGCCCCCAAAGGAAGGCTTTGGGTACAAGAGAACTCCCCAGGGGAGCCTTTACGCAGCCCCACATGCAACTGGACCCTCCGGGTTCGCTGTTTCTGAGCAACCCTAAATATATCACTGGCCGGCATGGGAGAAGACTGAAAATCCGGGCCCAAGGAAATGCGTTACGAGCCCTTTTCGCCCTTCTAAAAGTGCCCCCAAAGGAAGGGTTTGGGTACAAGTGAACTCCCTAGGGGAGCCTTTACGCAGCCCCACATGCAACTGGACCCTCCGGGTTCGCTGTTTCCTAGCAACCCTAAACATAGCCCTTGCCGGCATCGAAGACGACTGAAAAATCAGGCCTCAGGAAATGAGTTGCAAGCACTTTTCGCCCATCCAAAACTGTCACCAAAGGAAGGCTTTGGGTACATCAGAAGTTCCCAGGGGAGCCTTTACGCAGCCCCACATGCAACTGGACCCTCTGGGTTCGCTGTTTCCGAGCATCCCTAAACATAGCCCTTGCCGGCATCGAAGACGACTGAAAAATCAGGCCCCAGGGAAATGCGCTACAAGCCCTTTTCACCCAACCAAAAGTGCCCCCAAACGAAGGCTTTGGGTACAAGTGAACTCCCCAGGGGAGCCTTTACGCAGCCCCACATGCAACTGGACCCTCCGGGTTCACTGTTCATGAGCAAACCTAAACGTAGCCCTAGCCGTCATCGGAGACGAGTGAAAAATCAGGCCCCAGGAAATGCGTTACGAGCCCTTTTCGCCCATCCAAAAGTGCCCCCAAAGGAAGGCTTTGGGTACAAGTGAACTCCCCAGGGGAGCCTTTACGCAGCCCCACATGCAACTGGACCCTCCGGATTCACTGTTCATGAGCAAACGTAAACGTAGTCCTAGCCGTCATCGGAGACGAGTGAAAAATCAGGCCCCAGGAAATGCATTGCGAGCCCCTTTGGAACATCCAAAAGTGCCCCCAAAGGAAGGCTTTGGGTACATCTGAAGTTCCCAGGGGAGCCTTTACGCAGCCCCATATGCAACTGGACCCTCCAGGTTCGCTGTTTCCGAGCAACCATAAACGTAGCCCTAGCAGTCATCGGAGACGAGTGAAAAATCAGGCCCCAGGAAATGCGTTGCGAGCCCCTTTGAACCATCCAAAAGTGCCCCCAAAGGAAGGCTTTGGGTACATCTGAAGTTCCCAGGGGAGCCTTTACGCAGCCTCACATGCAACTGGACCCTCCGGGTTCGCTGTTTCCGAGCATCCCTAAACATAGCCCTAGCCGGCATCGAAGACGACTGAAAAATAAGGCCCCAGGAAATGCGTTCCGAGCCCCTTTGGACCATCCAAAAGTGCCCCCAAAGGAAGGCTTTGGGTACAAGTGAATTCCCCAGGGGAGCCTTTACGCAGCCCCACATGCATCTGGACCCTCCGTGTTCGCTGTTCATGAGCAAACCTAAACGTAGCCCTAGCCGTCCTTGGAGACGAGTGAAAAATCAGGCCCCAGGAAATGCGTTGCGAGCCCTTTTCGCCCATCCAAAAGTGCTCCCAAAGGAAGGCTTTGGGTACAAGAGAACTCCCCAGGGGAGCCTTTACGCAGCCCCACATGCAACTGGACCCTTTGGGTTCGATTTTTCCAAGCAACCATAAATATATCCCTAGCCGGCATGGGAGAAGACTGAAAACCCGGGCCACAGAAAATGCGTTACAAGCCCCGTGGGACCATCCCAAAGTGTCACCAAAGGAAGGCTTTGGGTACAAGTGAACTCCCCAGGGGAGCCTTTACGCAGCCCCACATGCAACTGGACCCTCCGGGTTCACTGTTCATGAGCAAACGTAAACGTAGCCCTAGCCGTCATCGGAGACGAGTGAAAAATCAGGCCCCAGGAAATGCGTTTCGAGCCCCTTTGGACCATCCAAAAGTGCCCCCAAAGGAAGGCTTTGGGTACAAGTGAACTCCCCAGGGGAGCCTTTACGCAGCCCCACATGCAACTGGACCCTCCGGGTTCGCTGTTACCGAGCATCCCTAAACATAGCCCTAGCCGGCATTGAAGACGACTGAAAAAGCAGTCCCCAGGAAACGCATTGAAAGCCCCTTTAAACCATCCAAAAGTGTCACCAAAGGAAGGCTTTTGGTACAAGAGAACTCCCCAGGGGAGCCTTTACGCAGCCCCACATGCAACTGGACCCTCTGGGTTCACTGTTTCCGAGCATCCCTAAACATAGCCCTAGCCGGCATCGAAGACGACTGAAAAATCAGGCCCCAGGAAATGCGTTACGAGACCTTTTCGCCCATCCAAAAGTGCCCCCAAAGGAAGGCTTTGGGTACAAGTGAACTCCCCAGGGGAGCCTTTACGCAGCCCCACATGCGATTGGACCGTCCGGATTCACTGTTCATGAGCAAACGTAAACGTAGCCCTAGCCGTCATCGGAGACGAGTGAAAAATCAGGCCCCAGGAAATGCGTTGCGAGCCCCTTTGGACCATCCAAAAGTGTCATCAAAGGAAGGCTTTGGGTACAAGTGAATTCCCCAGGGGAGCCTTTACGCAGCCCCACATGCAACTGGATCCTCAGGGTTCGCTGTTTCCGAGCATCCCTAAACATAGCCCTTGCCGGCATCGAAGACGACTGAAAAATCAGGCCCCAGGAAATGCGTTGCGAGCCCTTTTCGCCCATCCAAAAGTGCCCCCAAAGGAAGGCTTTGGGTACAAGTGAACTCCCCAGGGGAGCCTTTACGCAGCCCCACATGCAACTGGACCCTTTGGGTTCGATTTTTCCAAGCAACCCTAAATATATCTCTAGCAGGCATGGGAGAAGACTGAAAACCTGGGCCACAGAAAATGCGTTACAAGCCCCTTTGGACCATCCCAAAGTGTCACCAAAGGAAGGCTTTGGGTACAAGTGAACTCCCCAGGGGAGCCTTTACGCAGCCCCACATGCAACTGGACCCTCCGGTTTCACTCTTCATGAGCAAACCTAAACGTAGCCCTAGCCGTCCTTGGAGACGAGTGAAAAATCAGGCCCCAGGAAATGCGTTGCGAGCCCTTTTCGCCCATCCAAAAGTGCCCCCAAAGGAAGGCTTTGGGTACAAGTGAACTCCCCAGGGGAGCCTTTACGCAGCCCCACATGCAACTGGACCCTTTGGGTTCGATTTTTCCAAGCAACCCTAAATATATCTCTAGCAGGCATGGGAGAAGACTGAAAACCTGGGCCACAGAAAATGCGTTACAAGCCCCTTTGGACCATCCAAAAGAGTCACCAAAGGAAGGCTTTTGGTACAAGTGAACTCCCAAGGGGAGCCTTTACGCAGCCCCACATGCAACTGGACTCTCCGGATTCACTGTTCATGAGCAAACCTAAACATAGCCCTAGCCGTCATCGGAGACGAGTGAAAAATCAGGCCCCAGGAAATGCGTTACGAGCCCTTTTCGCCCATCCAAAAGTGCCCCCAAAGGAAGGCTTTGGGTACAAGTGAACTCCCCAGGGGAGCCTTTACGCTGCCCCATATGCAACTGGACCCTCCGGGTTCGCTGTTCATGAGCAACCATAAAAGTAGCCCTAGCAGTCATCGGAGACGAGTGAAAAATCAGGCCCCAGGAAATGCGTTGCGAGTCCCTTTGGACCATCCAAAAGTGTCACCAAAGGAAGGCTTTGGGTACAAGTGAACTCCCCAGGGGAGACTTTACGCAGCCCCACATGCAACTGGATCCTCCGGGTTCGCTGTTTCTGAGCATCCCTAAACATAGCCCTAGCCGGCATCGAAGACGACTGAAAAATCAGGCCCCAGGAAATGCGTTACGAGCCCTTTTCGCCCATCCAAAAGTGCCCCCAAAGGAAGGCTTTGGGTACAAGTGAACTCCCCAGGGGAGCCTTTACGCAGCCCCACATGCAACTGGACCCTCCGGGTTCGCTGTTTCCGAGCATCCCTAAACATAGCCCTACTCGACATCGACGACGATTGAAAAATCAGGCCCCAGGAAATGCGTTGCGAGCCCTTTTCGCCCATCCAAAAGTGCCCCCAAAGGAAGGCTTTGGGTACAAGTGAACTCCCCAGGGGAGCCTTTACGCAGCCCCACATGCAACTGGACCCTCCGGGTTCGCTGTTTCCGAGCATCCCTAAACATAGCCCTACCCGGCATCGACGACTATTGAGAAATCAGGCCCCAGGAAATGCGTTACAAGCGCCTTTGCACCATCCAAAAGTGTCACCAAAGGAAGGCTTTGGGTACAAGAGAACTCCCCAGGGGAGCCTTTACGCAGCCCCACATGCAACTGGACCCTCCGGGTTCGCTGTTTCCGAGCATCCCTAAACATAGAACTAACCGGCATCGCTGATGACTGAAAAATCAGGCCCCATAAAATGCGTTACGAGCCCTTTTCGCCCATCCAAAAGTGCCCCCAAAGGAAGGCTTTGGGTACAAGTGAACTCCCCAGGGGAGCCTTTACGCAGCCCCACATGCAACTGGACCCTCCGGGTTCGCTGTTTCCGAGCATCACTAAACATAGACCTAGCCGGCAACGAAGACGACTGAAAAATCAGGCCCCAGGAAATGCGTTGCGAGTCCCTTTGGACCATCCAAAAGTGCCCCCAAAGGAAGGCTTTGGGTACAAGTGAACTCCCCAGGGGAGCCTTTACGCAGCCCCACATGCAACTGGACCCTCTGGGTTCGCTGTTTCCGAGCATCCCTAAACATAGCCCTACCCGGCATCGATCACGATTGAAAAATCAGGCCCCAGGAAATGCGTTACGAGCCCTTTTCGCCCATCCAAAAGTGCCCCCAAAGGAAGGCTTTGGGTACAAGTGAATTCCCCAGGGGAGCCTTTACGCAGCCCTACATGCAACTGGACCCTCCGGGTTCGCTGTTTCCGAGCATCCCTAAACATAGCCCTAGCCGGCATCGAAGACGACTGAAAAATCAGGCCCCAGGAAATGCGTTGCGAGCCCTTTTCGCCCATCCAAAAGTGCCCCCAAAGGAAGGCTTTGGGTATAAGGGAACTCCCCAGGGGAGCCTTTACGCAGCCCCACATGCAACTGGACCCTCCGGGTTCGCTGTTCATGAGCAAACCTAAACGTAGCCCTAGCCGTCCTTGGAGACGAGTGAAAAATCAGGCCCCAGGAAATGCGTTGCGGGCCCTTTTCGCCCATCCAAAAGTGCCCCCAAAGGAAGGCTTTGGGTATAAGAGAACTCCCCAGGGGAGCCTTTACGCAGCCCCACATGCAACTGGACCCTTCGGGTTCGATTTTTCCAAGCAACCCTAAATATATCCCCAGCCGGCATGGGAGAAGACTGAAAACCTGGGCCACAGAAAATGCGTTACAAGCCCCTTTGGACCATCCCAAAGTGTCACCAAAGGAAGGCTTTTGGTACAAGTGAACTCCCCAGGGGAGCCTTTACGCAGCCCCACATGCAACTGGACCCTCCGGTTTCACTGTTCATGAGCAAACCTAAACGTAGCCCTAGCAGTCATCGGAGACGAGTGAAAAATCAGGCCCCAGGAAATGCGTTACGAGCCCTTTTCGCCCATCCAAAAGTGCCCCCAAAGGAAGGCTTTGGGTACAAGTGAACTCCCCAGGGGAGCCTTTACGCAGCCCCACATGCGACTGGACCCTCCGGATTCACTGTTCATGAGCAAACGTAAACGTAGCCCTAGCCGTCATCGGAGACGAGTGAAAAATCAGGCCCCAGGAAATGCGTTGCGAGCCCCTTTGGACCATCCAAAAGTGTCATCAAAGGAAGGCTTTGGGTACAAGTGAACTCCCCAGGGGAGCCTTTACGCAGCCCCACATGCAACTGGACCCTCCGGGTTTGCTGTTTTCGAGCATCCCTAAACATAGCCCTAGCTGACATCGAAGACGACTGAAAAATCAGGCCCCAGGAAATGCGTTGCAAGCCCCTTTGGACCATCCAAAAGTGCCCCCAAAGGAAGGCTTTGGGTACAAGTGAACTCCCCAGGGGAGCCTTTACGCAGCCCCACATGCAACTGGACCCTCCGGGTTCGCTGTTTCCGAGCATCCCTAAACATAGCCCTTGCCGGCATCGAAGACGACTGAAAAATCAGGCCCCAGGAAATGCGTTGCGAGCCCTTTTCGCCCATCCAAAAGTGCCCCCAAAGGAAGGCTTTGGGTACAAGTGAACTCCCCAGGGGAGCCTTTACGCAGCCCCACATGCAACTGGACCCTTTGGGTTCGATTTTTCCAAGCAACCCTAAATATATCTCTAGCAGGCATGGGAGAAGACTGAAAACCTGGGCCACAGAAAATGCGTTACAAGCCCATTTGGACCATCCAAAAGTGTCACCAAAGGAAGGCTTTTGGTACAAGTGAACTCCCCAGGGGAGCCTTTACGCAGCCCCACATGCAACTGGACCCTCCGGTTTCACTGTTCATGAGCAAACCTAAACGTAGCCCTAGCCGTCCTTGGAGACGAGTGAAAAATCAGGCCCCAGGAAATGCGTTGCGAGCCCTTTTCGCCCATCCAAAAGTGTCATCAAAGGAAGGCTTTGGGTACAAGTGAACTCCCCAGGGGAGCCTTTACGCAGCCCCACATGCAACTGGACCCTTTGGGTTCGATTTTTCCAAGCAACCCTAAATATATCTCTAGCAGGCATGGGAGAAGACTGAAAACCTGGGCCACAGAAAATGCGTTACAAGACCCTTTGGACCATCCAAAAGTGTCACCAAAGGAAGGCTTTTGGTACAAGTGAACTCCCCAGGGGAGCCTTTACGCAGCCCCACATGCAACTGGACTCTCCGGTTTCACTGTTCATGAGCAAACCTAAACATAGCCCTAGCCGTCATCGGAGACGAGTGAAAAATCAGGCCCCAGGAAATGCGTTACGAGCCCTTTTCGCCCATCCAAAAGTGCCCCCAAAGGAAGGCTTTGGGTACAAGTGAACTCCCCAGGGGAGCCTTTACGCTGCCCCATATGCAACTGGACCCTCCGGGTTCGCTGTTCATGAGCAACCATAAAAGTAGCCCTAGCAGTCATCGGAAACGAGTGAAAAATCAGGCCCCAGGAAATGCGTTGCGAGTCCCTTTGGACCATCCAAAAGTGTCACCAAAGGAAGGCTTTGGGTACAAGTGAACTCCCCAGGGGAGACTTTACGCAGCCCCACATGCAACTGGATCCTCCGGGTTCGCTGTTTCTGAGCATCCCTAAACATAGCCCTAGCCGGCATCGAAGACGACTGAAAAATCAGGCCCCAGGAAATGCGTTACGAGCCCTTTTCGCCCATCCAAAAGTGCCCCCAAAGGAAGGCTTTGGGTACAAGTGAACTCCCCAGGGGAGCCTTTACGCAGCCCCACATGCAACTGGACCCTCCGGGTTCGCTGTTTCCGAGCATCCCTAAACATAGCCCTACTCGACATCGACGACGATTGAAAAATCAGGCCCCAGGAAATGCGTTACAAGCCCTTTTCGCCCATCCAAAAGTGCCCCCAAAGGAAGGCTTTGGGTACAAGTGAACTCCCCAGGGGAGCCTTTACGCAGCCCCACATGCAACTGGACCCTCCGGGTTCGCTGTTTCCGAGCATCCCTAAACATAGCCCTACCCGGCATCGACGACGATTGAGAAATCAGGCCCCAGGAAATGCGTTACAAGCGCCTTTGCACCATCCAAAAGTGTCACCAAAGGAAGGCTTTGGGTACAAGAGAACTCCCCAGGGGAGCCTTTACGCAGCCCCACATGCAACTGGACCCTCCGGGTTCGCTGTTTCCGAGCATCCCTAAACATAGAACTAACCGGCATCGCTGACGACTGAAAAATCAGGCCCCATAAAATGCGTTACGAGCCCTTTTCGCCCATCCAAAAGTGCCCCCAAAGGAAGGCTTTGGGTACAAGTGAACTCCCCAGGGGAGCCTTTACGCAGCCCCACATGCAACTGGACCCTCCGGGTTCGCTGTTTCCGAGCATCACTAAACATAGCCCTAGCCGGCAACGAAGACGACTGAAAAATCAGGCCCCAGGAAATGCGTTGCGAGTCCCTTTGGACCATCCAAAAGTGCCCCCAAAGGAAGGCTTTGGGTACAAGTGAACTCCCCAGGGGAGCCTTTACGCAGCCCCACATGCAACTGGACCCTCTGGGTTCGCTGTTTCCGAGCATCCCTAAACATAGCCCTACCCGGCATCGATCACGATTGAAAAATCAGGCCCCAGGAAATGCGTTACGAGCCCTTTTCACCCATCCAAAAGTGCCCCCAAAGGAAGGCTTTGGGTACAAGTGAATTCCCCAGGGGAGCCTTTACGCAGCCCCACATGCAACTGGACCCTCCGGGTTCGCTGTTTCCGAGCATCCGTAAACATAGCCCTTGCCGGCATCGAAGACGACTGAAAAATCAGGCCCCAGGAAATGCGTTGCGAGCCCTTTTCGCCCATCCAAAAGTGCCCCCAAAGGAAGGCTTTGGGTATAAGGGAACTAACCAGGGGAGCCTTTACGCAGCCCCACATGCAACTGGACCCTCCGGGTTCGCTGTTCATGAGCAAACCTAAACGTAGCCCTAGCCGTTCTTGGAGACGTGTGAAAAATTAGGCCCCAGGAAATGCGTTGCGAGCCCTTTTCGCCCATCCAAAAGTGCCCCCAAAGGAAGGCTTTGGGTATAAGAGAACTCCCCAGGGGAGCCTTTACGCAGCCCCACATGCAACCGGACCCTTCGGGTTCGATTTTTCCAAGCAACCCTAAATATATCCCTAGCCGGCATGGGAGAAGACTGAAAACCTGGGCCACAGAAAATCGTTACAAGCCCCTTTGGACCATCCCAAAGTGTCACCAAAGGAAGGCTTTTGGTACAAGTGAACTCCCCAGGGGAGCCTTTACGCAGCCCCACATGCAACTGGACCCTCCGGTTTCACTGTTCATGAGCAAACCTAAACGTAGCCCTAGCAGTCATCGGAGACGAGTGAAAAATCAGGCCCCAGGAAATGCGTTACGAGCCCTTTTCGCCCATCCAAAAGTGCCCCCAAAGGAAGGCTTTGGGTACAAGTGAACTCCCCAGGGGAGCCTTTACGCAGCCCCACATGCAACTGGACCCTTCGGGTTCGCTGTTTCCGAGCAACCATAAACGTAGCCCTAGCAGTCATCGGAGACGAGTGAAAAATCAGGCCCCAGGAAATGCGTTTCGAGCCCCTTTGGACCATCCAAAAGTGCCCCCAAAGGAAGGCTTTGGGTACAAGTGAACTCCCCAGGGGAGCCTTTACGCAGCCCCACATGCAACTGGACCCTCCGGGTTCGCTGTTACCGAGCATCCCTAAACATAGCCCTAGCCGGCATTGAAGACGACTGAAAAAGCAGTCCCCAGGAAACGCATTGCAAGCCCCTTTAAACCATCCAAAAGTGTCACCAAAGGAAGGCTTTTGGTACAAGAGAACTCCCCAGGGGAGCCTTTACGCAGCCCCACATGCAACTGGACCCTCTGGGTTCGCTGTTTCCGAGCATCCCTAAACATAGCCCTAGCCGGCATCGAAGACGACTGAAAAATCAGGCCCCAGGAAATGCGTTACGAGACCTTTTCGCTCATCCAAAAGTGCCCCCAAAGGAAGGCTTTGGGTACAAGTGAACTCCCCAGGGGAGCCTTTACGCAGCCCCACATGCAACTGGACCCTCCGGATTCACTGTTCATGAGCAAACGTAAACGTAGCCCTAGCCGTCATCGGAGACGAGTGAAAAATCAGGCCCCAGGAAATGCGTTGCGAGCCCCTTTGGAACATCCAAAAGTGTCATCAAAGGAAGGCTTTTGGTACAAGTGAACTCCCCAGGGGAGCCTTTACGCAGCCCCACATGCAACTGGACCCTCCGGGTTTGCTGTTTTCGAGCATCCCTAAACATAGCCCTAGCTGACATCGAAGACGAGTGAAAAATCAGGCCCCAGGAAATGCGTTGCAAGCCCCTTTGGACCATCCAAAAGTGCCCCCAAAGGAAGGCTTTGGGTACAAGTGAACTCCCCAGGGGAGCCTTTACGCAGCCCCACATGCAACTGGACCCTCCGGGTTCGCTGTTTCCGAGCATCCCTAAACATAGCCCTACCCGGCATCGAAGACGAATGAAAAATCAGGCCCCAGGAAATGCGTTACAAGCCCTTTTCGCCCATCCAAAAGTGCCCCCAAAGGAAGGCTTTGGGTACAAGTGAATTCCCCAGGGGAGCCTTTACGCAGCCCCACATGCAACTGGATCCTCAGGGTTCGCTGTTTCCGAGCATCCCTAAACATAGCCCTTGCCGGCATCGAAGACGACTGAAAAATCAGGCCCCAGGAAATGCGTTGCGAGCCCTTTTCGCCCATCCAAAAGTGCCCCCAAAGGAAGGCTTTGGGTACAAGTGAACTCCCCAGGGGAGCCTTTACGCAGCCCCACATGCAACTGGACCCTTTGGGTTCGATTTTTCCAAGCAACCCTAAATATATCTCTAGCAGGCATGGGAGAAGACTGAAAACCTGGGCCACAGAAAATGCGTTACAAGCCCCTTTGGACCATCCAAAAGTGTCACCAAAGGAAGGCTTTTGGTACAAGTGAACTCCCCAGGGGAGCCTTTACGCAGCCCCACATGCAACTGGACCCTCCGGGTTCACTGTTCATGAGCAAACCTAAACGTAGCCCTAGCCGTCCTTGGAGACGAGTGAAAAATCAGGCCCCAGGAAATGCGTTGCGAGCCCTTTTCGCCCATCCAAAAGTGCCCCCAAAGGAAGGCTTTGGGTACAAGTGAACTCCCCAGGGGAGCCTTTACGCAGCCCCACATGCAACTGGACCCTTTGGGTTCGATTTTTCCAAGCAACCCTAAATATATCTCTAGCAGGCATGGGAGAAGACTGAAAACCTGGGCCACAGAAAGTGCGTTACAAGCCCCTTTGGACCATCCAAAAGTGTCACCAAAGGAAGGCTTTTGGTACAAGTGAACTCCCCAGGGGAGCCTTTACGCAGCCCCACATGCAACTGGACTCTCCGGTTTCACTGTTCATGAGCAAACCTAAACATAGCCCTAGCCGTCATCGGAGACGAGTGAAAAATCAGGCCCCAGGAAATGCGTTACGAGCCCTTTTCGCCCATCCAAAAGTGCCCCCAAAGGAAGGCTTTGGGTACAAGTGAACTCCCCAGGGGAGCCTTTACGCAGCCCCATATGCAACTGGACCCTCCGGGTTCGCTGTTCATGAGCAACCATAAAAGTAGCCCTAGCAGTCATCGGAAACGAGTGAAAAATCAGGCCCCAGGAAATGCGTTGCGAGTCCCTTTGGACCATCCAAAAGTGTCACCAAAGGAAGGCTTTGGGTACAAGTGAACTCCCCAGGGGAGACTTTACGCAGCCCCACATGCAACTGGATCCTCCGGGTTCGCTGTTTCTGTGCATCCCTAAACATAGCCCTAGCCGGCATCGAAGACGACTGAAAAATCAGGCCCCAGGAAATGCGTTACGAGCCCTTTTCGCCCATCCAAAAGTGCCCCCAAAGGAAGGCTTTGGGTACAAGTGAACTCCCCAGGGGAGCCTTTACGCAGCCCCACATGCAACTGGACCCTCCGGGTTCGCTGTTTCCGAGCATCCCTAAACATAGCCCTACTCGACATCGACGACGATTGAAAAATCAGGCCCCAGGAAATGCGTTACAAGCCCTTTTCGCCCATCCAAAAGTGCCCCCAAAGGAAGGCTTTGGGTAGAAGTGAACTCCCCAAGGGAGGCTTTACGCAGCCCCACATGCAACTGGACCCTCCGGGTTCGCTGTTTCCGAGCATCCCTAAACATAGCCCTACCCGGCATCGACGACGATTGAGAAATCAGGCCCCAGGAAATGCGTTACAAGCCCTTTTCGCCCATCCAAAAGTGCCCCCAAAGGAAGGCTTTGGGTACAAGAGAACTCCCCAGGGGAGCCTTTACGCAGCCCCACATGCAACTGGACCCTTCGGTTTCGATTTTTCCAAGCAACCCTAAATATATCCCTAGCCGGCATGGGAGAAGACTGAAAACCCGGGCCACAGAAAATGCGTTACAAGCCCCTTTGGACCATCCCGAAGTGTCACCAATGGAAGGCTTTTGGTACAAGTGAACTCCCCAGGGGAGCCTTTACGCAGCCCCACATGCAACTGGACCCTCCGGGTTCACTGTTCATGAGCAAACCTAAACGTATCCCTAGCCGTCATCGGAGACGAGTGAAAAATCAGGCCCCAGGAAATGCGTTACGAGCCCTTTTCGCCCATCCAAAAGTGCCCCCAAAGGAAGGCTTTGGGTACAAGTGAACTCCCCAGGGGAGCCTTTACGCAGCCCCACATGCAACTGGACCCTCTGGGTTCACTGTTCATGAGCAAACGTAAACGTAGCCCTAGCCGTCATCGGAGACGAGTGAAAAATCAGGCCCCAGGAAATGCGTTTCGAGCCCCTTTGGACCATCCAAAAGTGCCCCCAAAGGAAGGCTTTGGGTACAAGTGAACTCCCCAGGGGAGACTTTACGCAGCCCCACATGCAACTGGACCCTCCGGGTTCGCTGTTTTCGAGCATCCCTAAACATAGCCCTAGCCGACAGCGAAGACGACTGAAAAATCAGGCCCCAGGAAATGCGTTACAAGCGCCTTTGCACCATCCAAAAGTGTCACCAAAGGAAGGCTTTGGGTACAAGAGAACTCCCCAGGGGAGCCTTTACGCAGCCCCACATGCAACTGGACCCTCCGGGTTCGCTGTTTCCGAGCATCCCTAAACATAGAACTAACCAGCATCGCTGACGACTGAAAAATCAGGCCCCATAAAATGCGTTACGAGCCCTTTTCGCCCATCCAAAAGTGCCCCCAAAGGAAGGCTTTGGGTACAAGTGAACTCCCCAGGGGAGCCTTTACGCAGCCCCACATGCAACTGGACCCTCCGGGTTCGCTGTTTCCGAGCATCACTAAACATAGCCCTAGCCGGCATCGAAGACGACTGAAAAATCAGGCCCCAGGAAATGCGTTGCGAGTCCCTTTGGACCATCCAAAAGTGCCCCCAAAGGAAGGCTTTGGGTACAAGTGAACTCCCCAGGGGAGCCTTTACGCAGCCCCACATGCAACTGGACCCTCCGGGTTCGCAGTTTCCGAGCATCCCTAAACATAGCCCTACCCGGCATTGACGACGACTGAAAAATCAGGCCCCAGGAAATGCGTTACAAGCCCTTTTCGCCCATCCAAAAGTGCCCCTAAAGGAAGGCTTTGGGTACAAGTGAACTCCCCAGGGGAGACTTTACGCAGCCCCACATGCAACTGGACCCTCCGAGTTCGCTGTTACTGAGCATCCCTATACATAGCCCTAGCCGGCATCGAAGACGACTGAAAAATCAGGCCCCAGGAAATGCGTTGCAAGCCCTTTTCGCACATCCAAAAGTGCCCCCAAAGGAAGGCTTTGGGTACAAGTGAACTCCCCAGGGGAGCCTTTACGCAGCCCCACATGCAACTGGACCCTCCGGGATCGCTGTTCATGAGCAAACGTAAACGTAGCCCTAGCCGTCATCGGAGACGAGTGAAAAATCAGGCCCCAGGAAAAGCGTTGCGAGCCCCTTTGGACCATCCAAAAGTTCCCCCAAAGGAAGGCTTTGGGTACAAGTGAACTCCCCAGGGGAGCCTTTACGCAGCCCCATATGCAACTGGACCCTCCGGGTTCGCTGTTTCCGAGCAACCAAAAACGTAGCCCTAGCAGTCATCGGAGACGAGTGAAAAATCAGGCCCCAGGAAATGCGTTGCGAGTCCCTTTGGACCATCCAAAAGTGCCCCCAAAGGAAGGCTTTGGGTACAAGTGAACTCCCCAGGGGAGCCTTTACGCAGCCCCACATGCAACTGGACCCTCCGGGTTCGCTGTTCCTGAGCATCCCTAAACATAGCCCTACCCGGCATCGACGACGATTGAAAAATCAGGCCCCAGGAAATGCGTTGCGAGCCCTTTTCGCCCATCCAAAAGTGCCCCCAAAGGAAGGCTTTGGGTACAAGTGAACTCCCCAGGGGAGCCTTTACGCAGCCCCACATGCAACTGGACCCTCCGGGTTCGCTGTTCCTGAGCATCCCTAAACATAGCCCTACCCGGCATCGGCGACGATTGAAAAATCAGGCCCCAGGAAATGCGTTGCGAGCCCTTTTCGCCCATCCAAAAGTGCCCCCAAAGGAAGGCTTTGGGTATAATGGAACTCCCCAGGGGAGCCTTTACGCAGCCCCACATGCAACTGGACACCCGGGTTCGCTTTTCATGAGGAAACCTAAACGTAGCCCTAGCCGTCCTTGGAGACGAGTGAAAAATCAGGCCCCAGGAAATGCGTTGCGAGCCCTTTTCGCCCATCCAAAAGTGCCCCCAAAGGAAGGCTTTGGGTATAAGAGAACTCCCCAGGGGAGCCTTTACGCAGCCCCACATGCAACTGGACCCTCCGGTTTCACTGTTCATGAGCAAACCTAAACGTAGCCCTAGCCGTCATCGGAGATGAGTGAAAAATCAGGCCCCAGGAAATGCGTTACGAGCCCTTTTCGCCCATCCAAAAGTGCCCCCAAAGGAAGGCTTTGGGTACAAGTGAACTCCCCAGGGGAGCCTTTACGCAGCCCCATATGCAACTGGACCCTCCGGGTTCGCTGTTTCCGAGCAACCCTAAACATAGCCCTAGCCGACATCGAAGACGACTGAAAAATCAGTCCCCAGGAAACGCGTTGCAAGCCCCTTTGCACCATCCCATAGTGTCACCAAAGGAAGGCTTTGGGTACAAGTGAACTCCCCAGGGGAGCCTTTACGCAGCCCCACATGCAACTGGACCCTCCGAGTTCGCTGTTACTGAGCATCCCTAAACATAGCCCTAGCCGGCATCGAAGACGACTGAAAAATCAGGCCCCAGGAAATGCGTTACGAGCCCTTTTCGCCCATCCAGAAGTGCCCCCAAAGGAAGGCTTTGGGTACAAGTGAACTCCCCAGGGGAGCCTTTACGCAGCCCCATATGCAACTGGACCCTCCGGGTTCGCTGTTCATGAGCAAACCTAAACGTAGCCCTAGCCGTCATCGGAGACGAGTGAAAAATCAGGCCCCAGGAAATGCGTTGCGAGCCCCTTTGGACCATCCAAAAGTGCCCCCAAAGGAAGGCTTTGGGTACATCTGAAGTTCCCAGGGGAGTCTTTACGCAGCCCCATATGCAACTGGACCCTCCGGTTTCGCTGTTTCCGATCAACCCTAAACGTAGCCCTAGCAGTCATCGGAGACGAGTGAAAAATCACGCCCCAGGATATGCGTTGCGAGTCCGTTTGGACCATCTAAAAGTGTCACCAAAGGAAGGCTTTGGGTACAAGTGAACTCCCCAGGGGAGCCTTTACGCAGCCCCACATGCAACTGGACACCCGGGTTCGCTGTTCATGAGCAAACGTTAACGTAGCCCTAGCAGTCATCGGAGACGAGTGAAAAATCAGGCCCCAGGAAATGCGTTGCAAGCCCCTTTGGACATCCAAAAGTGTCACCAAATGAAGGCTTTGGGTACAAGAGAACTCCCCAGGGGAGCCTTTACGCAGCCCCACATGCAACTGGACCCTCCGGGTTCGCTGTTTTCGAGCATCCCTATAAATAGCCCTAGCCGACATCGAAGACGACTGAAAAATTAGGCCCCAGGAAATGCGTTGCAAGCCCCTTTGCACCATCCAAAACTGTCACCAAAGGAAGGCTTTGGGTACAAGAGAACTCCCCAGGGGAGCCTTTACGCAGCCCCACATGCAACTGGACCCTCCGAGTTCCCTGTTTCCGAGCATCCCTAAACATAGCCCTACCCGGCATCGATGACGACTGAAAAATCAGGCCCCAGGAAATGCGTTACAAGCCCCATTCGCCCATCCAAAAGTGCCCCCAAAGGAAGGCTTTGGGTACAAGTGAACTCCCCAGGGGAGCCTTTACGCAGCCCCACATGCAACTGGACCCTCCGGGTTCGCTGTTTCCGAGCAACCCTAAACGTAGCCCTAGCAGTCATCGGAGACGAGTGAAAAATCAGGCCCCAGGAAATGTGTTGCGAGCCCTTTTCACCCATCCAAAAGTGTCCCCAAAGGAAGGCTTTGGGTACAAGTGAACTCCCCAGGGGAGCCTTTACGCAGCCCCACATGCAACTGGACCCTCCGGGTTCGCTGTTTCCGAGCATCCCTAAACATAACCCTACCCGGCATCGACGACGATTGAAAAATCAGGCCCCAGGAAATGCGTTACAAGCCCTTTTCGCCCATCCAAAAGTGCCCCCAAAGGAAGGCTTTGGGTACAAGTGAACTCCCCAGGGGAGCCTTTACGCAGCCCCACATGCAACTGGACCCTCCGGGTTCGCTGTTTCCGAGCATCCCTAAACATAGCCCTAGCCGGCATCGAAGACGACTGAAAAATCAGGCCCCAGGAAAAACGTTGCAAGCCCTTTTCGCCCATCCAAAAGTGCCCCCAAAGGAAGGCTTTGGGTACAAGTGAACTCCCCAGGGGAGCCTTTACGCAGCCCCATATGCAACTGGACCCTCCGGGTTCGCTGTTCATGAGCAAACGTAAACGTAGCCCTAGCCGTCATCGGAGACGAGTGAAAAATCCGGCCCCAGGAAATGCGTTGCGAGCCCCTTTGGACCATTCAAAAGTGCCCCCAAAGGAAGGCTTTGGGTACATCTGAAGTTCCCAGGGGAGTCTTTACGCAGCCCCATATGCAACTGGACCCTCCGGGTTCGCTGTTTCCGAGCAACCATAAACGTAGCCCTAGCAGTCATCGGAGACGAGTGAAAAATCAGGCCCCAGGAAATGCGTTGCGAGCCCCTTTGGACCATCCAAAAGTGTCCCCAAAGGAAGGCTTTGGGTACAAGTGAACTCCCCAGGGGAGCCTTTACGCAGCCCCACATGCAACTGGACCCTCCGGGTTCGCTGTTTCCGAGCATCCCTAAACATAACCCTAGCCGACATCGCTGACGACTGAAAAATCAGTCCCCAGGAAAACCGTTGCAAGCCCCTTTGCACCATCCAAAAGTGTCACCAAAGGAAGGCTTTGGGTACAAGTGAACTCCCCAGGGGAGCCTTTACGCAGCCCCACATGCAACTGGACCCTCCGGGTTCGCTGTTCCTGAGAATCCCTAAACATAGCCCTAGCCGGCATCGATGACGACTGAAAAATCAGGTCCCAGGAAATGCGTTGCGAGCCCTTTTCGTCCATCCAAAAGTGCCCCCAAAGGAAGGCTTTGGGTACAAGTTAACTCCCCAGGGGAGCCTTTACGCAGCCCCACATGCAACTGGACCCTCCGAGTTCGCTGTTACTGAGCATCCCTAAACATAGCCCTACCCGGCATCGAAGACGACTGAAAAATCAGGCCCCAGGAAATGCGTTACGAGCCCTTTTCACCCATCCAAAAGTGCCCCCAAAGGAAGGCTTTGGGTACAAGAGAACTCCCCAGGGGAGCCTTTACGCAGCCCCACATGCAACTGGACCCTCCGGGTTCGATTTTTCCGAGCAACCCTAAATATATCCCTAGCCGGCATGGGAGAAGACTGAAAACCCGGGCCCCAGAAAACGCGTTGCAAGCCCTTTTGGACCATCGAAAAGTGCCCCCAAAGGAAGGCTTTGGGTACATCAGAAGTTCCCAGGGGAGCCTTTACGCAGCCCCACATGCAACTGGACCCTCCGGGTTCGCTGTTTCCGAGCATCCCTAAACATATCGCTAGCCGGCATCGATGACGACTGAAAAATCAGGCCCCAGGAAATGCGTTACAAGCCCCATTTCCCATCCAAAAGTGCCCCCAAAGGAAGGCTTTGGGTACAAGTGAACTCCCCAGGGGAGCCTTTACGCAGCCCCACATGCAACTGGACCCTCCGGGTTCGCTGTTTCCGAGCAACGCTAAATATATCACTAGCCGGCATGTGAGAAGACTGAAAACCCGGGCCCCAGAAATCGCGTTGCAAGCCCCTTTGGACCATCCAAAAGTGTCACCAAATGAAGGCTTTGGGTACAAGTGAACTCCCCAGGGGAGCCTTTACGCAGCCCCACATGCAACTGGACCCTCCGTGTTCCCTGTTTCCGAGCATCACTAAACATAGCCCTAGCCGGCATCGATGACGACTGAAAAATCAGGCCCCAGGAAATGCGTTGCGATCCCCTTTGGAACATCCAAAAGTGCCCCCAAAGGAAGGCATTGGGTACAAGCGAACTCCCCAGGGGAGCCTTTACGCAGCCCCACATGCAACTGGACCCTCCGGGTTCGCTGTTCCTGAGCATCCCTAAACATAGCCCTAGCCGGCATCGAAGACGACTGAAAGATCAGGCCCCAGGAAATGTGTTGCAAGCCCTTTTCGCCCATCCAAAAGTGCCCCCAAAGGAATGCTTTGGGTACATCAGAAGTTCCCAGGGGAGCCTTTACGCAGCCCCACATGCAACTGGACCCTCCGGGTTCGATTTTTCCGAGCAACGCTAAATATATCACTAGCCGGCATGGGAGAAGACTGAAAACCCGGGCCCGAGAAAACGCGTTGCAAGCCCCATTGGACCATCCAAAAGTGTCACCAAAGGAAGGCTTTGGGTACAAGTGAACTCCCCAGGGGAGCCTTTACGCAGCCCCACATGCAACTGGACCCTCCGGGTTCGCTGTTCATGAGCAAGCGTAAACGTATCCCTAGCCGTCATCGGAGACGAGTGAAAAATCCGGCCCCAGGAAATGCGTTGAGAGCCCCTTTGGACCATCCAAAACTGCCCCCAAAGGAAGGCTTTGGGTACATCTGAAGTTCCCAGGGGAGCCTTTACGCAGCCCCACGTGCAACTGGACCCTCCGGGTTCGCTGTTCCTGAGCATCCCTAAACATAGCCCTAGCCGGCATCGAAGACGACTGAAAAATCAGGCCCCAGGAAATGCGTTGCGAGCCCTTTTCGGCCATCCAAAAGTGCCCCCAAAGGAAGGCTTTGGGTACAAGTGAACTCCCCAGGGGAGCCTTTACGCAGCCCCACATGCAACTGGACCCTCCGGGTTCGCTGTTTCCGAGCAACGCTAAATATATCACTAGCCGGCATGGGAGAAGACTGAAAACCCGGGCCCCAGAAAACGCGTTGCAAGCCCCTTTGGACCATCCAAAAGTGTCACCAAAGGAAGGCTTTGGGTACAAGTGAACTCCCCAGGGGAGCCTTTACGCAGCCCCACATGCAACTGGACCCACCGGGTTCCCTGTTTCCGAGCATCCCTAAACATAGCCCTAGCTGGCATCGATGACGACTGAAAAATCAGGCCCCAGGAAATGCGTTGCGAGCCCTTTTCGCCCATCCAAATGTGCCCCCAAAAGGAAGGCTTTGGGTACAAGTGAACTCCCCAGGGGAGCCTTTACGCAGCCCCACATGCAACTGGACCCTCCGGGTTCGCTGTTTCCGAGCATCCCTAAACATAGCGCTAACCGGTATCGATGACGACTGAAAAATCAGGCCCCAGGAAATGCGTTACGTGTCCTTTTCACCCATCCAAAAGTGCCCCCAAAGGAAGGCTTTGGGTACAAGTGAACTCCCCAGGGGAGCCTTTACGCAGCCCCACATGCAACTGGACGCTCCGGGTTCGATTTTTCCGAGCAACCCTAAATATATCCCTAGCAGGCATGGGAGAAGACTGAAAACCCGGGCCCCAGGAAACGCGTTACAAGCCCCTTTGGACCATCGAAAAGTGCCCCCAAAGGAAGGCTTTGGGTACATCAGAAGTTCCCAGGGGAGCCTTTACGCAGCCCCACATGCAACTGGACCCTCCGGGTTCGCTGTTTCCGAGCATCCCTAAACATATCGCTAGCCGGCATCGATGACGACTGAAAAATCAGGCCCCAGGAAATGCGTTACAAGCCCCATTTCCCATCCAAAAGTGCCCCCAAAGGAAGTCTTTGGGTACAAGTGAACTCCCCAGGGGAGCCTTTACGCAGCCCCACATGCAACTGTACCCTCCGGGTTCGCTGTTTCCGAGCAACGCTAAATATATCACTAGCCGGCATGGGAGAAGACTGAAAACCCGGGCCCCAGAAAACGCGTTGCAAGCCCCTTTGGACCATCCAAAAGTGTCACCAAAGGAAGGCTTTGGGTACAAGTGAACTCCCCAGGGGAGCCTTTACGCAGCCCCACATGCAACTGGACCCTCCGGGTTCGCTGTTCATGAGCAAGCGTAAACGTATCCCTAGCAGTCATCGGAGACGAGTGAAAAATCAGGCCCCAGGAAATGCGTTGCAAGCCCCTTTGGACATCCAAAAGTGTCACCAAATGAAGGCTTTGGGTACAAGAGAACTCCCCAGGGGAGCCTTTACGCAGCCCCACATGCAACTGGACCCTCCGGGTTCGCTGTTTTCGAGCATCCCTATAAATAGCCCTAGCCGACATCGAAGACGACTGAAAAATTAGGCCCCAGGAAATGCGTTGCAAGCCCCTTTGCACCATCCAAAACTGTCACCAAAGGAAGGCTTTGGGTACAAGAGAACTCCCCAGGGGAGCCTTTACGCAGCCCCACATGCAACTGGACCCTCCGAGTTCCCTGTTTCCGAGCATCCCTAAACATAGCCCTACCCGGCATCGATGACGACTGAAAAATCAGGCCCCAGGAAATGCGTTACAAGCCCCATTCGCCCATCCAAAAGTGCCCCCAAAGGAAGGCTTTGGGTACAAGTGAACTCCCCAGGGGAGCCTTTACGCAGCCCCACATGCAACTGGACCCTCCGGGTTCGCTGTTTCCGAGCAACCCTAAACGTAGCCCTAGCAGTCATCGGAGACGAGTGAAAAATCAGGCCCCAGGAAATGTGTTGCGAGCCCTTTTCACCCATCCAAAAGTGTCCCCAAAGGAAGGCTTTGGGTACAAGTGAACTCCCCAGGGGAGCCTTTACGCAGCCCCACATGCAACTGGACCCTCCGGGTTCGCTGTTTCCGAGCATCCCTAAACATAACCCTACCCGGCATCGACGACGATTGAAAAATCAGGCCCCAGGAAATGAGTTACAAGCCCTTTTCGCCCATCCAAAAGTGCCCCCAAAGGAAGGCTTTGGGTACAAGTGAACTCCCCAGGGGAGCCTTTACGCAGCCCCACATGCAACTGGACCCTCCGGGTTCGCTGTTTCCGAGCATCGCTAAACATAGCCCTAGCCGGCATCGAAGACGACTGAAAAATCAGGCCCCAGGAAAAACGTTGCAAGCCCTTTTCGCCCATCCAAAAGTGGCCCCAAAGGAAGGCTTTGGGTACAAGTGAACTCCCCAGGGGAGCCTTTACGCAGCCCCATATGCAACTGGACCCTCCGGGTTCGCTGTTCATGAGCAAACGTAAACGTAGCCCTAGCCGTCATCGGAGACGAGTGAAAAATCCGGCCCCAGGAAATGCGTTGCGAGCCCCTTTGGACCATTCAAAAGTGCCCCCAAAGGAAGGCTTTGGGTACATCTGAAGTTCCCAGGGGAGTCTTTACGCAGCCCCATATGCAACTGGACCCTCCGGGTTCGCTGTTTCCGAGCAACCATAAACGTAGCCCTAGCAGTCATCGGAGACGAGTGAAAAATCAGGCCCCAGGAAATGCGTTGCGAGCCCCTTTGGACCATCCAAAAGTGTCACCAAAGGAAGGCTTTGGGTACAAGTGAACTCCCCAGGGGAGCCTTTACGCAGCCCCACATGCAACTGGACCCTCCGGGTTCGCTGTTTCCGAGCATCCCTAAACATAACCCTAGCCGACATCGCTGACGACTGAAAAATCAGTCCCCAGGAAAACCGTTGCAAGCCCCTTTGCACCATCCAAAAGTGTCACCAAAGGAAGGCTTTGGGTACAAGTGAACTCCCCAGGGGAGCCTTTACGCAGCCCCACATGCAACTGGACCCTCCGGGTTCGCTGTTCCTGAGAATCCCTAAACATAGCCCTAGCCGGCATCGATGACGACTGAAAAATCAGGTCCCAGGAAATGCGTTGCGAGCCCTTTTCGTCCATCCAAAAGTGCCCCCAAAGGAAGGCTTTGGGTACAAGTTAACTCCCCAGGGGAGCCTTTACGCAGCCCCACATGCAACTGGACCCTCCGAGTTCGCTGTTACTGAGCATCCCTAAACATAGCCCTACCCGGCATCGAAGACGACTGAAAAATCAGGCCCCAGGAAATGCGTTACGAGCCCTTTTCACCCATCCAAAAGTGCCCCCAAAGGAAGGCTTTGGGTACAAGAGAACTCCCCAGGGGAGCCTTTACGCAGCCCCACATGCAACTGGACCCTCCGGGTTCGATTTTTCCGAGCAACCCTAAATATATCCCTAGCCGGCATGGGAGAAGACTGAAAACCCGGGCCCCAGAAAACGCGTTGCAAGCCCTTTTGGACCATCGAAAAGTGCCCCCAAAGGAAGGCTTTGGGTACATCAGAAGTTCCCAGGGGAGCCTTTACGCAGCCCCACATGCAACTGGACCCTCCGGGTTCGCTGTTTCCGAGCATCCCTAAACATATCGCTAGCCGGCATCGATGACGACTGAAAAATCAGGCCCCAGGAAATGCGTTACAAGCCCCATTTCCCATCCAAAAGTGCCCCCAAAGGAAGGCTTTGGGTACAAGTGAATTCCCCAGGGGAGCCTTTACGCAGCCCCACATGCAACTGGACCCTTTGGGTTCGCTGTTTCCGAGCAACGCTAAATATATCACTAGCCGGCATGGGAGAAGACTGAAAACCCGGGCCCCAGAAATCGCGTTGCAAGACCCTTTGGACCATCCAAAAGTGTCACCAAATGAAGGCTTTGGGTACAAGTGAACTCCCCAGGGGAGCCTTTACGCAGCCCCACATGCAACTGGACCCTCCGGGTTCCCTGTTTCCGAGCATCACTAAACATAGCCCTAGCCGGCATCGATGACGACTGAAAAATCAGGCCCCAGGAAATGCGTTGCGATCCCCTTTGGAACATCCAAAAGTGCCCCCAAAGGAAGGCATTGGGTACAAGCGAACTCCCCAGGGGAGCCTTTACGCAGCCCCACATGCAACTGGACCCTCCGGGTTCGCTGTTCCTGAGCGTCCCTAAACATAGCCCTAGCCGGCATCGAAGACGACTGAAAGATCAGGCCCCAGGAAATGTGTTGCAAGCCCTTTTCGCCCATCCAAAAGTGCCCCCAAAGGAATGCTTTGGGTACATCAGAAGTTCCCAGGGGAGCCTTTACGCAGCCCCACATGCAACTGGACCCTCCGGGTTCGATTTTTCCGAGCAACGCTAAATATATCACTAGCCGGCATGGGAGAAGACTGAAAACCCGGGCCCCAGAAAACGCGTTGCAAGCCCCATTGGACCATCCAAAAGTGTCACCAAAGGAAGGCTTTGGGTACAAGTGAACTCCCCAGGGGAGCCTTTACGCAGCCCCACATGCAACTGGACCCTCCGGGTTCGCTGTTCATGAGCAAGCGTAAACGTATCCCTAGCCGTCATCGGAGACGAGTGAAAAATCCGGCCCCAGGAAATGCGTTGCGAGCCCCTTTGGGCCATCCAAAACTGCCCCCAAGGAAGGCTTTGGGTACATCTGAAGTTCCCAGGGGAGCCTTTACGCAGCCCCACATGCAACTGGACCCTCCGGGTTCGCTGTTCCTGAGCATCCCTAAACATAGCCCTAGCCGGCATCGAAGACGACTGAAAAATCAGGCCCCAGGAAATGCGTTGCGAGCCCTTTTCGGCCATCCAAAAGTGCCCCCAAAGGAAGGCTTTGGGTACAAGTGAACTCCCCAGGGGAGCCTTTACGCAGCCCCACATGCAACTGGACCCTCCGGGTTCGCTGTTTCCGAGCAACGCTAAATATATCACTAGCCGGCATGGGAGAAGACTGAAAACCCGGGCCCCAGAAAACGCGTTGCAAGCCCCTTTGGACCATCCCAAAGTGTCACCAAAGGAAGGCTTTTGGTACAAGTGAACTCCCCAGGGGAGCCTTTACGCAGCCCCACATGCAACTGGACCCACCGGGTTCCCTGTTTCCGAGCATCCCTAAACATAGCCCTAGCTGGCATCGATGACGACTGAAAAATCAGGCCCCAGGAAATGCGTTGCGAGCCCTTTTCGCCCATCCAAAAGTGCCCCCAAAAGGAAGGCTTTGGGTACAAGTGAACTCCCCAGGGGAGCCTTTACGCAGCCCCACATGCAACTGGACCCTCCGGGTTCGCTGTTTCCGAGCATCCCTAAACATAGCGCTAACCGGTATCGATGACGACTGAAAAATCAGGCCCCAGGAAATGCGTTACGTGTCCTTTTCACCCATCCAAAAGTGCCCCCAAAGGAAGGCTTTGGGTACAAGTGAACTCCCCAGGGGAGCCTTTACGCAGCCCCACATGCAACTGGACGCTCCGGGTTCGATTTTTCCGAGCAACCCTAAATATATCCCTAGCAGGCATGGGAGAAGACTGAAAACCCGGGCCCCAGGAAACGCGTTGCAAGCCCCTTTGGACCATCGAAAAGTGCCCCCAAAGGAAGGCTTTGGGTACATCAGAAGTTCCCAGGGGAGCCTTTACGCAGCCCCACATGCAACTGGACCCTCCGGGTTCGCTGTTTCCGAGCATCCCTAAACATATCGCTAGCCGGCATCGATGACGACTGAAAAATCAGGCCCCAGGAAATGCGTTACAAGCCCCATTTCCCATCCAAAAGTGCCCCCAAAGGAAGTCTTTGGGTACAAGTGAACTCCCCAGGGGAGCCTTTACGCAGCCCCACATGCAACTGGACCCTCCGGGTTCGCTGTTTCCGAGCAACGCTAAATATATCACTAGCCGGCATGGGAGAAGACTGAAAACCCGGGCCCCAGAAAACGCGTTGCAAGCCCCTTTGGACCATCCAAAAGTGTCACCAAAGGAAGGCTTTGGGTACAAGTGAACTCCCCAGGGGAGCCTTTACGCAGCCCCACATGCAACTGGACCCTCCGGGTTCGCTGTTCATGAGCAAGCGTAAACGTATCCCTAGCCGTCATCGGAGACGAGTGAAAAATCCGGCCCCAGGAAATGCGTTGCGAGCCCCTTTGGACCATCCAAAACTGCCCCCAAAGGAAGGCTTTGGGTACATCTGAAGTTCCCAGGGGAGCCTTTACGCAGCCCCACATGCAACTGGACCCTCCGGGTTCGCTGTTTCCGAGCAACGCTAAATATATCACTAGCCGGCATGGGAGAAGACTGAAAACCCGGGCCCCAGAAAACGCGTTGCAAGCCCCTTTGGACCATCCAAAAGTGTCACCAAAGGAAGGCTTTGGGTACAAGTGAACTCCCCAGGGGAGCCTTTACGCAGCCCCACATGCAACTGGACCCACCGGGTTCCCTGTTTCCGAGCATCCCTAAACATAGCCCTAGCTGGCATCGATGACGACTGAAAAATCAGGCCCCAGGAAATGCGTTGCGAGCCCTTTTCGCCCATCCAAAAGTGCCCCCAAAAGGAAGGCTTTGGGTACAAGTGAACTCCCCAGGGGAGCCTTTACGCAGCCCCACATGCAACTGGACCCTCCGGGTTCGCTGTTTCCGAGCATCCCTAAACATAGCGCTAACCGGTATCGATGACGACTGAAAAATCAGGCCCCAGGAAATGCGTTACGTGTCCTTTTCACCCATCCAAAAGTGCCCCCAAAGGAAGGCTTTGGGTACAAGTGAACTCCCCAGGGGAGCCTTTACGCAGCCCCACATGCAACTGGACGCTCCGGGTTCGATTTTTCCGAGCAACCCTAAATATATCCCTAGCAGGCATGGGAGAAGACTGAAAACCCGGGCCCCAGGAAACGCGTTGCAAGCCCCTTTGGACCATCGAAAAGT
This sequence comes from Anas platyrhynchos, assembly GCF_047663525.1. NCBI lineage: Eukaryota > Metazoa > Chordata > Aves > Anseriformes > Anatidae > Anas > Anas platyrhynchos. The sequence goes on from NC_092622.1 coordinate 4,460,678, forward strand.
GCCCCCAAAGGAAGGCTTTGGGTACATCAGAAGTTCCCAGGGGAGCCTTTACGCAGCCCCACATGCAACTGGACCCTCCGGGTTCGCTGTTTCCGAGCATCCCTAAACATATCGCTAGCCGGCATCGATGACGACTGAAAAATCAGGCCCCAGGAAATGCGTTACAAGCCCCATTTCCCATCCAAAAGTGCCCCCAAAGGAAGTCTTTGGGTACAAGTGAACTCCCCAGGGGAGCCTTTACGCAGCCCCACATGCAACTGGACCCTCCGGGTTCGCTGTTTCCGAGCAACGCTAAATATATCACTAGCCGGCATGGGAGAAGACTGAAAACCCGGGCCCCAGAAAACGCGTTGCAAGCCCCTTTGGACCATCCAAAAGTGTCACCAAAGGAAGGCTTTGGGTACAAGTGAACTCCCCAGGGGAGCCTTTATGCAGCCCCACATGCAACTGGACCCTCCGGGTTCGCTGTTCATGAGCAAGCGTAAACGTAGCCGTAGCCGTCATCGGAGACGAGTGGAAAATCAGGCCCCAGGAAATGCGTTGCGAGCCCCTTTGGACCATCCAAAAGTGTCCCCAAAGGAAGGCTTTGGGTACATCTGAAGTTCCCAGGGGAGCCTTTACGCAGCCCCACATGCAACTGGACCCTCTGGGTTCGCTGTTCCTGAGCATCCCTAAACATAGCCCTAGCCGGCATCGAAGACGACTGAAAAATCAGGCCCCAGGAAATGCGTTGCAAGCCCTTTTCGCCCATCCAAAAGTGCCCCCAAAGGAAGGCTTTGGGTACAAGTGAACTCCCCAGGGGAGCCTTTACGCAGCCCCACATGCAACTGGACCCTCCGGGTTCGCTGTTTCCGAGCATCCCTAAACATAGCCCTAGCTGGCATCGATGACGACTGAAAAATCAGGCCCCAGGAAATGCGTTGCGAGCCGTTTTCGGCCATCCAAAAGTGCCCCCAAAGGAAGGCTTTGGGTACAAGTGAACTCCCCAGGGGAGCCTTTACGCAGCCCCACATGCAACCGGACCCTCCGGGTTCGCTGTTTCCGAGCATCCCTAAACATAGCGCTAACCGGTATCGATGACGACTGAAAAATCAGGCCCCAGGAAATGCGTTACGTGTCCTTTTCACCCATCCAAAAGTGCCCCCAAAGGAAGGCTTTGGGTACAAGAGAACTCCCCAGGGGAGCCTTTACGCAGCCCCACATGCAACTGGACGCTCCGGGTTCGATTTTTCCGAGCAACCCTAAATATATCCCTAGCAGGCATGGGAGAAGACTGAAAACCCGGGCCCCAGAAAACGCGTTGCAAGCCCGTTTGGACCATCGAAAAGTGCCCCCAAAGGAAGGCTTTCGGTACATCAGAAGTTCCCAGGGGAGCCTTTACGCAGCCCCACATGCAACTGGACCCTCCGGGTTCGCTGTTTCCGAGCATCCCTAAACATATCTCTAGCCGGCATCGATGACGACTGAAAAGTCAGACCCCAGGAAATGCGTTACAAGCCCCATTTGCCCATCCAAAAGTGCCCCCAAAGGAAGTCTTTGGGTACAAGTGAACTCCCCAGGGGAGCCTTTACGCAGCCCCACATGCAACTGGACCCTCCAGGTTCGCTGTTTCCGAGCAACGCTAAATATATCACTAGCCGGCATGGGAGAAGACTGAAAACCCGGGCCCCAGAAAACGCGTTCCAAGCCCATTTGGACCATCCCAAAGTGTCACCAAAGGAAGGCTTTGGGTACATCAGAAGTTCGCAGGGGAGCCTTTACGCAGCCCCATATGCAACTGAACCCTCCGTGTTCGCTGTTTCCGAGCAACCCTAAACATAGCCCTAGCAGTCATCGGAGAGGACTGAAAAATCAGACCCCATGAAATGCGTTGCGAACCCCTTTGGACCATCCAAAACTGTCACCAAAGGAAGGCTTTGGGTACAAGTGAACTCCCCAGGGGAGCCTTTACGCAGCCCCACATGCAACTGGACCCTCCGGGTTCGCTGTTTCCGAGCATCCCTAAACATAGCCCTAGCCGGCATCGAAGACGACTGAAAAATCAGGCCCCAGGAAATGCGTTACAAGCCCCATTTGCCCATCCAAAAGTGCCCCCAAAGGAAGGCTTTGGGTACAAGTGAACTCCCCAGGGGAGCCTTTACGCAGCCCCACATGCAACTGGACCCTCCGGGTCCGCTGTTTCCGAGCATCCCTAAACATAGCCCTAGCCGGCATCGAAGACGACTGAAAAATCAGGCCCCAGGAAATGCGTTACGAGCCCTTTTCGCCCATCCAAAAGTGCCCCCAAAGGAAGTCTATGGATACAAGTGAACTCCCCAGGGGAGCCTTTACGCAGCCCCACATGCAACTGGACCCTCCGGGTTCGCTGTTTCCGAGCATCCCTAAACATAGCCCTAGCCGGCATCGAAGACGACTGAAAAATCAGGCCCGAGGAAATGCATTGCAAGCCCTTTTCGCCCATCCAAAAGTGCCCCCAAAGGAAGGCTTTGGGTACAAGTGAACTCCCCAGGGGAGCCTTTACGCAGCCCCACATGCAACTGGACCCTCCGGGTTCGCTGTTTCCGAGCATCCCTAAACATAGCCCTAGCCGGCATCGATGACGACTGAAAAATCAGGCACCAGGAAATGCGTTAGAAGCCCCATTCGCGCATCCAAAAGTGCCCCCAAAGGAAGGCTTTGGGTACAAGTGAACTCCCCAGGGGAGCCTTTACACTGCCCCACATGCAACTGGACCCTCCGGGTTCGCTGTTCATGAGCAAACCTAAACGTAGCCCTAGCCGTCATCGGAGACGAGTGAAAAATCCGGCCCCAGGAAAGGCGTTGCGAGCCCCTTTGGACCATCCAAAACTGCCCCCAAAGGAAGGCTTTGGGTACATCTGAACTCCCCAGGGGAGCCTTTACACAGCCCCACATGCAACTGGACCCTCCGGGTTCGCTGTTTCCGAGCAACGCTAAATATATCACTAGCCGGCATGGGAGAAGACTGAAAACCCGGGCCCCAGAAAACGCGTTGCAAGCCCCTTTGGACCATCCAAAAGTGTCACCAAATGAAGGCTTTGGGTACAAGTGAACTCCCCAGGGGAGCCTTTACGCAGCCCCACATGCAACTGGACCCTCCGGGTTCGCTGTTTCCGAGCAACGCTAAATATATCACTAGCCGGCATGGGAGAAGACTGAAAACCCTGGCCTCAGAAAACGCGTTGCAAGCCCCTTTGGACCATCCAAAAGTGTCACCAAAGGAAAGCTTTGGGTACAAGTGAACTCCCCAGGGGAGCCTTTACGCAGCCCCACATGCAACTGGACCCTCCGGGTTCACTGTTCATGAGCAAACGTAAACGTAGCCCTAGCCGTAATCGGAGACGAGTGAAAAATCAGGCCCCAGGAAATGCGTTGCGAGCCCTTTTGGACCATCCAAAAGTGCCCCCAAAGGAAGGCTTTGGGTACAAGTGAACTCCCCAGGGGAGCCTTTACGCAGCCCCACATGCAACTGGACGCTCCGGGTTCGATTTTTCCGAGCAACCCTAAATATATCCCTAGCAGGCATGGGAGAAGACTGAAAACCCGGGCCCCAGAAAACGCGTTGCAAGCCCCTTTGTACCATCGAAAAGTGCCCCCAAAGGAAGGCTTTGGGTACATCAGAAGTTCCCAGGGGAGCCTTTACGCAGCCCCACATGCAACTGGACCCTCCGGGTTCGCTGTTTCCGAGCATCCCTAAACATATCGCTAGCCGGCATCGATGACGACTGAAAAATCAGGCCCCAGGAAATGCGTTACAAGCCCCATTTCCCATCCAAAAGTGCCCCCAAAGGAAGTCTTTGGGTACAAGTGAACTCCCCAGGGGAGCCTTTACGCAGCCCCACATGCAACTGGACCCTCCGGGTTCGCTGTTTCCGAGCAACGCTAAATATATCACTAGCCGGCATGGGAGAAGACTGAAAACCCGGGCCCCAGAAAACGCGTTGCAAGCCCCTTTGGACCATCCAAAAGTGTCACCAAAGGAAGGCTTTGGGTACAAGTGAACTCCCCAGGGGAGCCTTTATGCAGCCCCACATGCAACTGGACCCTCCGGGTTCGCTGTTCATGAGCAAGCGTAAACGTAGCCGTAGCCGTCATCGGAGACGAGTGAAAAATCCGGCCCCAGGAAATGCGTTCCGAGCCCCTTTGGACCATCCAAAAGTGTCACCAAAGGAAGGCTTTGGGTACATCTGAAGTTCCCAGGGGAGCCTTTACGCAGCCCCACATGCAACTGGACCCTCTGGGTTCGCTGTTCCTGAGCATCCCTAAACATAGCCCTAGCCGGCATCGAAGACGACTGAAAAATCAGGCCCCAGGAAATGCGTTGCAAGCCCTTTTCGCCCATCCAAAAGTGCCCCCAAAGGAAGGCTTTGGGTACAAGTGAACTCCCCAGGGGAGCCTTTACGCAGCCCCACATGCAACTGGACCCTCCGGGTTCGCTGTTTCCGAGCATCCCTAAACATAACCCTAGCTGGCATCGATGACGACTGAAAAATCAGGCCCCAGGAAATGCGTTGCGAGCCGTTTTCGGCCATCCAAAAGTGCCCCCAAAGGAAGGCTTTGGGTACAAGTGAACTCCCCAGGGGAGCCTTTACGCAGCCCCACATGCAACTGGACCCTCCGGGTTCGCTGTTTCCGAGCATCCCTAAACATAGCGCTAACCGGTATCGATGACGACTGAAAAATCAGGCCCCAGGAAATGCGTTACGTGTCCTTTTCACCCATCCAAAAGTGCCCCCAAAGGAAGGCTTTGGGTACAAGAGAACTCCCCAGGGGAGCCTTTACGCAGCCCCACATGCAACTGGACGCTCCGGGTTCGATTTTTCCGAGCAACCCTAAATATATCCCTAGCAGGCATGGGAGAAGACTGAAAACCCGGGCCCCAGAAAACGCGTTGCAAGCCCGTTTGGACCATCGAAAAGTGCCCCCAAAGGAAGGCTTTCGGTACATCAGAAGTTCCCAGGGGAGCCTTTACGCAGCCCCACATGCAACTGGACCCTCCGGGTTCGCTGTTTCCGAGCATCCCTAAACATATCTCTAGCCGGCATCGATGACGACTGAAAAATCAGACCCCAGGAAATGCGTTACAAGCCCCATTTGCCCATCCAAAAGTGCCCCCAAAGGAAGTCTTTGGGTACAAGTGAACTCCCCAGGGGAGCCTTTACGCAGCCCCACATGCAACTGGACCCTCCAGGTTCGCTGTTTCCGAGCAACGCTAAATATATCACTAGCCGGCATGGGAGAAGACTGAAAACCCGGGCCCCAGAAAACGCGTTCCAAGCCCATTTGGACCATCCAAAAGTGTCACCAAAGGAAGGCTTTGGGTACATCAGAAGTTCACAGGGGAGCCTTTACGCAGCCCCATATGCAACTGAACCCTCCGTGTTCGCTGTTTCCGAGCAACCCTAAACATAGCCCTAGCAGTCATCGGAGAGGACTGAAAAATCAGACCCCATGAAATGCGTTGCGAACCCCTTTGGACCATCCAAAACTGTCACCAAAGGAAGGCTTTGGGTACAAGTGAACTCCCCAGGGGAGCCTTTACGCAGCCCCACATGCAACTGGACCCTCCGGGTTCGCTGTTTCCGAGCATCCCTAAACATAACCCTAGCCGGCATCGAAGACGACTGAAAAATCAGGCCCCAGGAAATGCGTTACAAGCCCCATTTGCCCATCCAAAAGTGCCCCCAAAGGAAGTCTATGGATACAAGTGAACTCCCCAGGGGAGCCTTTACGCAGCCCCACATGCAACTGGACCCTCCGGGTTCGCTGTTTCCGAGCATCCCTAAACATAGCCCTAGCCGGCATCGAAGACGACTGAAAAATCAGGCCCGAGGAAATGCATTGCAAGCCCTTTTCGGCCATCCAAAAGTGCCCCCAAAGGAAGGCTTTGGGTACAAGTGAACTCCCCAGGGGAGCCTTTACACTGCCCCACATGCAACTGGACCCTCCGGGTTCGCTGTTCATGAGCAAACCTAAACGTAGCCCTAGCCGTCATCGGAGACGAGTGAAAAATCAGGCCCCAGGAAAGGCGTTGCGAGCCCCTTTGGACCATCCAAACGTGCCCCCAAAGGAAGGCTTTGGGTACAAGTGAACTCCCCAGGGGAGCCTTTACGCAGCCCCACATGCAACTGGGCCCTCCGGGTTCGCTGTTTCCGAGCAACGCTAAATATATCACTAGCCGGCATGGGAGAAGACTGAAAACCCGGGCCCCAGAAAACGCGTTGCAAGCCCCTTTGGACCATCCCAAAGTGTCACCAAATGAAGGCTTTGGGTACAAGTGAACTCCCCAGGGGAGCCTTTACGCAGCCCCACATGCAACTGGACCCTCCGGGTTCGCTGTTTCCGAGCAAACCTAAACATAGCCCTAGCAGTCATCGGAGAGGACTGAAAAATCAGACCCCATGAAATGCGTTGCGAACCCCTTTGGACCATCCAAAACTGTCACCAAAGGAAGGCTTTGGGTACAAGTGAACTCCCCAGGGGAGCCTTTACGCAGCCCCACATGCAACTGGACCCTCCGGGTTCGCTGTTTCCGAGCATCCCTAAACATAGCCCTAGCCGGCATCGAAGACGACTGAAAAATCAGGCCCCAGGAAATGCGTTACGAGCCCTTTTCGCCCATCCAAAAGTGCCCCCAAAGGAAGACTATGGATACAAGTGAACTCCCCAGGGGAGTCTTTACGCAGCCCCACATGCAACTGGACCCTCCGGGTTCACTGTTCCTGAGCAAAACTAAACGTAGCCCTAGCCGTCATCGGAGACGACTGAAAAATCAGGCCCCAGGAAATGCGTTGCCAACCCCTTTGGACCATCCAAAAGTGCCCCCAAAGGAAGGCTTTGGGTACAAGTGAACTCCCCAGGGGAGCCTTTACGCAGCCCCACATGCAACTGGACCCTCCGGGTTCGCTGTTTCCGAGCATCCCTAAACATAGCCCTAGCCGGCATCGATGACGACTGAAAAATCAGGCCCCAGGAAATGCGTTAGAAGCCCCATTCGCGCATGCAAAAGTGCCCCCAAAGGAAGGCTTTGGGTACAAGTGAACTCCCCAGGGGAGCCTTTACGCAGCCCCACATGCAACTGGACCCTCCGGGTTCGATTTTTTCGAGCAACGCTAAATATATCACTAGCCGGCATGGGAGAAGACTGAAAACCCGGGCCCCAGAAAACGCGTTGCAAGCCCCTTTGGACCATCCAAAAGTGTCACCAAAGGACGGCTTTGGGTACAAGTGAACTCCCCAGGGGAGCCTTTACACTGCCCCACATGCAACTGGACCCTCCGGGTTCGCTGTTCATGAGCAAACCTAAACGTAGCCCTAGCCGTTATCGGAGACGAGTAAAAAATCAGGCCCCAGGAAAGGCGTTGCGAGCCCCTTTGGACCATCCAAAAGTGACCCCAAAGGAAGGCTTTGGGTACAAGTGAACTCCCCAGGGGAGCCTTTACGCAGCCCCACATGCAACTGGACCCTCCGGGTTCGCTGTTTCCGAGCAACGCTAAATATATCACTAGCCGGCATGGGAGAAGACTGAAAACCCGGGCCCCAGAAAACGCGTTACAAGCCCCATTTGCCCATCCAAAAGTGCCCCCAAAGGAAGTCTTTGGGTACAAGTGAACTCCCCAGGGGAGCCTTTACGCAGCCCCACATGCAACTGGACCCTCCAGGTTCGCTGTTTCCGAGCAACGCTAAATATATCACTAGCCGGCATGGGAGAAGACTGAAAACCCGGGCCCCAGAAAACGCGTTCCAAGCCCATTTGGACCATCCAAAAGTGTCACCAAAGGAAGGCTTTGGGTACATCTGAAGTTCCCAGGGGAGCCTTTACGCAGCCCCACATGCAACTGGACCCTCCGGGTTCGCTGTTCCTGAGCATCCCTAAACATAGCCCTAGCCGGCATCGAAGACGACTGAAAAATCAGGCCCCAGGAAATGCGTTGCAAGCCCTTTTCGCCCATCCAAAAGTGCCCCCAAAGGAAGGCTTTGGGTACAAGTGAACTCCCCAGGGGAGCCTTTACGCAGCCCCACATGCAACTGGACCCTCCGGGTTCGCTGTTTCCGAGCATCCCTAAACATAGCCCTAGCTGGCATCGATGACGACTGAAAAATCAGGCCCCAGGAAATGCGTTGCGAGCCGTTTTCGGCCATCCAAAAGTGCCCCCAAAGGAAGGCTTTGGGTACAAGTGAACTCCCCAGGGGAGCCTTTACGCAGCCCCACATGCAACTGGACCCTCCGGGTTCGCTGTTCATGAGCAAACCTAAACGTAGCCCTAGCCGTCATCGGAGACGAGTGAAAAATCCGGCCCCAGGAAAGGCGTTGCGAGCCCTTTTGGACCATCCAAAACTGCCCCCAAAGGAAGGCTTTGGGTACAAGAGAACTCCCCAGGGGAGCCTTTACGCAGCCCCACATGCAACTGGACCCTCCGGGTTCGCTGTTTCCGAGCAACGCTAAATATATCACTAGCCGGCATGGGAGAAGACTGAAAACCCGGGCCCCAGAAAACGCGTTGCAAGCCCCTTTGGACCATCCCAAAGTGTCACCAAATGAAGGCTTTGGGTACAAGTGAACTCCCCAGGGGAGCCTTTACGCAGCCCCACATGCAACTGGACCCTCCGGGTTCGCTGTTTCCGAGCAACTCTAAATATATCACTAGCCGGCATGGGAGAAGACTGAAAACCCTGGCCTCAGAAAACGCGTTGCAAGCCCCTTTGGACCATCCAAAAGTGTCACCAAAGGAAAGCTTTGGGTACAAGTGAACTCCCCAGGGGAGCCTTTACGCAGCCCCACATGCAACTGGACCCTCCGGGTTCACTGTTCATGAGCAAACGTAAACGTAGCCCTAGCCGTAATCGGAGACGAGTGAAAAATCAGGCCCCAGGAAATGCGTTGCGAGCCCTTTTGGACCATCCAAAAGTGCCCCCAAAGGAAGGCTTTGGGTACAAGTGAACTCCCCAGGGGAGCCTTTACGCAGCCCCACATGCAACTGGACGCTCCGGGTTCGATTTTTCCGAGCAACCCTAAATATATCCCTAGCAGGCATGGGAGAAGACTGAAAACCCGGGCCCCAGAAAAGGCGTTGCAAGCCCCTTTGTACCATCGAAAAGTGCCCCCAAAGGAAGGCTTTGGGTACATCAGAAGTTCCCAGGGGAGCCTTTACGCAGCCCCACATGCAACTGGACCCTCCGGGTTCGCTGTTTCCGAGCATCCCTAAACATATCGCTAGCCGGCATCGATGACGACTGAAAAATCAGGCCCCAGGAAATGCGTTACAAGCCCCATTTCCCATCCAAAAGTGCCCCCAAAGGAAGTCTTTGGGTACAAGTGAACTCCCCAGGGGAGCCTTTACGCAGCCCCACATGCAACTGGACCCTCCGGGTTCGCTGTTTCCGAGCAACGCTAAATATATCACTAGCCGGCATGGGAGAAGACTGAAAACCCGGGCCCCAGAAAACGCGTTGCAAGCCCCTTTGGACCATCCAAAAGTGTCACCAAAGGAAGGCTTTGGGTACAAGTGAACTCCCCAGGGGAGCCTTTATGCAGCCCCACATGCAACTGGACCCTCCGGGTTCGCTGTTCATGAGCAAGCGTAAACGTAGCCGTAGCCGTCATCGGAGACGAGTGAAAAATCCGGCCCCAGGAAATGCGTTCCGAGCCCCTTTGGACCATCCAAAAGTGTCACCAAAGGAAGGCTTTGGGTACATCTGAAGTTCCCAGGGGAGCCTTTACGCAGCCCCACATGCAACTGGACCCTCTGGGTTCGCTGTTCCTGAGCATCCCTAAACATAGCCCTAGCCGGCATCGAAGACGACTGAAAAATCAGGCCCCAGGAAATGCGTTGCAAGCCCTTTTCGCCCATCCAAAAGTGCCCCCAAAGGAAGGCTTTGGGTACAAGTGAACTCCCCAGGGGAGCCTTTACGCAGCCCCACATGCAACTGGACCCTCCGGGTTCGCTGTTTCCGAGCATCCCTAAACATAACCCTAGCTGGCATCGATGACGACTGAAAAATCAGGCCCCAGGAAATGCGTTGCGAGCCGTTTTCGGCCATCCAAAAGTGCCCCCAAAGGAAGGCTTTGGGTACAAGTGAACTCCCCAGGGGAGCCTTTACGCAGCCCCACATGCAACTGGACCCTCCGGGTTCGCTGTTTCCGAGCATCCCTAAACATAGCGCTAACCGGTATCGATGACGACTGAAAAATCAGGCCCCAGGAAATGCGTTACGTGTCCTTTTCACCCATCCAAAAGTGCCCCCAAAGGAAGGCTTTGGGTACAAGAGAACTCCCCAGGGGAGCCTTTACGCAGCCCCACATGCAACTGGACGCTCCGGGTTCGATTTTTCCGAGCAACCCTAAATATATCCCTAGCAGGCATGGGAGAAGACTGAAAACCCGGGCCCCAGAAAACGCGTTGCAAGCCCGTTTGGACCATCGAAAAGTGCCCCCAAAGGAAGGCTTTGGGTACATCAGAAGTTCCCAGGGGAGCCTTTACGCAGCCCCACATGCAACTGGACCCTCCGGGTTCGCTGTTTCCGAGCATCCCTAAACATATCGCTAGCCGGCATCGATGACGACTGAAAAATCAGACCCCAGGAAATGCGTTACAAGCCCCATTTGCCCATCCAAAAGTGCCCCCAAAGGAAGTCTTTGGGTACAAGTGAACTCCCCAGGGGAGCCTTTACGCAGCCCCACATGCAACTGGACCCTCCAGGTTCGCTGTTTCCGAGCAACGCTAAATATATCACTAGCCGGCATGGGAGAAGACTGAAAACCCGGGCCCCAGAAAACGCGTTCCAAGCCCATTTGGACCATCCAAAAGTGTCACCAAAGGAAGGCTTTGGGTACATCAGAAGTTCGCAGGGGAGCCTTTACGCAGCCCCATATGCAACTGAACCCTCCGTGTTCGCTGTTTCCGAGCAACCCTAAACATAGCCCTAGCAGTCATCGGAGAGGACTGAAAAATCAGACCCCATGAAATGCGTTGCGAACCCCTTTGGACCATCCAAAACTGTCACCAAAGGAAGGCTTTGGGTACAAGTGAACTCCCCAGGGGAGCCTTTACGCAGCCCCACATGCAACTGGACCCTCCGGGTTCGCTGTTTCCGAGCATCCCTAAACATAGCCCTAGCCGGCATCGAAGACGACTGAAAAATCAGGCCCCAGGAAATGCGTTACAAGCCCCATTTGCCCATCCAAAAGTGCCCCCAAAGGAAGTCTATGGATACAAGTGAACTCCCCAGGGGAGCCTTTACGCAGCCCCACATGCAACTGGACCCTCCGGGTTCGCTGTTTCCGAGCATCCCTAAACATAGCCCTAGCCGGCATCGAAGACGACTGAAAAATCAGGCCCGAGGAAATGCATTGCAAGCCCTTTTCGGCCATCCAAAAGTGCCCCCAAAGGAAGGCTTTGGGTACAAGTGAACTCCCCAGGGGAGCCTTTACACTGCCCCACATGCAACTGGACCCTCCGGGTTCGCTGTTCATGAGCAAACCTAAACGTAGCCCTAGCCGTCATCGGAGACGAGTGAAAAATCAGGCCCCAGGAAAGGCGTTGCGAGCCCCTTTGGACCATCCAAACGTGCCCCCAAAGGAAGGCTTTGGGTACAAGTGAACTCCCCAGGGGAGCCTTTACGCAGCCCCACATGCAACTGGACCCTCCGGGTTCGCTGTTTCCGAGCAACGCTAAATATATCACTAGCCGGCATGGGAGAAGACTGAAAACCCGGGCCCCAGAAAACGCGTTGCAAGCCCCTTTGGACCATCCAAAAGTGTCACCAAATGAAGGCTTTGGGTACAAGTGAACTCCCCAGGGGAGCCTTTACGCAGCCCCACATGCAACTGGACCCTCCGGGTTCGCTGTTTCCGAGCAAACCTAAACATAGCCCTAGCAGTCATCGGAGAGGACTGAAAAATCAGACCCCATGAAATGCGTTGCGAACCCCTTTGGACCATCCAAAACTGTCACCAAAGGAAGGCTTTGGGTACAAGTGAACTCCCCAGGGGAGCCTTTACGCAGCCCCACATGCAACTGGACCCTCCGGGTTCGCTGTTTCCGAGCATCCCTAAACATAGCCCTAGCCGGCATCGAAGACGACTGAAAAATCAGGCCCCAGGAAATGCGTTGCGAGCCCTTTTCGCCCATCCAAAAGTGCCCCCAAAGGAAGACTATGGATACAAGTGAACTCCCCAGGGGAGTCTTTACGCAGCCCCACATGCAACTGGACCCTCCGGGTTCACTATTCCTGAGCAAAACTAAACGTAGCCCTAGCCGTCATCGGAGACGACTGAAAAATCAGGCCCCAGGAAATGCGTTGCGAACCCCTTTGGACCATCCAAAAGTGCCCCCAAAGGAAGGCTTTGGGTACAAGTGAACTCCCCAGGGGAGCCTTTACGCAGCCCCACATGCAACTGGACCCTCCGGGTTCGCTGTTTCCGAGCATCCCTAAACATAGCCCTAGCCGGCATCGATGACGACTGAAAAATCAGGCCCCAGGAAATGCGTTAGAAGCCCCATTCGCGCATCCAAAAGTGCCCCCAAAGGAAGGCTTTGGGTACAAGTGAACTCCCCAGGGGAGCCTTTACGCAGCCCCACATGCAACTGGACCCTCCGGGTTCGATTTTTTCGAGCAACGCTAAATATATCACTAGCCGGCATGGGAGAAGACTGAAAACCCGGGCCCCAGAAAACGCGTTGCAAGCCCCTTTGGACCATCCAAAAGTGTCACCAAAGGACGGCTTTGGGTACAAGTGAACTCCCCAGGGGAGCCTTTACACTGCCCCACATGCAACTGGACCCTCCGGGTTCGCTGTTCATGAGCAAACCTAAACGTAGCCCTAGCCGTTATCGGAGACGAGTAAAAAATCAGGCCCCAGGAAAGGCGTTGCGAGCCCCTTTGGACCATCCAAAAGTGACCCCAAAGGAAGGCTTTGGGTACAAGTGAACTCCCCAGGGGAGCCTTTACGCAGCCCCACATGCAACTGGACCCTCCGGGTTCGCTGTTTCCGAGCAACGCTAAATATATCACTAGCCGGCATGGGAGAAGACTGAAAACCCGGGCCCCAGAAAACGCGTTGCAAGCCCCTTTGGACCATCCCAAAGTGTCACCAAAGGAAGGCTTTGGGTACATCAGAAGTTCGCAGGGGAGCCTTTACGCAGCCCCATATGCAACTGAACCCTCCGTGTTCGCTGTTTCCGAGCAACCCTAAACATAGCCCTAGCAGTCATCGGAGAGGACTGAAAAATCAGACCCCATGAAATGCGTTGCGAACCCCTTTGGACCATCCAAAACTGTCACCAAAGGAAGGCTTTGGGTACAAGTGAACTCCCCAGGGGAGCCTTTACGCAGCCCCACATGCAACTGGACCCTCCGGGTTCGCTGTTTCCGAGCATCCCTAAACATATCGCTAGCCGGCATCGATGACGACTGAAAAATCAGGCCCCAGGAAATGCGTTACAAGCCCCATTTCCCATCCAAAAGTGCCCCCAAAGGAAGTCTTTGGGTACAAGTGAACTCCCCAGGGGAGCCTTTACGCAGCCCCACATGCAACTGGACCCTCCGGGTTCGCTGTTTCCGAGCAACGCTAAATATATCACTAGCCGGCATGGGAGAAGACTGAAAACCCGGGCCCCAGAAAACGCGTTACAAGCCCCATTTGCCCATCCAAAAGTGCCCCCAAAGGAAGGCTTTGGGTACAAGTGAACTCCCCAGGGGAGCCTTTACGCAGCCCCACATGCAACTGGACCCTCCAGGTTCGCTGTTTCCGAGCAACGCTAAATATATCACTAGCCGGCATGGGAGAAGACTGAAAACCCGGGCCCCAGAAAACGCGTTCCAAGCCCATTTGGACCATCCAAAAGTGTCACCAAAGGAAAGCTTTGGGTACATCTGAAGTTCCCAGGGGAGCCTTTACGCAGCCCCACATGCAACTGGACCCTCCGGGTTCGCTGTTCCTGAGCATCCCTAAACATAGCCCTAGCCGGCATCGAAGACGACTGAAAAATCAGGCCCCAGGAAATGCGTTGCAAGCCCTTTTCGCCCATCCAAAAGTGCCCCCAAAGGAAGGCTTTGGGTACAAGTGAACTCCCCAGGGGAGCCTTTACGCAGCCCCACATGCAACTGGACCCTCCGGGTTCGCTGTTTCCGAGCATCCCTAAACATAGCCCTAGCTGGCATCGATGACGACTGAAAAATCAGGCCCCAGGAAATGCGTTGCGAGCCGTTTTCGGCCATCCAAAAGTGCCCCCAAAGGAAGGCTTTGGGTACAAGTGAACTCCCCAGGGGAGCCTTTACGCAGCCCCACATGCAACTGGACCCTCCGGGTTCGCTGTTTCCGAGCATCCCTAAACATAGCGCTAACCGGTATCGATGACGACTGAAAAATCAGGCCCCAGGAAATGCGTTACGTGTCCTTTTCACCCATCCAAAAGTGCCCCCAAAGGAAGGCTTTGGGTACAAGAGAACTCCCCAGGGGAGCCTTTACGCAGCCCCACATGCAACTGGACGCTCCGGGTTCGATTTTTCCGAGCAACCCTAAATATATCCCTAGCAGGCATGGGAGAAGACTGAAAACCCGGGCCCCAGAAAACGCGTTGCAAGCCCGTTTGGACCATCGAAAAGTGCCCCCAAAGGAAGGCTTTGGGTACATCAGAAGTTCCCAGGGGAGCCTTTACGCAGCCCCACATGCAACTGGACCCTCCGGGTTCGCTGTTTCCGAGCATCCCTAAACATATCGCTAGCCGGCATCGATGACGACTGAAAAATCAGACCCCAGGAAATGCGTTACAAGCCCCTTTTGCCCATCCAAAAGTGCCCCCAAAGGAAGTCTTTGGGTACAAGTGAACTCCCCAGGGGAGCCTTTACGCAGCCCCACATGCAACTGGACCCTCCGGGTTCGCTGTTTCCGACCAACGCTAAATATATCACTAGCCGGCATGGGAGAAGACTGAAAACCCGGGCCCCAGAAAACGCGTTCCAAGCCCATTTGGACCATCCAAAAGTGTCACCAAAGGAAGGCTTTGGGTACATCAGAAGTTCGCAGGGGAGCCTTTACGCAGCCCCATATGCAACTGAACCCTCCGTGTTCGCTGTTTCCGAGCAACCCTAAACATAGCCCTAGCAGTCATCGGAGAGGACTGAAAAATCAGACCCCATGAAATGCGTTGCGAACCCCTTTGGACCATCCAAAACTGTCACCAAAGGAAGGCTTTGGGTACAAGTGAACTCCCCAGGGGAGCCTTTACGCAGCCCCACATGCAACTGGACCCTCCGGGTTCGCTGTTTCCGAGCATCCCTAAACATAGCCCTAGCCGGCATCGAAGACGACTGAAAAATCAGGCCCCAGGAAATGCGTTACAAGCCCCATTTGCCCATCCAAAAGTGCCCCCAAAGGAAGTCTTTGGGTACAAGTGAACTCCCCAGGGGAGCCTTTACGCAGCCCCACATGCAACTGGACCCTCCAGGTTCGCTGTTTCCGAGCAACGCTAAATATATCACTAGCCGGCATGGGAGAAGACTGAAAACCCGGGCCCCAGAAAACGCGTTCCAAGCCCATTTGGACCATCCAAAAGTGTCACCAAAGGAAGGCTTTGGGTACATCAGAAGTTCGCAGGGGAGCCTTTACGCAGCCCCATATGCAACTGAACCCTCCGTGTTCGCTGTTTCCGAGCAACCCTAAACATAGCCCTAGCAGTCATCGGAGAGGACTGAAAAATCAGACCCCATGAAATGCGTTGCGAACCCCTTTGGACCATCCAAAACTGTCACCAAAGGAAGGCTTTGGGTACAAGTGAACTCCCCAGGGGAGCCTTTACGCAGCCCCACATGCAACTGGACCCTCCGGGTTCGCTGTTTCCGAGCATCCCTAAACATAGCACTTGCCGGCATCGAAGACGACTGAAAAATCAGGCCCCAGGAAATGCGTTACGAGCCCTTTTCGCCCATCCAAAAGTGCCCCCAAAGGAAGGCTTTGGGTACAAGTGAACTCCCCAGGGGAGCCTTTACGCAGCCCCACATGCAACTGGACCCTCCGGGTTCGCTGTTTCCGAGCATCCCTAAACATAGCCCTAGCCGGCATCGAAGACGACTGAAAAATCAGGCCCCAGGAAATGCGTTACAAGCCCCATTTGCCCATCCAAAAGTGCCCCCAAAGGAAGTCTTTGGGTACAAGTGAACTCCCCAGGGGAGCCTTTACGCAGCCCCACATGCAACTGGACCCTCCAGGTTCGCTGTTTCCGAGCAACGCTAAATATATCACTAGCCGGCATGGGAGAAGACTGAAAACCCGGGCCCCAGAAAACGCGTTCCAAGCCCATTTGGACCATCCAAAAGTGTCACCAAAGGAAGGCTTTGGGTACATCAGAAGTTCGCAGGGGAGCCTTTACGCAGCCCCATATGCAACTGAACCCTCCGTGTTCGCTGTTTCCGAGCAACCCTAAACATAGCCCTAGCAGTCATCGGAGAGGACTGAAAAATCAGACCCCATGAAATACGTTGCGAACCCCTTTGGACCATCCAAAACTGTCACCAAAGGAAGGCTTTGGGTACAAGTGAACTCCCCAGGGGAGCCTTTACGCAGCCCCACATGCAACTGGACCCTCCGGGTTCGCTGTTTCCGAGCATCCCTAAACATAGCCCTAGCCGGCATCGAAGACGACTGAAAAATCAGGCCCCAGGAAATGCGTTACGAGCCCTTTTCGCCCATCCAAAAGTGCCCCCAAAGGAAGTCTATGGATACAAGTGAACTCCCCAGGGGAGCCTTTACGCAGCCCCACATGCAACTGGACCCTCCGGGTTCGCTGTTTCCGAGCATCCCTAAACATAGCCCTAGCCGGCATCGAAGACGACTGAAAAATCAGGCCCGAGGAAATGCATTGCAAGCCCTTTTCGGCCATCCAAAAGTGCCCCCAAAGGAAGGCTTTGGGTACAAGTGAACTCCCCAGGGGAGCCTTTACGCAGCCCCACATGCAACTGGACCCTCCGGGTTCGCTGTTTCCGAGCATCCCTAAACATAGCCCTAGCCGGCATCGATGACGACTGAAAAATCAGGCCCCAGGAAATGCGTTAGAAGCCCCATTCGCGCATCCAAAAGTGCCCCCAAAGGAAGGCTTTGGGTACAAGTGAACTCCCCAGGGGAGCCTTTACACTGCCCCACATGCAACTGGACCCTCCGGGTTCGCTGTTCATGAGCAAACCTAAACGTAGCCCTAGCCGTCATCGGAGACGAGTGAAAAATCAGGCCCCAGGAAAGGCGTTGCGAGCCCCTTTGGACCATCCAAACGTGCCCCCAAATGAAGGCTTTGGGTACAAGTGAACTCCCCAGGGGAGCCTTTACGCAGCCCCACATGCAACTGGACCCTCCGGGTTCGCTGTTTCCGAGCAACGCTAAATATATCACTAGCCGGCATGGGAGAAGACTGAAAACCCGGGCCCCAGAAAACGCGTTGCAAGCCCCTTTGGACCATCCCAAAGTGTCACCAAATGAAGGCTTTGGGTACAAGTGAACTCCCCAGGGGAGCCTTTACGCAGCCCCACATGCAACTGGACCCTCCGGGTTCGCTGTTTCCGAGCAAACCTAAACATAGCCCTAGCAGTCATCGGAGAGGACTGAAAAATCAGACCCCATGAAATGCGTTGCGAACCCCTTTGGACCATCCAAAACTGTCACCAAAGGAAGGCTTTGGGTACAAGTGAACTCCCCAGGGGAGCCTTTACGCAGCCCCACATGCAACTGGACCCTCCGGGTTCGCTGTTTCCGAGCATCCCTAAACATAGCCCTAGCCGGCATCGAAGACGACTGAAAAATCAGGCCCCAGGAAATGCGTTACGAGCCCTTTTCGCCCATCCAAAAGTGCCCCCAAAGGAAGACTATGGATACAAGTGAACTCCCCAGGGGAGTCTTTACGCAGCCCCACATGCAACTGGACCCTCCGGGTTCCCTGTTCCTGAGCAAAACTAAACGTAGCCCTAGCCGTCATCGGAGACGACTGAAAAATCAGGCCCCAGGAAATGCGTTGCGAACCCCTTTGGACCATCCAAAAGTGCCCCCAAAGGAAGGCTTTGGGTTCAAGTGAACTCCCCAGGGGAGCCTTTACGCAGCCCCACATGCAACTGGACCCTCCGGGTTCGCTGTTTCCGAGCATCCCTAAACATAGCCCTAGCCGGCATCGATGACGACTGAAAAATCAGGCCCCAGGAAATGCGTTAGAAGCCCCATTCGCGCATGCAAAAGTGCCCCCAAAGGAAGGCTTTGGGTACAAGTGAACTCCCCAGGGGAGCCTTTACGCAGCCCCACATGCAACTGGACCCTCCGGGTTCGCTGTTTCCGAGCAACGCTAAATATATCACTAGCCGGCATGGGAGAAGACTGAAAACCCGGGCCCCAGAAAACGCGTTCCAAGCCCATTTGGACCATCCAAAAGTGTCACCAAAGGAAGGCTTTGGGTACATCAGAAGTTCGCAGGGGAGCCTTTACGCAGCCCCATATGCAACTGAACCCTCCGTGTTCGCTGTTTCCGAGCAACCCTAAACATAGCCCTAGCAGTCATCGGAGAGGACTGAAAAATCAGACCCCATGAAATGCGTTGCGAACCCCTTTGGACCATCCAAAACTGTCACCAAAGGAAGGCTTTGGGTACAAGTGAACTCCCCAGGGGAGCCTTTACGCAGCCCCACATGCAACTGGACCCTCCGGGTTCGCTGTTTCCGAGCATCCCTAAACATAGCCCTAGCCGGCATCGAAGACGACTGAAAAATCAGGCCCCAGGAAATGCGTTACAAGCCCCATTTGCCCATCCAAAAGTGCCCCCAAAGGAAGTCTTTGGGTACAAGTGAACTCCCCAGGGGAGCCTTTACGCAGCCCCACATGCAACTGGACCCTCCAGGTTCGCTGTTTCCGAGCAACGCTAAATATATCACTAGCCGGCATGGGAGAAGACTGAAAACCCGGGCCCCAGAAAACGCGTTCCAAGCCCATTTGGACCATCCAAAAGTGTCACCAAAGGAAGGCTTTGGGTACATCAGAAGTTCGCAGGGGAGCCTTTACGCAGCCCCATATGCAACTGAACCCTCCGTGTTCGCTGTTTCCGAGCAACCCTAAACATAGCCCTAGCAGTCATCGGAGAGGACTGAAAAATCAGACCCCATGAAATGCGTTGCGAACCCCTTTGGACCATCCAAAACTGTCACCAAAGGAAGGCTTTGGGTACAAGTGAACTCCCCAGGGGAGCCTTTACGCAGCCCCACATGCAACTGGACCCTCCGGGTTCGCTGTTTCCGAGCATCCCTAAACATAGCACTTGCCGGCATCGAAGACGACTGAAAAATCAGGCCCCAGGAAATGCGTTACGAGCCCTTTTCGCCCATCCAAATGTGCCCCCAAAGGAAGGCTTTGGGTACAAGTGAACTCCCCAGGGGAGCCTTTACGCAGCCCCACATGCAACTGGACCCTCCGGGTTCGCTGTTTCCGAGCATCCCTAAACATAGCCCTAGCCGGCATCGAAGACGACTGAAAAATCAGGCCCCAGGAAATGCGTTACAAGCCCCATTTGCCCATCCAAAAGTGCCCCCAAAGGAAGTCTTTGGGTACAAGTGAACTCCCCAGGGGAGCCTTTACGCAGCCCCACATGCAACTGGACCCTCCAGGTTCGCTGTTTCCGAGCAACGCTAAATATATCACTAGCCGGCATGGGAGAAGACTGAAAACCCGGGCCCCAGAAAACGCGTTCCAAGCCCATTTGGACCATCCAAAAGTGTCACCAAAGGAAGGCTTTGGGTACATCAGAAGTTCGCAGGGGAGCCTTTACGCAGCCCCATATGCAACTGAACCCTCCGTGTTCGCTGTTTCCGAGCAACCCTAAACATAGCCCTAGCAGTCATCGGAGAGGACTGAAAAATCAGACCCCATGAAATACGTTGCGAACCCCTTTGGACCATCCAAAACTGTCACCAAAGGAAGGCTTTGGGTACAAGTGAACTCCCCAGGGGAGCCTTTACGCAGCCCCACATGCAACTGGACCCTCCGGGTTCGCTGTTTCCGAGCATCCCTAAACATAGCCCTAGCCGGCATCGAAGACGACTGAAAAATCAGGCCCCAGGAAATGCGTTACGAGCCCTTTTCGCCCATCCAAAAGTGCCCCCAAAGGAAGTCTATGGATACAAGTGAACTCCCCAGGGGAGCCTTTACGCAGCCCCACATGCAACTGGACCCTCCGGGTTCGCTGTTTCCGAGCATCCCTAAACATAGCCCTAGCCGGCATCGAAGACGACTGAAAAATCAGGCCCGAGGAAATGCATTGCAAGCCCTTTTCGGCCATCCAAAAGTGCCCCCAAAGGAAGGCTTTGGGTACAAGTGAACTCCCCAGGGGAGCCTTTACGCAGCCCCACATGCAACTGGACCCTCCGGGTTCGCTGTTTCCGAGCATCCCTAAACATAGCCCTAGCCGGCATCGATGACGACTGAAAAATCAGGCCCCAGGAAATGCGTTAGAAGCCCCATTCGCGCATCCAAAAGTGCCCCCAAAGGAAGGCTTTGGGTACAAGTGAACTCCCCAGGGGAGCCTTTACACTGCCCCACATGCAACTGGACCCTCCGGGTTCGCTGTTCATGAGCAAACCTAAACGTAGCCCTAGCCGTCATCGGAGACGAGTGAAAAATCAGGCCCCAGGAAAGGCGTTGCGAGCCCCTTTGGACCATCCAAACGTGCCCCCAAATGAAGGCTTTGGGTACAAGTGAACTCCCCAGGGGAGCCTTTACGCAGCCCCACATGCAACTGGACCCTCCGGGTTCGCTGTTTCCGAGCAACCCTAAACATAGCCCTAGCAGTCATCGGAGAGGACTGAAAACCCGGGCCCCAGAAAACGCGTTGCAAGCCCCTTTGGACCATCCCAAAGTGTCACCAAATGAAGGCTTTGGGTACAAGTGAACTCCCCAGGGGAGCCTTTACGCAGCCCCACATGCAACTGGACCCTCCGGGTTCGCTGTTTCCGAGCAAACCTAAACATAGCCCTAGCAGTCATCGGAGAGGACTGAAAAATCAGACCCCATGAAATGCGTTGCGAACCCCTTTGGACCATCCAAAACTGTCACCAAAGGAAGGCTTTGGGTACAAGTGAACTCCCCAGGGGAGCCTTTACGCAGCCCCACATGCAACTGGACCCTCCGGGTTCGCTGTTTCCGTGCATCCCTAAACATAGCCCTAGCCGGCATCGAAGACGACTGAAAAATCAGGCCCCAGGAAATGCGTTACGAGCCCTTTTCGCCCATCCAAAAGTGCCCCCAAAGGAAGACTATGGATACAAGTGAACTCCCCAGGGGAGTCTTTACGCAGCCCCACATGCAACTGGACCCTCCGGGTTCCCTGTTCCTGAGCAAAACTAAACGTAGCCCTAGCCGTCATCGGAGACGACTGAAAAATCAGGCCCCAGGAAATGCGTTGCGAACCCCTTTGGACCATCCAAAAGTGCCCCCAAAGGAAGGCTTTGGGTTCAAGTGAACTCCCCAGGGGAGCCTTTACGCAGCCCCACATGCAACTGGACCCTCCGGGTTCGCTGTTTCCGAGCATCCCTAAACATAGCCCTAGCCGGCATCGATGACGACTGAAAAATCAGGCCCCAGGAAATGCGTTAGAAGCCCCATTCGCGCATGCAAAAGTGCCCCCAAAGGAAGGCTTTGGGTACAAGTGAACTCCCCAGGGGAGCCTTTACGCAGCCCCACATGCAACTGGACCCTCCGGGTTCGATTTTTTCGAGCAACGCTAAATATATCACTAGCCGGCATGGGAGAAGACTGAAAACCCGGGCCCCAGAAAACGCGTTGCAAGCCCCTTTGGACCATCCAAAAGTGTCACCAAAGGACGGCTTTGGGTACAAGTGAACTCCCCAGGGGAGCCTTTACACTGCCCCACATGCAACTGGACCCTCCGGGTTCGCTGTTCATGAGCAAACCTAAACGTAGCCCTAGCCGTTATCGGAGACGAGTAAAAAATCAGGCCCCAGGAAAGGCGTTGCGAGCCCCTTTGGACCATCCAAAAGTGACCCCAAAGGAAGGCTTTGGGTACAAGTGAACTCCCCAGGGGAGCCTTTACGCAGCCCCACATGCAACTGGACCCTCCGGGTTCGCTGTTTCCGAGCAACGCTAAATATATCACTAGCCGGCATGGGAGAAGACTGAAAACCCGGGCCCCAGAAAACGCGTTGCAAGCCCCTTTGGACCATCCCAAAGTGTCACCAAAGGAAGGCTTTGGGTACATCAGAAGTTCGCAGGGGAGCCTTTACGCAGCCCCATATGCAACTGAACCCTCCGTGTTCGCTGTTTCCGAGCAACCCTAAACATAGCCCTAGCAGTCATCGGAGAGGACTGAAAAATCAGACCCCATGAAATGCGTTTCGAACCCCTTTGGACCATCCAAAACTGTCACCAAAGGAAGGCTTTGGGTACAAGTGAACTCCCCAGGGGAGCCTTTACGCAGCCCCACATGCAACTGGACCCTCCGGGTTCGCTGTTTCCGAGCATCCCTAAACATAGCCCTAGCCGGCATCGAAGACGACTGAAAAATCAGGCCCCAGGAAATGCGTTACAAGCCCCATTTGCCCATCCAAAAGTGCCCCCAAAGGAAGTCTTTGGGTACAAGTGAACTCCCCAGGGGAGCCTTTACGCAGCCCCACATGCAACTGGACCCTCCAGGTTCGCTGTTTCCGAGCAACGCTAAATATATCACTAGCCGGCATGGGAGAAGACTGAAAACCCGGGCCCCAGAAAACGCGTTCCAAGCCCATTTGGACCATCCAAAAGTGTCACCAAAGGAAGGCTTTGGGTACATCAGAAGTTCGCAGGGGAGCCTTTACGCAGCCCCATATGCAACTGAACCCTCCGTGTTCGCTGTTTCCGAGCAACCCTAAACATAGCCCTAGCAGTCATCGGAGAGGACTGAAAAATCAGACCCCATGAAATGCGTTGCGAACCCCTTTGGACCATCCAAAACTGTCACCAAAGGAAGGCTTTGGGTACAAGTGAACTCCCCAGGGGAGCCTTTACGCAGCCCCACATGCAACTGGACCCTCCGGGTTCGCTGTTTCCGAGCATCCCTAAACATAGCCCTAGCCGGCATCGAAGACGACTGAAAAATCAGGCCCCAGGAAATGCGTTACGAGCCCTTTTCGCCCATCCAAAAGTGCCCCCAAAGGAAGACTATGGATACAAGTGAACTCCCCAGGGGAGTCTTTACGCAGCCCCACATGCAACTGGACCCTCCGGGTTCCCTGTTCCTGAGCAAAACTAAACGTAGCCCTAGCCTTCATCGGAGACGACTGAAAAATCAGGCCCCAGGAAATGCGTTGCGAACCCCTTTGGACCATCCAAAAGTGCCCCCAAAGGAAGGCTTTGGGTACAAGTGAACTCCCCAGGGGAGCCTTTACGCAGCCCCACATGCAACTGGACCCTTTGGGTTTGCTGTTTCCGAGCATCCCTAAACATAGCCCTAGCCGGCATCGATGACGACTGAAAAATCAGGCCCCAGGAAATGCGTTAGAAGCCCCATTCGCGCATCCAAAAGTGCCCCCAAAGGAAGGCTTTGGGTACAAGTGAACTCCCCAGGGGAGCCTTTACGCAGCCCCACATGCAACTGGACCCTCCGGGTTCGATTTTTTCGAGCAACGCTAAATATATCACTAGCCGGCATGGGAGAAGACTGAAAACCCGGGCCCCAGAAAACGCGTTGCAAGCCCCTTTGGACCATCCAAAAGTGTCACCAAAGGACGGCTTTGGGTACAAGTGAACTCCCCAGGGGAGCCTTTACACTGCCCCACATGCAACTGGACCCTCCGGGTTCGCTGTTCATAAGCAAACCTAAACGTAGCCCTAGCCGTTATCGGAGACGAGTAAAAAATCAGGCCCCAGGAAAGGCGTTGCGAGCCCCTTTGGACCATCCAAAAGTGACCCCAAAGGAAGGCTTTGGGTACAAGTGAACTCCCCAGGGGAGCCTTTACGCAGCCCCACATGCAACTGGACCCTCCGGGTTCGCTGTTTCCGAGCAACGCTAAATATATCACTAGCCGGCATGGGAGAAGACTGAAAACCCGGGCCCCAGAAAACGCGTTGCAAGCCCCTTTGGACCATCCCAAAGTGTCACCAAAGGAAGGCTTTGGGTACAAGTGAACTCCCCAGGGGAGCCTTTACGCAGCCCCACATGCAACTGGACCCTCCGGGTTCGCTGTTTCCAAGCAACCATAAACATAGCCCTAGAAGTCATCGGAGACGAGTGAAAAATCAGGCCCCAGGAAACACGTTGCAAACTCCTTTGGACCATCCAAAAGTGTCACCAAAGGAAGGCTTTGGGTACAAGTGAACTCCCCAGGGGAGC
Organism: Anas platyrhynchos; assembly: GCF_047663525.1. Classification (NCBI taxonomy): domain Eukaryota; kingdom Metazoa; phylum Chordata; class Aves; order Anseriformes; family Anatidae; genus Anas; species Anas platyrhynchos. The sequence continues at coordinate 4,485,040 of NC_092622.1, forward strand.
CTTTACGCAGCCCCACATGCAACTGGACCCTCCGGGTTCGCTGTTCCTGAGCATCCCTAAACATAGCCCTAGCCGGCATCGAAGACGACTGAAAGATCAGGCCCCAGGAAATGTGTTGCAAGCCCTTTTCGCCCATCCAAAAGTGCCCCCAAAGGAATGCTTTGGGTACAAGAGAACTCCCCAGGGGAGCCTTTACGCAGCCCCACATGCAACTGGACCCTCCGGGTTCGATTTTTCCGAGCAACTCTAAATATATCACTAGCCGGCATGGGAGAAGACTGAAAACCCGGGCCCCAGAAAACGCGTTGCAAGCCCCTTTGGACCATCCAAAAGTGTTACCAAACGAAGGCTTTGGGTACAAGTGAACTCCCCAGGGGAGCCTTTACGCAGCCCCACATGCAACTGGACCCTCCGGGTTCGCTGTTTCCGAGCATCCCTAAACATAGCCCTAGCCGTCATCGAAGACGACTGAAAAATCAGGCCCCAGGAAATGCGTTACGAGCCATTTTCGCCCATCCAAAAGTGCCCCCAAAGGAAGACTATGGATACAAGTGAACTCCCCAGGGGAGACTTTACGCAGCCCCACATGCAACTGGACCCTCCGGGTTCGCTGTTTCCGAGCATCCCTAAACATAGCCCTAGCCGGCATCGAAGACGACTGAAAAATCAGGCCCCAGGAAATGCGTTGCAAGCCCTTTTCGCCCATCCAAAAGTGCCCCCAAAGGAAGGCTTTGGGTACAAGTGAACTCCCCAGGGGAGCCTTTACGCAGCCCCACATGCAACTGGACTCTCCGGGTTCGCTGTTTCCGAGCATCCCTAAACATAGCCCTAGCCGGCATCGATGACGACTGAAAAATCAGGCCCCAGGAAATGCGTTAGAAGCCCCATTCGCGCATGCAAAAGTGCCCCCAAAGGAAGGCTTTGGGTACAAGTGAACTCCCCAGGGGAGCCTTTACGCAGCCCCACATGGAACTGGACCCTCCGGGTTCGATTTTTTCGAGCAACGCTAAATATATCACTAGCCGGCATGGGAGAAGACTGAAAACCCAGGCCCCAGAAAACACGTTGCAAGCCCGTTTGGACAATCCAAAAGTGTCACCAAAGGAAGGCTTTGGGTACAAGTGAACTCCCCAGGGGAGCCTTTACGCAGCCCCACATGCAACTGGACCCTCCAGGTTCGCTGTTCATGAGCAAACCTAAACGTAGCCCTAGCCGTCATCGGAGACGAGTGAAAAATCAGGCCCCAGGAAATGCGTTGCGAGCCCTTTTCTCCCATCCAAAAGTGCCCCCAAAGGAAGGCTTTGGGTACATCTGAAGTTCCCAGGGGAGCCTTTACGCAGCCCCATATGCAACTGGACCCTTTGGGTTCGCTGTTTCCAAGCAACCCTAAACATAGCCCTAGCAGTCATCGGAGACGAGTGAAAAATCAGACCCAGGAAATGCGTTCCGAGCCCCTTTGGACCATCCAAAAGTGTCACCAAAGGAAGGCTTTGGGTACAAGTGAACTCCCCAGGGGAGCCTTTACGCAGCCCCACATTTAAGTGGACCGTCCGGGTTCGCTGTTACCGAGCAACCCTAAACATAGCCCTAGCAGTCATCGGAGACGAGTGAAAAATCAGGCCCCAGGAAACACGTTGCAAACTCCTTTGGACCATCCAAAAGTGTCACCAAAGGAAGGCTTTGGGTACAAGTGAACTCCCCAGGGGAGCCTTTACGCAGCCCCACATGCAACTGGACCCTCCGGGTTCGCTGTTTCCGAGCATCCCTATACATAGCCCTAGACGGCATCGAAGACGACTGAAAAATCAGGCCCCAGGAAATGCGTTGCGAGCCCTTTTCGCCCATCCAAAAGTGCCCCCAAAGGAAGGCTTTGGGTACAAGTGAACTCCCCAGGGGAGCATTTACGCAGCCCCACATGCAACTGGAACCTTCGGGTTCGATTTTTCTGAGCAACCCTAAATATATCCCTAGCCGGCATGGGAGAAGACTGAAAAATCAGGCCCAAGAAAACGCGTTGCAAGCCCCTTTGGACCATTCCAAAGTGTCACCAAAGGAAGGCTTTTGGTACAAGTGAACTCCCCAGGGGAGCCTTTACGCAGCCCCACATGCAACTGGACCCTCCGGGTTCGCTGTTTCCGAGCATCCCTACACATAGCGCTAGCCGGCATCGATGACGACTGAAAAATAAGGCCCCAGGAAATGCGTTCCGAACCCTTTTCGCCCATCCAAAAGTGCCCCCAAAGGAAGGCTTTGGGTACAAGTGAACTCCCCAGGGGAGCCTTTACGCAGCCCCACATGCAACTGGACCCTCCGGGTTCGCTGTTCATGAGCAAACCTAAACGTAGCCCTAACCGTCATTGGAGACGAGTGAAAAATCAGGCCCCAGGAAATGCGTTGCGAGCCCCTTTGGACCATCCAAAAGTGCCCCCAAAGGAAGGCTTTGGATACAAGTGAACTCCCCAGGGGAGCCTTTACGCAGCCCCACATGCAACTAGACCCTCCGGGTTCGATTTTTCCGAGCAACGCTAAATATATCACTAGCCGGCATGGGAGAAGACTGAAAACCCGGGCCCCAGAAAACGCGTTGCAAGCCCTTTGGACCATCCAAAAGTGTCACCAAAGGAAGGCTTTGGGTACATCAGAAGTTCCCAGGGGAGCCTTTACGCAGCCCCATATGCAACTGGACCCTCCGGGTTCGCTGTTACCGAGCATCCCTAAACATAGCCCTTGCCGGCATCGAAGACGACTGAAAAATCAGGCCCCAGGAAATGCGTTACAAGCCCCATTCGCGCATCCAAAAGTGCCCCAAAGGAAGGCTTTGGGTACAAGAGAACTCCCCAGGGGAGCCTTTACGCAGCCCCACATGCAACTGGACCCTCCGGGTTCGCTGTTACCGAGCATCCCTAAACATAGCCCTAGCCGGCATCGAAGACGACTGAAAAATCAGGCCCCAGGAAATGCGTTGTGAGCCCTTTTCGCTTATCAAAAAGTGCCCCCAAAGGAAGGCTTTGGGTAAAAGAGACCTCCCCAGGGGAGCCTTTACGCAGCCCCACATGCAACTGGACCCTCCGGTTTCGCTGTTCCTGAGCAAAACTAAACGTATCCCTAGTAGTCATCGGAGATGAGTGATATCTCAGGCCCCAGGAAATGCGTTGCGAGCCCCTTTGGACCATCCAAAAGTGCCCCCAAAGGAAGGCTTTGGATACAAGTGAACTCCCCAGGGGAGCCTTTACGCAGCCCCACATGCAACTGGACCGTCTGCGTTCGCTGTTTCCGATCATCCCTAAACATAGCCCTAGCCGGCATCGACGACGATTGAAAAATCAGGCCCCAGGAAATGCGTTGCGAGCCCTTTTCGCCCATCCAAAAGTGCCCACAAAGGAAGGCTTTGGGTATAAGGGAACTCCCCAGGGGAGCCTTTACGCAGCCCCACATGCAACTGGACCCTCCGGGTTCGCTGTTTCCGAGCAACGCTAAATATATCACTAGCCGGCATGGGAGAAGACTGAAAACCCGGGCCCCAGAAAACGCGTTGCAAGCCCCTTTGGACCATCCCAAAGTGTCACCAAAGGAAGGCTTTGGGTACAAGTGAACTCCCCAGGGGAGCCTTTACGCAGCCCCACATGCAACTGGACCCTCCGGGTTCGCTGTTTCCGAGCATCCGTAAACATAGCGCTAGCCAGCATCGAAGACAACTGAAAAATCAGGCCCCAGGAAATGCGTTGCAAGCCCTTTTCGCCCATCCAAAAGTGCCCCCAAAGGAAGGCTTTGGGTACAAGTGAACTCCCCAGGGGAGCCTTTACGCAGCCCCACATGCAACTGGACCCTCCGGGTTCGCTGTTCCTGAGCAAAACTAAACGTATCCCTAGCCGTCATCGGAGATGAGTGAAATAGCAGGCCCCAGGAAATGCGTTGCGAGCCCCTTTGGACCATCCAAAAGTGTCACCAAAGGAAGGCTTTGGGTACAAGTGAACTCCCCAGGGGAGCCTTTACGCAGCCCCATATGCAACTGGACCCTTTGGGTTTGCTGTTTCCAAGCAACCCTAAACATAGCCCTAGCAGTCATCGGAGACGAGTGAAAAATCAGACCCAGGAAATGCGTTCCGAGCCCCTTTGGACCATCCAAAAGTGTCACCAAAGGAAGGCTTTGGGTACAAGTGAACTCCCCAGGGGAGCCTTTACGCAGCCCCACATGCAACTGGACCCTCCGGGTTCGCTGTTTCCGAGCATCGCTATACATAGCCCTAGACGGCATCGAAGACGACTGAAAAATCAGGCCCCAGGAAATGCGTTGCGAGCCCTTTTCGCCCATCCAAAAGTGCCCCCAAAGGAAGGCTTTGGGTACAAGTGAACTCCCCAGGGGAGCCTTTACGCAGCCCCACATGCAACTGGACCCTCCGGGTTCGCTGTTTCCGAGCATCCCTAAACATAGCCCTAGCCGGCATCGAAGACGACTGAAAAATCAGGCCCCAGGAAATGCGTTGCGAGCCCTTTTCGCCCATCCAAAAGTGCCCCCAAAGGAAGTCTTTGGGTACAAGAGAACTCCCCAGGGGAGCCTTTACGCAGCCCCACATGCAACTGGACCCTCCGGGTTCGCTGTTTCCGAGCATCCCTAAACATAGCGCTAGCTGGCATCGATGACGACTGAAAAATCAGGCCCCAGGAAATGCGTTGCAAGCCCTTTTCGCCCATCCAAAAGTGCCCCCAAAGGAAGGCTTTGCATACAAGTGAACTCCCCAGGGGAGCCTTTACGCAGCGCCACATGCTACTGGACCCTCCGAGTTCGCTGTTTCCGAGCATCCCTAAACATAGCCCTAGCCGGCATAGAAGACGACTGAAAAATCAGGCCCCAGGAAATGCCTTGCGAGCCCTTTTCGCCCATCCAAAAGTGCCCCCAAAGGAAGGCTTTGGGTACAAGAGAACTCCCCAGGGGAGCCTTTACGCAGCCCCACATGCAACTGGAACCTTCGGGTTCGATTTTTCTGAGCAACCCTAAATATATCCCTAGCCGGCATGGGAGAAGACTGAAAAAACAGGCCCAAGAAAACGCGTTGCAAGCCCCTTTGGACCATTCCCAAGTGTCACCAAAGGAAGGCTTTTGGTACAAGTGAACTCCCCAGGGGAGCCTTTACGCAGCCCCACATGCAACTGGACCCTCCGGGTTCGCTGTTTCCGAGCATCCCTACACATAGCGCTAGCCGGCATCGATGACGACTGAAAAATAAGGCCCCAGGAAATGCGTTCCGAACCCTTTTCGCCCATCCAAAAGTGCCCCCAAAGGAAGGCTTTGGGTACAAGTGAACTCCCCAGGGGAGCCTTTACGCAGCCCCACATGCAACTGGACCCTCCGGGTTCGCTGTTCATGAGCAAACCTAAACGTAGCCCTAGCCGTCATTGGAGACGAGTGAAAAATCAGGCCCCAGGAAATGCGTTGCGAGCCCCTTTGGACCATCCAAAAGTGCCCCCAAAGGAAGTCTTTGGGTACAAGTGAACTCCCCAGGGGAGCCTTTACGCAGCCCCACATGCAACTAGACCCTCCGGGTTCGATTTTTCCGAGCAACGCTAAATATATCACTAGCCGGCATGGGAGAAGACTGAAAACCCGGGCCCCAGAAAACGCGTTGCAAGCCCCTTTGGACCATCCAAAAGTGTCACCAAAGGAAGGCTTTGGGTACATCAGAAGTTCCCAGGGGAGCCTTTAAGCAGCCCCATATGCAACTGGACCCTCCGGGTTCGCTGTTTCCGAGCATACCTAAACATAGCCCTTGCCGGCATCGAAGACGACTGAAAAATCAGGCCCCAGGAAATGAGTTAGAAGACCCATTCGCGCATCCAAAAGTGCCCCAAAGGAAGGCTTTGGGTACAAGAGAACTCCCCAGGGGAGCCTTTACGCAGCCCCACATGCAACTGGACCCTCCGGGTTCGCTGTTTCCGAGCATCCCTAAACATAGCCCTAGCCGGCATCGAAGACGACTGAAAAATCAGGCCCCAGGAAATGCGTTGCGAGCCCTTTTCGCTTATCAAAAAGTGCCCCCAAAGGAAGGCTTTGGGTACAAGAGACCTCCCCAGGGGAGCCTTTACGCAGCCCCACATGCAACTGGACCCTCCGGTTTCGCTGTTCCTGAGCAAAACTAAACGTATCCCTAGCCGTCATCGGAGATGAGTGATATCTCAGGCCCCAGGAAATGCGTTGCGAGCCCCTTTGGACCATCCAAAAGTGCCCCCAAAGGAAGGCTTTGGATACAAGTGAACTCCCCAGGGGAGCCTTTACGCAGCCCCACATGCAACTGGACCGTCTGCGTTCGCTGTTTCCGAGCATCCCTAAACATAGCCCTAGCCGGCATCGACGACGATTGAAAAATCAGGCCCCAGGAAAGGCGTTGCGAGCCCTTTTCGCCCATCCAAAAGTGCCCACAAAGGAAGGCTTTGAACACAAGTGAACTCCCCAGGGGAGCCTTTACGCAGCCCCACATGCAACTGGACCCTCCGGGTTCGATTTTTCCGAGCAACGCTAAATATATCACTAGCCGGTATGGGAGAATACTGAAAACCCGTGCCCCAGAAAACGGGTTGCAAGCCCTTTTGGACTATCCCAAAGTGTCACCAAAGGAAGGCTTTGGGTACAAGTGAACTCCCCAGGGGAGCCTTTACGCAGCCCCACATGCAACTGGACCCTCCGGGTTTGCTGTTCATGAGCAAACCTAAACGTAGCCCTAGCCGTCATCGGAGACGAGTGAAAAATCAGGCCCCAGGAAATGCGTTGCGAGCCCTTTTCGCCCATCCAAAAGTGCCCCCAAAGGAAGGCTTTGGGTACATCTGAAGTTCCCGGGGGAGCCTTTACGCAGCCCCATATGCAACTGGACCCTCCGGGTTCGCTGTTTCCAAGCAACGCTAAACATAGCCCTAGCAGTCATCGGAGACGAGTGAAAAATCAGACCCAGGAAATGCGTTCCGAGCCCCTTTGGACCATCCAAAAGTGTCACCAAAGGAAGGCTTTGGGTACAAGTGAACTCCCCAGGGGAGCCTTTACGCAGCCCCACATGCAACTAGACCCTCCGGGTTCGATTTTTCCGAGCAACGCTAAATATATCACTAGCCGGCATGGGAGAAGACTGAAAACCCGGGCCCCAGAAAACCCGTTGCAAGCCCTTTGGACCATCCAAAAGTGTCACCAAAGGAAGGCTTTGGGTACATCAGAAGTTCCCAGGGGAGCCTTTACGCAGCCCCATATGCAACTGGACCCTCCGGGTTCGCTGTTTCCGAGCATACCTAAACATAGCCCTTGCCGGCATCGAAGACGACTGAAAAATCAGGCCCCAGGAAATGAGTTAGAAGCCCCATTCGCGCATCCAAAAGTGCCCCAAAGGAAGGCTTTGGGTACAAGAGAACTCCCCAGGGGAGCCTTTACGCAGCCCCACATGCAACTGGACCCTCCGGGTTCGCTGTTTCCGAGCATCCCTAAACATAGCCCTAGCCGGCATCGAAGACGACTGAAAAATCAGGCCCCAGGAAATGCGTTGCGAGCCCTTTTCGCTTATCAAAAAGTGCCCCCAAAGGAAGGCTTTGGGTACAAGAGACCTCCCCAGGGGAGCCTTTACGCAGCCCCACATGCAACTGGACCCTCCGGTTTCGCTGTTCCTGAGCAAAACTAAACGTATCCCTAGTAGTCATCGGAGATGAGTGATATCTCAGGCCCCAGGAAATGCGTTGCGAGCCCCTTTGGACCATCCAAAAGTGCCCCCAAAGGAAGGCTTTGGATACAAGTGAACTCCCCAGGGGAGCCTTTACGCAGCCCCACATGCAACTGGACCGTCTGCGTTCGCTGTTTCCGAGCATCCCTAAACATAGCCCTAGCCGGCATCGACGACGATTGAAAAATCAGGCCCCAGGAAATGCGTTGCGAGCCCTTTTCGCCCATCCAAAAGTGCCCACAAAGGAAGGCTTTGAACACAAGTGAACTCCCCAGGGGAGCCTTTACGCAGCCCCACATGCAACTGGACCCTCCAGGTTCGATTTTTCCCAGCAACGCTAAATATATCACTAGCCGGCATGGGAGAATACTGAAAACCCGTGCCCCAGAAAACGGGTTGCAAGCCCCTTTGGACCATCCCAAAGTGTCACCAAAGGAAGGCTTTGGGTACAAGTGAACTCCCCAGGGGAGCCTTTACGCAGCCCCACATGCAACTGGACCCTCCGGGTTTGCTGTTCATGAGCAAACCTAAACGTAGCCCTAGCCGTCATCGGAGACGATTGAAAAATCAGGCCCCAGGAAATGCGTTGCGAGCCCTTTTCGCCCATCCAAAAGTGCCCCCAAAGGAAGGCTTTGGGTACATCTGAAGTTCCCGGGGGAGCCTTTACACAGCCCCATATGCAACTGGACCCTCCTGGTTCGCTGTTTCCAAGCAACGCTAAACATTGCCCTAGCAGTCATCGGAGACGAGTGAAAAATCAGACCCAGGAAATGCGTTCCGAGCCCCTTTGGACCATCCAAAAGTGTCACCAAAGGAAGGCTTTGGGTACAAGTGAACTCCCCAGGGGAGCCTTTACGCAGCCCCACATGCAACTGGACCCTCCGGGTTCGCTGTTTCCGAGCATCCGTAAACATAGCGCTAGCCAGCATCGAAGACGACTGAAAAATCAGGCCCCAGGAAATGCGTTGCAAGCCCTTTTCGCCCATCCAAAAGTGCCCCCAAAGGAAGGCTTTGGGTACAAGTGAACTCCCCAGGGGAGCCTTTACGCAGCCCCACATGCAACTGGACCCTCCGGGTTCGCTGTTCCTGAGCATCCCTAAACATAGCCCTAGCCGGCATCGATGACGACTGAAAAATCAGGCCCCAGGAAATGCGTTACAAGCCCCATTCGCCCATCCAAAATTGCCCCCAAAGGAAGGCTTTGCATAAAAGTGAACTCCCCAGGGGAGCCTTTAAGCAGCCCCACATGCAACTGGACCCTCAGGGTTCGATTTTTCCGAGCATCCCTAAACATAGCCCTAGCCGGCATCGAAGACGACTGAAAAATCAGGCCCCAGAAAATGCGTTGCGAGCCCTTTTCGCTTATCAAAAAGTGCCCCCACAGGAAGGCTTTGGGTACAAGAGACCTCCCCAGGGGAGCCTTTACGCAGCCCCACATGCAACTGGACCCTCCGGGTTCGCTGTTCCTGAGCAAAACTAAACGTATCCCTAGCCGTCATCGGAGATGAGTGAAATATCAGGCCCCAGGAAATGCGTTGCGAGCCCCTTTGGACCATCCAAAAGTGTCACCAAAGGAAGGCTTTGGGTACAAGTGAACTCCCCAGGGGAGCCTTTACGCAGCCCCATATGCAACTGGACCCTCCGGGTTCGCTGTTTCCGAGCATCCCTAAACATAGCCCTAGCCGGCATCGAAAACGACTGAAAAATCAGGCCCCAGGAAATGCGTTGCAAGCCCTTTTCGCCCATCCAAAAGTGCCCCCAAAGGAAGGCTTTGGGTACAAGTGAACTCCCCAGGGGAGCCTTTACGCAGCCCCACATGCAACTGGACCCTCCGGGTTCGCTGTTCATGAGCAAACCTAAACGTAGCCCTAGCCGTCATTGGAGACGAGTGAAAAATCAGGCCCCAGGAAATGCGTTGCGAGCCCCTTTGGACCATCCAAAAGTGCCCCCAAAGGAAGGCTTTGGATACAAGTGAACTCCCCAGGGGAGCCTTTACGCAGCCCCACATGCAACTAGACCCTCCGGGTTCGATTTTTCCGAGCAACGCTAAATATATCACTAGCCGGCATGGGAGAAGACTGAAAACCCGGGCCCCAGAAAACGCGTTGCAAGCCCTTTGGACCATCCAAAAGTGTCACCAAAGGAAGGCTTTGGGTACAAGTGAACTCCCCAGGGGAGCCTTTACGCAGCCCCATATGCAACTGGACCCTCCGGGTTCGCTGTTTCCGAGCATCCCTAAACATAGCCCTAGCCGGCATCGATGACGACTGAAAAATCAGGCCCCAGGAAATGCGTTACAAGCCCCATTCGCGCATCCAAAAGTGCCCCAATGGAAGGCTTTGGGTACAAGAGAACTCCCCAGGGGAGCCTTTACGCAGCCCCACATGCAACTGGACCCTCCGGGTTCGCTGTTCCTGAGCAAAACTAAACGTATCCCTAGCCGTCATCGGAGATGAGTGAAATATCAGGCCCCAGGAAATGCGTTGCGAGCCCCTTTGGACCATCCAAAAGTGTCACCAAAGGAAGGCTTTGGGTACAAGTGAACTCCCCAGGGGAGCCTTTACGCAGCCCCATATGCAACTGGACCCTCCGGGTTCGCTGTTTCCAAGCAACCCTAAACATAGCCCTAGCAGTCATCGGAGACGAGTGAAAAATCAGACCCAGGAAATGCGTTCCGAGCCCTTTTCGCCCATCCAAAAGTGCCCCCAAAGGAAGGCTTTGGGTACAAGTGAACTCCCCAGGGGAGCCTTTACGCAGCCCCACATGCAACTGGACCCTCCGGGTTCGCTGTTCCTGAGAATCCATAAACATAGCCCTAGCCGGCATCGAAGACGACTGAAAAATCAGGCCCAAGGAAATGCGTTGCAAGCCCTTTTCGTCCATCCAAAAGTGCCCCCAAAGGAAGGCTTTGGGTACAAGTGAACTCCCCAGGGGAGCCTTTACGCAGCCCCATATGCAACTGGACCCTCCGGGTTCGATTTTTCCGAGCAACCCTAAATATATCACTAGCCGGCATGGGAGAAGACTGAAAACCCGGGCCCCAGAAAACGAGATGCAAGACCCTTTGGACCATCCAAAAGTGTCACCAAAGGAAGGCTTTGGCTACAAGTGAACTCCCCAGGGGAGCCTTTACTCAGCCCCACATGCAACTGGACCCTCCGCGTTCGGTGTTTCCGAGCATCCGTAAACAAAGCGCTAGCCGGCATCGATGACGACTGAAAAATCAGGCCCTAGGAAATTCGTTCCGAGCCCTTTTCGCCCATTCAAAAGTGCCCCCAAAGGAAGGCTTTGGGTACAAGTGAACTCCCCAGGGGAGCCTTTACGCAGCCCCACATGCAACTGGACCCTCCGGGTTCGCTGTTTCCGAGCATCCCTAAACATAGCGCTAGCCGGCATCGATGACGACTGAAAAATCAGGCTCCAGGAAATGCGTTGGGAGCCCTTTTCACCCATCCAAAAGTGTCACCAAAGGAAGGCTTTGGGTACAAGTGAACTCCCCAGGGGAGCCTTTACGCAGCCCCACATGCAACTGGACCCTCCGGGTTCGCTGTTTCCGAGCATCCCTATACATAGCCCTAGCCGGCATCGAAGACGACTGAAAAATCAGGCCCCAGGAAATGCGTTACGAGCCCTTTTCGCCCATCGATAAGTGCCCCCAAAGGAAGGCTTTGGGTACAAGTGAACTCCCCAGGGGAGCCTTTACGCAGCCCCATATGCAACTGGACCGTCCGGGTTCGCTGTTTCCGAGCAACGCTAAATATATCACTAGTCGGCATGGGAGAAGACTGAAAACCCGGGCCCTAGAAAACGCGTTGCAAGCCCCTTTGGACCATCGAAAAGTGCCCCCAAAGGAAGGCTTTGGGTACATCAGAAGTTCCCAGGGGAGCCTTTACGCAGCCCCACATGCAACTGGACCCTCCGGGTTCGCTGTATCCGAGCATCCCTAAACATATCGCTAGCCGGCATCGATGACGACTGAAAAATCAGGCCCCAGGAAATGCGTTAGAAGCCCCATTCGCCCATCCAAAAGTGCCCCCAAAGGAAGTCTTTGGGTACAAGAGAACTCCCCAGGGGAGCCTTTACGCAGCCCCACATGCAACTGGACCCTCCGGGTTCGCTGTTCCTGAGCAAACCTAAACGTAACCCTAGCCGTCATTGGAGACGAGTGAAAATCAGGCCCAAGGAAATGCGTTACGAGCCCTTTTCACCCATCCAAATGTGCCCCCAAAGGAAGGCTTTGGGTACAAGTGAACTCCCCAGGGGAGCCTTTATGCAGCCCCACATGCAACTGGACCCTCCGGGTTCGATTTTTCACAGCAACCCTAAATATATCACTAGCCGGCATGGGAGAAGACTGAAAACCCGGGCCCCAGAAAACGCGTTGCAAGCCCCTTTGGACCATTCCCAAGTGTCACCAAAGGAAGGCTTTTGGTACAAGTGAACTCCCCAGGGGAGCCTTTACGCAGCCCCACATGCAACTGGACCCTCCGGGTTCGATTTTTCACAGCAACCCTAAATATATCACTAGCCGGCATGGGAGAAGACTGAAAACCCGGGCCCCAGAAAACGCGTTGCAAGCCCCTTTGGACCATCCAAAAGTGTCACCAAAGGAAGGCTTTGGGTACATCAGAAGTTCCCAGGGGAGCCTTTACGCTGCCCCATATGCAACTGGACCCTCCGGGTTCGCTGTTTCCGAGCATCCCTAAACATAGCCCTAGCAGTCATCGGAGACGACTGAAAAATCAGACCCCATGAAATGCGTTGCGAACCACTTTGGACCATGCAAAACTGTCACTAAAGGAAGGCTTTGGGTACAAGTGAACTCCCCAGGGGAGCCTTTACGCAGCCCCACATGCAACTGGACCCTCCGGGTTCGCTGTTTCCGAGCATCCCTAAACATAGCCCTAGCCGGCATCGAAGACGACTGAAAAATCAGGCCCCAGGAAATGCGTTACGAGCCCTTTTCGCCCATCGATAAGTGCACCCAAAGGAAGACTTTGGGTACAAGAGACCTCCCCAGGGGAGCCTTTACGCAGCCCCACATGCAACTGGACCCTCCGGTTTCGCTGTTCCTGAGCAAAACTAAACGTATCCCTAGCCGTCATCGGAGATGAGTGAAATCTCAGGCCCCAGGAAATGCGTTGCGAGCCCCTTTGGACCATCCAAAAGTGCCCCCAAAGGAAGGCTTTGGATACAAGTGAACTCCCCAGGGGAGCCTTTACGCAGCCCCACATGCAACTGGACCGTCTGCGTTCGCTGTTTCCGAGCATCCCTACACATAGCCCTAGCCGGCATCGACGACGATTGAAAAATCAGGCCCCAGGAAATGCGTTGCGAGCCCTTTTCGCCCATCCAAAAGTGCCCCCAAAGGAAGGCTTTGGGTACAAGTGAACTCCCCAGGGGAGCCTTTACGCAGCCCCACATGCAACTGGACCCTCCGGGTTCGATTTTTCCGAGCAACGCTAAATATATCACTAGCCGGCATGGGAGAATACTGAAAACCCGGGCCCCAGAAAACGGGTTGCAAGCCCCTTTGGACCATCCCAAAGTGTCACCAAAGGAAGGCTTTGGGTACAAGTGAACTCCCCAGGGGAGCCTTTACGCAGCCCCACATGCAACTGGACCCTCCGGGTTTGCTGTTCATGAGCAAACCTAAACGTAGCCCTAGCCGTCATCGGAGACGAGTGAAAAATCCGGCCCCAGGAAATGCGTTACGAGCCCTTTTCGCCCATCCAAAAGTGCCCCCAAAGTAAGGCTTTGGGTACATCTGAAGTTCCCGGGGGAGCCTTTACGCAGCCCCATATGCAACTGGAACCTCCGGGTTCGCTGTTTCCAAGCAACGCTAAACATTGCCCTAGCAGTCATCGGAGACGAGTGAAAAATCAGACCCAGGAAATGCGTTCCGAGCCCCTTTGGACCATGCAAAAGTGTCACCAAAGGAAGGCTTTGGGTACAAGTGAACTCCCCAGGGGAGCCTTTACGCAGCCCCACATGCAACTGGACCCTCCGGGTTCGCTGTTCCTGAGCATCCCTAAACATAGCCCTAGCCGGCATAGATGACGACTGAAAAATCAGGCCCCAGGAAATGCGTTACAAGCCCCATTCGCCCATCCAAAATTGCCCCCAAAGGAAGGCTTTGCATACAAGTGAACTCCCCAGGGGAGCCTTTACGCAGCCCCACATGCAACTGGACCCTCAGGGTTCGATTTTTCCGAGCATCCCTAAACATAGCCCTAGCCGGCATCAAAGACGACTGAAAAATCAGGCCCCAGGAAATGCGTTGCGAGCCCTTTTCGCTTATCAAAAAGTGCCCCCACAGGAAGGCTTTGGGTACAAGAGACCTCCCCAGGGGAGCCTTTACGCAGCCCCACATGCAACTGGACCCTCCGGGTTCGCTGTTCCTGAGCAAAACTAAACGTATCCCTAGCCGTCATCGGAGATGAGTGAAATATCAGGCCCCAGGAAATGCGTTGCGAGCCCCTTTGGACCATCCAAAAGTGTCACCAAAGGAAGGCTTTGGGTACAAGTGAACTCCCCAGGGGAGCCTTTACGCAGCCCCATATGCAACTGGACCCTTTGGGTTCGCTGTTTCCAAGCAACACTAAACATAGACCTAGCAGTCATCGGAGACGAGTGAAAAATCAGACCCAGGAAATGCGTTACAAGCCCCATTCGCCCATCCAAAATTGCCCCCAAAGGAAGGCTTTGCATACAAGTGAACTCCCCAGGGGAGCCTTTACGCAGCCCCACATGCAACTGGACCCTCCGGGTTCGCTGTTTCCGAGCATCCCTAAACATAGCCCTAGCCGGCATCGATGACGACTGAAAAATCACGCCCCAGGAAATGCGTTGCAAGCCCTTTTCGCCCATCCAAAAGTGCCCCCAAAGGAAGGCTTTGGGTACAAGTGAACTCCCCAGGGGAGCCTTTACGCAGCCCCACATGCAACTGGACTCTCCGGGTTCGCTGTTTCCGAGCATCCATAAACATAGCCCTAGCCGGCATCGATGACGACTGAAAAATCAGGCCCCAGGAAATGCGTTAGAAGCCCCATTCGCGCATCCAAAAGTGCCCCCAAAGGAAGGCTTTGGGTAGAAGTGAACTCCCCAGGGGAGCCTTTACGCAGCCCCACATGCAACTGGACCCTCCGGGTTCGATTTTTTCGAGCAACGCTAAATATATCACTAGCCGGCATGGGAGAAGACTGAAAACCCGGGCCCCAGAAAACACGTTGCAAGCCCCTTTGGACCATCCCAAAGTGTCACCAAAGGAAGGCTTTGGGTACAAGAGAACTCCCCAGGGGAGCCTTTACGCAGCCCCACATGCAACTGGACCCTCCGGGTTCGCTGTTCATGAGCAAACCTAAACGTAGCCCTAGCCGTCATCGGAGACGAGTGAAAAATCAGGCCCCAGGAAAGGCGTTGCGAGCCCCTTCGGACCATCCAAAAGTGCCCCCAAAGGAATACTTTGGGTACATCTGAAGTTCCCAGGGGAGCCTTTACGCAGCCCCATATGCAACTGGACCCTCCGGATTCGATTTTTCCGAGCAACGCTAAATATATCACTAGCCGGCATGTGAGAAGACTGAAAACCCGGGCCCCAGAATAAGCGTTGCAAGCCCCTTTGGAGCATCCCAAAGTGTCATCAAAGGAAGGCTTTGGGTACAAGTGAACTCCCCAGGGGAGCCTTTACGCAGCCCCACATGCAACTGGACCCTCCGGGTTCGCTGTTTCCGAGCAACCCTAAACATAGCCCTATCCGGCATCGATGACGACTGAAAAATCAGGCCCCAGGAAATGCGTTGCGAGCCCTTTTCGCCCATCCAAAAGTGCCCCCAAAGGAAGGCTTTGGGTACATCTGAAGTTCCCAGGGGAGCCTTTACGCAGCCCCATATGCAACTGGACCCTCCGGGTTCGCTGTTTCCGAGCATCCCTAAACATATCCCTAGCAGTCATCGGAGACGAGTGAAAAATCATACCCAGGAAATGCGTTCCGAGCCCCTTTGGACCATCCAAAATTGTCACCAAAGGAAGGCTTTGGGTACAAGAGAACTCCCCAGGGGAGCCTTTACGCAGCCCCACATGCAACTGGACCCTCAGGGTTCGCTGTTTCCGAGCATCCCTAAACATAGCACTAGCAGTCATCGAAGACGACTGAAAAATCAGGCCCCAGGAAATGCGTTGCGAGCCCTATTCGCTTATCAAAAAGTGCCCCCAAAGGAAGGCTTTGGGTACAAGAGACCTCCCCAGGGGAGCCTTTACGCAGCCCCACATGCAACTGGACCCTCCGGTTTCGCTGTTCCTGAGCAAAACTAAACGTATCCCTAGCCGTCATCGGAGATGAGTGAAATAACAGGCCCCAGGAAATGCGTTGCGAGCCCCTTTGGACCATCCAAAAGTGTCACCAAAGGAAGGCTTTGGGTACAAGTGAACTCCCCAGGGGAGCCTTTACGCAGCCCCACATGCAACTGGACCCTCCGGGTTTGCTGTTCATGAGCAAATCTAAACGTAGCCCTAGCCGTCTTCGGAGACGAGTGAAAAATCAGGCCCCTGAAATGCGTTGCGAGCCCTTTTCGCCCATCCAAAAGTGCCCCCAAAGGAAGGCTTTGGGTACATCTGAAGTTCCCAGGGGAGCCTTTACGCAGCCCCATATGCAACTGGACCCTTTGGGTTCGCTGTTTCCAAGCAAACCTAAACATATCCCTAGCAGTCATCGGAGACGAGTGAAAAATCAGACCCAGGAAATGCGTTCCGAGCCCCTTTGGACCATCCAAAAGTGTCACCAAAGGAAGGCTTTGGGTACAAGTGAACTGCCCAGGGGAGCCTTTACGCAGCCCCACATGCAACTGGACCCTCCGGGTTCGCTGTTTCCGAGCATCCCTAAACATAGCGCTAGCCGTCATCGGAGACGACTGAAAAATCAGGCCCCAGGAAATGCGTTGCAAGCCCTTTTCGCCCATGCAAAAGTGTCACCAAAGGAAGGCTTTGGGTACAAGTGAACTGCCCAGGGGAGCCTTTACGCAGCCCCACATGCAACTGGACCCTCCGGGTTCGCTGTTTCCGAGCATCCCTAAACATAGCCCTAGCTGGCATCGATGACGACTGAAAAATCAGGCCCCAGGAAATGCGTTGCGAGCCCTTTTCGGCCATCCAAAAGTGCCCCCAAAGGAAGGCTTTGGGTACAAGTGAAGTCCCCAGGGGAGCCTTTACGCAGCCCCACATGCAACTGGACCCTCCGGGTTCGCTGTTTCCGAGCATCCCTAAACATAGCGCTAACCGGCATTGATGACGACTGAAAAATCAGACCCCAGGAAATGCGTTACGAGCCCTTTTCACCCATCCAAAAGTGCTCCCAAAGGAAGGCTTTGGGTACAAGAGAACTCCCCAGGGGAGCCTTTACGCAGCCCCACATGCAACTGGACCCTCCGGGTTCGATTTTTCCGAGCAATGCTAAATATATCACTAGCCGGCATGGGAGAAGACTGAAAACCCGGGCACCAGAAAACGAGATGCAAGACCCTTTGGACCATCCAAAAGTGTCACCAAAGGAAGGCTTTTGGTACAAGTGAACTCCCCAGGGGAGCCTTTACGCAGCCCCACATGCAACTGGACCCTCCGGGTTCGCTGTTTCCGAGCATCCGTAAACAAAGCGCTAGCCGGCATCGATGACGACTGAAAAATCAGGCCCCAGGAAATGCGTTCCGAGCCCTTTTCGCCCATCCAAAAGTGCCCCCAAAGGAAGGCTTTGGGTACAAGTGAACTCCCCAGGGGAGCCTTTACGCAGCCCCACATGCAACTGGACCCTCCGGGTTCGCTGTTTCCGAGCATCCCTAAACATAGCCCTATCCGGCATCGATGACGACTGAAAAATCAGGCCCCAGGAAATGCGTTAGAAGCCCCATTCGCGCATCCAAAAGTGCCCCCAAAGGAAGGCTTTGGGTACAAGTGAAGTCCCCAGGGGAGCCTTTACGCAGCCCCACATGCAACTGGACCCTCCGGGTTCGATTTTTTCGAGCAACGCTAAATATATAACTAGCCGGCATGGGAGAAGACTGAAAACCCGGGCCCCAGAAAACACGTTGCAAGCCCCTTTGGACCATCCCAAAGTGTCACCAAAGGAAGGCTTTGGGTACAAGAGAACTCCCCAGGGGAGCCTTTACGCAGCCCCACATGCAACTGGACCCTCCGGGTTCGCTGTTCATGAGCAAACCTAAACGTAGCCCTAGCCGGCATGGGAGAAGACTGAAAACCCGGGCCCCAGAAAACGTGTTGCAAGCCCCTTTGGACCATCCAAAAGTGCCCCCAAAGGAATACTTTGGGTACATCTGAAGTTCCCAGGGGAGCCTTTACGCAGCCCCATATGCAACTGGACCCTCCGGATTCGATTTTTCCCAGCAACGCTAAATATATCACTAGCCGGCATGTGAGAAGACTGAAAACCCAGGCCCCAGAAAACGCGTTGCAAGCCCCTTTGGACCATCCCAAAGTGCCCCCAAAGGAAGGCTTTGGGTACAAGTGAACTCCCCAGGGGAGCCTTTACGCAGCCCCACATGCAACTGGACCCTCCGGGTTTGCTGTTCATGAGCAAACCTAAACGTAGCGCTAGCCGTCATCGAAGACGACTGAAAAAACAGGCCCCAGGAAATGCGTTGAGAGCCCTTTTCGCCCATTCAAAAGTGCCCCCAAAGGAAGGCTTTGGGTACATCTGAAGTTCCCAGGGGAGCCTTTACGCAGCCCCATATGCAACTGGACCCTCCGGGTTCGCTGTTTCCAAGCAACCCTAAACATATCCCTAGCAGTCATCGGAGACGAGTGAAAAATCATACCCAGGAAATGCGTTCCGAGCCCCTTTGGACCATCCAAAATTGTCACCAAAGGAAGGCTTTGGGTACAAGTGAACTCCCCAGGGGAGCCTTTACGCAGCCCCACATGCAACTGGACCCTCAGTGTTCGCTGTTTCCGAGCATCCCTAAACATAGCACTAGCAGTCATCGAAGACGACTGAAAAATCAGGCCCCAGGAAATGCGTTGCGAGCCCTTTTCGCTTATCAAAAAGTGCCCCGAAAGGAAGGCTTTGGGTACAAGAGACCTCCCCAGGGGAGCCTTTACGCAGCCCCACATGCAACTGGACCCTCCGGTTTCGCTGTTCCTGAGCAAAACTAAATGTATCCCTAGCCGTCATCGGAGATGAGTGAAATAACAGGCCCCAGGAAATGCGTTGCGAGCCCCTTTGGACCATCCAAAAGTGTCACCAAAGGAAGGCTTTGGGTACAAGTGAACTCCCCAGGGGAGCCTTTACGCAGCCCCACATGCAACTGGACCCTCCGAGTTTGCTGTTCATGAGCAAACCTAAACGTAGCTCTAGCCGTCTTCGGAGACGAGTGAAAAATCAGGCCCCTGAAATGCGTTGCGAGCCCTTTTCGCCCATCCAAAAGTGCCCCCAAAGGAAGGCTTTGGGTACATCTGAAGTTCCCAGGGGAGCCTTTACGCAGCCCCATATGCAACTGGACCCTTTGGGTTCGCTGTTTCCAAGCAACCCTAAACATATCCCTAGCAGTCATCGGAGACGAGTGAAAAATCAGACCCAGGAAATGCGTTCCGAGCCCCTTTGGACCATCCAAAAGTGTCACCAAAGGAAGGCTTTGGGTACAAGTGAACTGCCCAGGGGAGCCTTTACGCAGCCCCACATGCAACTGGACCCTCCGGGTTCGCTGTTTCCGAGCATCCCTAAACATAGCGCTAGCCGTCATCGGAGACGACTGAAAAATCAGGCCCCAGGAAATGCGTTGCAAGCCCTTTTCGCCCATCCAGAAGTGGCCCCAAAGGAAGGCTTTGGGTACAAGTGAACTCCCCAGGGGAGCCTTTACGCAGCCCCACATGCAACTGGACCCTCCGGGTTCGCTGTTTCCGAGCATCCCTAAACATAGCCCTAGCTGGCATCGATGACGACTGAAAAATCAGGCCCCAGGAAATGCGTTGCGAGCCCTTTTCGGCCATCCAAAAGTGCCCCCAAAGGAAGGCTTTGGGTACAAGTGAACTCCCCAGGGGAGCCTTTACGCAGCCCCACATGCAACTGGACCCTCCGGGTTCGCTGTTTCCGAGCATCCCTAAACATAGCCCTAGCCAGCATTGATGACGACTGAAAAATCAGGCCCCAGGAAATGCGTTACGAGCCCTTTTCACCCATCCAAAAGTGCTCCCAAAGGAAGGCTTTGGGTACAAGAGAACTCCCCAGGGGAGCCTTTACGCAGCCCCACATGCAACTGGACCCTCCGGGTTCGATTTTTCCGAGAAACGCTAAATATATCACTAGCCGGCATGGGAGAAGACTGAAAACCCGGGCCCCAGAAAACGAGATGCAAGACCCTTTGGACCATCCAAAAGTGCCCCCAAAGGAAGGCTTTTGGTACAAGTGAATTCCCCAGGGGAGCCTTTACGCAGCCCCACATGCAACTGGACCCTCCGCGTTCGCTGTTTCCGAGCATCCGTAAACAAAGCGCTAGCCGGCATCGATGACGACTGAAAAATCAGGCCCCAGGAAATGCGTTCCGAGCCCTTTTCGCCCATCCAAAAGTGCCCCCAAAGGAAGGCTTTGGGTACAAGTGAACTCCCCAGGGGAGCCTTTACGCAGCCCCACATGCAACTGGACCCTCCGGGTTCGCTGTTTCCGAGCATCCCTAAACATAGCCCTCTCCGGCATCGATGACGACTGAAAAATCAGGCCCCAGGAAATGCGTTGCGAGCCCTTTTCACCCATCCAAAAGTGCCCCCAAAGGAAGGCTTTGGGTACAAGTGAACTCCCCAGGGGAGCCTTTACGCAGCCCCACATGCAACTGGACCCTCCGGGTTCGCTGTTTCTGAGCATCCCTAAACATAGCACTAGCAGTCATCGAAGACGACTGAAAAATCAGGCCCCAGGAAATGCGTTGCGAGCCCTTTTCGCTTATCAAAAAGTGCCCCCAAAGGAAGGCTTTGGGTACAAGTGAACTCCCCAGGGGAGACTTTACGCAGCCCCATATGCAACTGGACCCTCCGGGTTCGCTGTTTCCGAGCAACGCTAAATATATCACTAGTCGGCATGGGAGAAGACTGAAAACCCGGGCCCTAGAAAACGCGTTGCAAGCCCCTTTGGACCATCGAAAAGTGCCCCCAAAGGAAGGCTTTGGGTACATCAGAAGTTCCCAGGGGAGCCTTTACGCAGCCCCACATGCAACTGGACCCTCCGGGTTCGCTGTTTCCGAGCATCCCTAAACATATCGTTAGTCGGCATCGATGACGACTGAAAAATCAGTCCCCAGGAAATGCGTTACGAGCCCTTTTCGCCCATCCAAAAGTGCCCCCAAAGGAAGGCTTTGGGTACAAGTGAACTCCCCAGGGGAGCCTTTACGCAGCCCCACATGCAACTGGACCCTCCGGGTTCGCTGTTTCCGAGCAACGCTAAATATATCACTAGCCGGCATGGGAGAAGACTGAAAACCCGGGCCCCAGAAAACGCGTTGCAAGCCCCTTTGGACCATCCAAAAGTGTCACCAAAGGAAGGCTTTGGGTACAAGTGAACTCCCCAGGGGAGCCTTTACGCAGCCCCACATGCAACTGGACCCTCCGGGTTCGCTGTTTCCGAGCATCCCTAAACATAGCCCTAGCCCGGAATCGAAGACGACTGAAAAATCAGGCCCCAGGAAATGCGTTACAAGCCCCATTCGCCCATCCAAAATTGCCCCCAAAGGAAGGCTTTGCATACAAGTGAACTCCCCAGGGGAGCCTTTACGCAGCGTCACATGCTACTGGACCCTCCAGGTTCGCTGTTCATGAGCATCCCTATACATAGCCCTAGCCGGCATAGAAGACGACTGAAAAATCAGGCCCCAGGAAATGCGTTGCAAGCCCCTTTGGACCATTCCAAAGTGTCACCAAAGGAAGGCTTTGGGTACAAGTGAACTCCCCAGGGGAGCCTTTACGCAGCCCCACATGCAACTGGACCCTCCGGGTTCGCTTTTTCCGAGCATCCCTAAACATAGCGCTAGCCGGCATCGATGACGACTGAAAAATCAGGCCCCAGGAAATGCGTTCCGAACCCTTTTCGCCCATCCAAAAGTGCCCCCAAAGGAAGGCTTTGGGTACAAGTGAACTCCCCAGGGGAGCCTTTACGCAGCCCCACATGCAACTGGACCCTCCGGGTTCGCTGTTCCTGAGCAAACCTAAACGTAGCCCTAGCCG
Source organism: Anas platyrhynchos (assembly GCF_047663525.1). NCBI lineage: Eukaryota > Metazoa > Chordata > Aves > Anseriformes > Anatidae > Anas > Anas platyrhynchos. The sequence continues at coordinate 4,506,945 of NC_092622.1, forward strand.
TCCTCGGAGACGAGTGAAAAATCAGGCCCCAGGAAATGCGTTGCGAGCCCCTTTGGACCATCCAAAAGTGTCCCCAAAGGAAGGCTTTGGGTACAAGTGAACTCCCCAGGGGAGCCTTTACGCAGCCCCACATGCAACTGGCCCCTCCGGGTTCGCTATTTCCGAGCATCCCTAAACATAGCCCTTGCCGGCATCGATGACGACTGAAAAATCAGGCCCCAGGAAATGCGTTAGAAGCCCCATTCGCGCATTCAAAAGTGCCCCGAAAGGAAGGCTTTGGGTACAAGTGAACTCCCCAGGGGAGCCTTTACGCAGCCCCACATGCAACTGGACCCTTCGGGTTCGATTTTCCTGAGCAACCCTAAATATATCCCTAGCCGTCCTTGGAGACGAGTGAAAAATCAGGCCCCAGAAAACGCGTTGCAAGCCCCTTTGGACCATCCAAAAGTGTCACCAAAGGAAGGCTTTTGGTACAACAGAAGTTCCCAGGGGAGCCTTTACGCAGCCCCATATGCAACTGGACCCTCCGGGTACGCTGTTTCCAAGCAACCCTAAACATAGCCCTAGCAGTCATCGGAGACGAGTGAAAAATCAGGCCCCAGGAAATGCGTTCCGAGCCCCTTTGGACCATGCAAAAGTGTCACCAAAGGAAGGCTTTGGGTACAAGTGAACTGCCCAGGGGAGCCTTTACGCAGCCCCACATGCAACTGGACCCTCCGGGTTCGCTGTTTCTGAGCATCCCTAAACATAGCCCTAGCCGGCATCGAAGACGAGTGAAAAATCAGTCCCAGGAAATGCGTTGCAAGCCCTTTTCACCCATCCAAAAGTGCCCCCAAAGGAAGGCTTTGGGTACAAGTGAACTCCCCAGGGGAGCCTTTACGCAGCCCCACATGCAACTGGACCCTCCGGGTTCGCTGTTTCCGAGCATCCCTAAACATAGCCCTAGCCGGCATCGAAGACGACTGAATAATCAGGCCCCAGGAAATGCGTTCCTAGCCCTTTTCGCCCATCCAAAAGTGCCCCCAAAGGAAGGCTTTGGGTACAAGAGAACTCCCCAGGGGAGCCTTTACGCAGCCCCACATGCAACTGGACCCTCCGGGTTCGCTGTTTCCGAGCATCCCTAAACATAGCCCTAGCCGGCATCGAAGACGTGTGAAAAATCAGGCCCCAGGAAATGCGTTGCAAGCCCTTTTCGCCCATCGATAAGTGCCCCCAAAGGAAGGCTTTGCATACAAGTGAACTCCCCAGGGGAGCCTTTACGCAGCGCCACATGCTACTGGACCCTCCGGGTTCGCTGTTCATGAGCATCCCTAAACAAAGCCCTAGACGGCATAGAAGACGACTGAAAAATCAGGCCCCAGGAAATGCGTTGCAAGCCCCTTTGGACCATTCCAAAGTGTCACCAAAGGAAGGCTTTTGGTACAAGTGAACTCCCCAGGGGAGCCTTTACGCAGCCCCACATGCAACTGGACCCTCCGGGTTCGCTGTTTCCGAGCATCCCTAAACATAGCGCTAGCTGGCATCTATGACGACTGAAAAATAAGGCCCCAGGAAATGCGTTCCGAACCCTTTTCGCCCATCCAAAAGTGCCCCCAAAGGAAGGCTTTGGGTACAAGTGAACTCCCCAGGGGAGCCTTTACGCAGCCCCACATGCAACTGGACCCTCCGGGTTCGCTGTTTCCGAGCATCCCTAAACATAGCCCTAGCCGGCATCGATGACGACTGAAAAATCAGGCCCCAGGAAATGCGTTGCGAGCCCTTTTCGCCCATCCAAAAGTGCCCCCAAAGGAAGGCTTTGGGTACAAGTGAACTCCCCAGGGGAGCCTTTACGCAGCCCCACATGCAACTGGACCCTTCGGGTTCGATTTTTCTGAGCAACCCTAAATATATCCCTAGCCAGCATGGGAGAAGACTGAAAAATCAGGCCCCAGAAAACGCGTTGCAAGCCCCTTTGGACCATTCCAAAGTGTCACCAAAGGAAGGCTTTTGGTACAAGTGAACTCCCCAGGGGACCATTTACGCAGCCCCACATGCAACTGGACCCTCCGGGTTCGCTGTTTCCGAGCATCCCTAAACATAGCCCTAGCCGGCATCGATGACGACTGAAAAATCAGGCCCCAGGAAATGCGTTCCGAACCCTTTTCACCCATCCAAAAGTGCCCCCAAAGGAAGGCTTTGGGTACAAGTGAACTCCCCAGGGGAGCCTTTACGCAGCCCCACATGCAACTGGACCCTCCTGGTTCGCTGTTCCTGAGCAAACCTAAACGTATCCCTAGCCGTCATTGGAGACGAGTGAAAAATCAGGCCCCAGGAAATGCGTTGCAAGCCCTTTTCGCCCATCCAAAAGTGCCCCCAAAGGAAGGCTTTGGGTACAAGTGAACTCCACAAGGGAGGCTTTACGCAGCCCCACATGCAACTGGACCCTCCGAGTTCGCTGTTTCTGAGCATCCCTAAACGTAGCCCTACCCGGAATCGAAGACGACTGAAAAATCAGGCCCCAGGAAATGCGTTGCAAGCCCTTTTCGCCCATCCAAAAGTGCCCCCAAAGGAAGGCTTTGGGTACAAGAGAACTCCCCAGGGGAGCCTTTACGCAGCCCCACATGCAACTGGACCCTCCGGGTTCGCTGTTTCCGAGCATCCCTAAACGTAGCCCTAGCAGTCATAGGAGACGAGTGAAAAATCAGGCCCCAGGAAATGCGTTCCGAGCCCCTTTGGACGATCCCGAAGTGTCACCAAAGGAAGGCTTTGGGTACAAGAGAACTCCCCAGGGGAGCCTTTACGCAGCCCCACATGCAACTGGACCCTCCGGGTTCGCTGTTCATGAGCAAACCTAAACGTAGCCCTAGCCGGCATCGAAGACGTGTGAAAAATCAGGCCCCAGTAAATCCGTTGCGAGCCATTTTCGCCCATCTAAAAGTGCCCACAAAGGAAGGATTTGGGTACAAGTGAACTCCCCAGGGGAGCCTTTACGCAGCCCCACATGCAACTGGACCCTCCGGGTTCGCTGTTCATGAGCAAACCTAAACGTAGCCCTAGCCATCATCGGAGACGAGTGAAAAATCAGGCCCCAGGAAATGCGTTGCGAGCCCTTTTCACCCATCCAAAAGTGCCCCCAAAGGAAGGCTTTGGGTACATCTGAAGTTCCCAGGGAAGCCTTTACGCAGCCCCATATGCAACAGGACCCTCCGGGTTCGCTGTTTCCGAGCATCCCTAAACATAGCCCTAGCCGGCATCGAAGACGACTGAAAAATCAGGCCCCAGGAAATGCGTTGCGAGCCCTTTTCGCCCATCCAAAAGTGCCCCCAAAGGAAGGCTTTGGGTACAAGTGAACTCCCCAGGGGAGCCTTTACGCAGCCCCACATGCAACTGGACCCTCCGGGTTCGCTGTTCCTGAGCAAACCTAAACGTAGCCCTAGCCGTCATCGGAGACAAGAGAAAAATCAGGCCCCAGGAAATGCGTTGCGAGCCCCTTTGGACCATCCAAAAGTGCCCCCAAAGGAAGGCTTTGGGTACAAGAGAACTCCCCGGGGATCATTTACGCAGCCGCACATGCAACTGGACCCTTCGGGTTCGATTTTTCCGAGCAACCCTAAATATATCCCTAGCCGGCATGGGAGAAAACTGAAAACCCAGGCCCCAGAAAACGCGTTGCAAGCCCCTTTGGACCATCCCGAAGTGTAACCAAAAGAAGGCTTTGGGTACAAGAGAACTCCCCAGGGGAGCCTTTACGCAGCCCCACATGCAACTGGACCCTCCGGGTTCGCTGTTTCCGAGCATCCCTAAACATAACACTAGCCGGCATCGAAGACGACTGAAAAATCAGGCCCCAGGAAATGCGTTGTGAGCCCTTTTCGCCCATCCAAAAGTGCCCCCAAAGGAAGGCTTTGGGTACAAGTGAACTCCCCAGGGGAGCCTTTACGCAGCCCCACATGCAACTGGACCGTCCGCGTTCGCTGTTCCTGAGCAAACCTAAACGTAGCCCTAGCCGTCATCGGAGACGAGTGAAAAATCAGGCCCCAGGAAATGCGTTGCAAGCCCTTTTCGCCCATCCAAAAGTGCCCCCAAAGGAAGGCTTTGGGTACAAGAGAACTGCCCAGGGGAGCCTTTACGCAGCCCCACATGCAACTGGACCCTTCGGGTTCGATTTTTCCAAGTAACCCTATATATATACCTAGCCGGCATGGGAGAAGACTGAAAACCCGGGCCACAGAAAATGCGTTAGAAGCCCCTTTGGACCATCCCAAAGTGTCACCAAAGGAAGGCTTTGGGTACAAGTGAACTCCCCAGGGGAGCCTTTACGCAGCCCAACATGCAACTGGACCCTCCGGGTTCGCTGTTTCCGAGCATCCCTAAACATAGCGCTAGCAGGCATCGATGACGACTGAAAAATCAGGCCCCAGGAAATGCGTTCCGAGCCCTTTTCGCCCATCCAAAAGTGTCACCAAAGGAAGGCTTTGGGTACAAGAGAACTGCCCAGGGGAGCCTTTACGCAGCCCCACATGCAACTAGACCCTCCGGGTTTGCTGTTTCCGAGCATCCGTAAACATAGAGCTAGCCGGCATCGAAGACGACTGAAAAATCAGGCCCCAGGAAATGCGTTGCGAGCCCTTTTCGCCCATCCAAAAGTGCCCCCAAAGGAAGGCTTTGGGTACAAGAGAACTCCCCAGGGGAGCCTTTACGCAGCCCCACATGCAACTGGACCCTCCGGGTTCGCTGTTTCTGAGCATCCCTAAACATATTTCTAACCGGCATCGAAGACGACTGAAAAATAAGGCCCCAGGAAATGTGTTGCGAGCCCTTTTCGCCCATCCAAAAGTGCCCCCAAAGGAAGGCTTTGGGTACAAGTGAACTCCCCAGGGGAGCCTTTACGCAGCCCCACATGCAACTGGACCCTCCGGGTTCGCTGTTTCCGAGCATCCCTAAACATAGCCCTAGCCGGCATCGATGACGACTGAAAAATCAGGCCCCAGGAAATGCGTTACGAGCCCTTTTCGCCCATCCAAAAGTGCCCCCAAAGGAAGGCTTTGGGTACAAGAGAACTCCCCAGGGGAGCCTTTACGCAGCCCCACATGCAACTGGACCCTCCGGGTTCGCTGTTTCCGAGCAAACATAAACATAGACCTAGCCGGCATCGAAGACGAGTGAAAAATCAGGCCCGAGGAAATGCGTTCCGAGCCCCTTTGGACCATCCCGAAGTGTCACCAAAGGAAGGCTTTGGGTACAAGTGAACTCCCCAGGGGAGCCTTTACGCAGCCCCACATGCAACTGGACCCTCCGGGTTCGCTGTTTCCGAGCATCCCTAAACAAAGACCTAGCCGGCATCGAAGACGTGTGTAAAATCAGGCCCCAGTAAATGCGTTGCGAGCCCTTTTCGCCCATCCAAAAGTGCCCCCAAAGGAAGGCTTTGGGTACAAGAGAACTCCCCAGGGGAGCCTTTACGCAGCCCCACATGCAACTGGACCCTTCGGGTTCGCTGTTTCCGAGCATCCCTAAACAAAGACCTAGTCGGCATCGAAGACGAGTGAAAAATCAGGCCCCAGGAAATGCGTTGCGAGCCCTTTTCGCCCATCTAAAAGTGCCCGCAAAGGAAGGCTTTGGGTACAAGAGAACTCCCCAGGGGAGCCTTTACGCAGCCCCACATGCAACTGGACCCTCCGGGTTCGCTGTTTCCGAGCAAACCTAAACATAGCCCTAGCCGGCATCGAAGACGAGTGAAAAATCAGGCCCCAGGAAATGCGTTACGAGCCCTTTTCGCCCATCCAAAAGTGCCCCCAAAGGAAGGGTTTTGTTACAAGTGAACTCCCCAGGGGAGCCTTTACGCAGCCCCACATGCAACTGGACCCTCCGGGTTCTCTGTTTCCGAGCATCCCTAAACATAGCCCTAGCCGGCATCGAAGACGTGTGTAAAATCAGGCCCCAGTAAATGCGTTGCGAGCCCTTTTCGCCCATCCAAAAGTGCCCCCAAAGGAAGGCTTTGGGTACAAGAGAACTCCCCAGGGGAGCCTTTACGCAGCCCCACATGCAACTGGACCCTTCGGGTTCGATTTTTCCGAGCAACCCTAAATATATCCCTAGCCGGCATGGGAGAAGTCTGAAAACCCGGGCCCCAGAAAACGCGTTGCAAGCCCCTTTGGACCATCCAAAAGTGTCACCAAAGGAAGGCTTTGGGTACAAGAGAACTCCCCAGGGGAGCCTTTACGCAGCCCCACATGCAACTGGACCCTCAGGGTTCGCTGTTTCCGAGCATCACTAAACATAACACTAGCCGTCATCGGAGACGAGTGAAAAATCAGGCCCCAGGAAATGCGTTGCGAGCCCTTTTCGCCCATCCAAAAGTGCCCCCAAAGGAAGGCTTTGGGTACAAGTGAAGTCCCCAGGGGAGCCTTTACGCAGCCCCACATGCAACTGGACCCTCAGGGTTCGATTTTTCTGAGCAACGCTAAATATATCACTAGCCGGCATGGGAGAAGACTGAAAACCCGGGCCCCAGAAAAAGCGTTGCAAGCCCCTTTGGACCATCCAAAAGTGTCACCAAAGGAAAGCTTTGGGTACAAGTGAACTCCCCAGGGGAGCCTTTACGCAGCCCCACATGCAACTGGACCCTCCGGGTTCGATTTTTCTGAGCAACGCTAAATATATCACTAGCCGGCATGGGGGAAGACTGAAAACCCGGGCCCCAGAAAACGCGTTGCAAGCCCCTTTGGACCATCCCGAAGTGTCACCAAAGGACGGCTTTGGGTACAAGTGAACTCCCCAGGGGAGCCTTTACGCAGCCCCACATGCAACTGGACCCTCCTGGTTCGCTGTTCATGAGCAAACCTAAACGTAGCCCTAGCCGTCATCAGAGACGAGTGAAAAATCAGGCCCCAGGAAATGCGTTGCGAACCCCTTTGGACCATCCAAAAGTGCCCCCAAAGGAAGGCATTGGGTACATCTGAAGTTCCCAGGGGAGCCTTTACGCAGCCCCACATGCAACTGGACCCTCCGGGTTCGCTGTTTCCGAGCAACCCTAAACATATCCCTAGCAGTCGTCGGAGACGAGTGAAAAATCAGGCCCCAGGAAACACGTTGCAAGCCCCTTTGGACCATCCCAAAGTGTCACCAAAGGAAGGCTTTGGGTACAAGTGAACTCCCCAGGGGAGCCTTTACGCAGCCCCACATGCAACTGGACCCTCCGGGTTCGCTGTTTCCGAGCATCCCTAAACATAGCCCTTGCCGGCATCGAAGACGACTGAAAAATCAGGCCCACAGAAATGCGTTGAGAGCCCTTTTCGCCCATCCAAAAGTGCCCCCAAAGGAAGACTATGGGTACAAATGAACTCCCCAGGGGAGCCTTTACGCAGCCCCACATGCAACTGGACCCTCCGGGTTCGCTGTTTCCGAGCATCCCTAAACATAACCATAGCCGGCATCGAAGACGACTGAAAAATCAGGCCCCAGGAAATGCGTTGCAAGCCCTTTTCGCCCATCCAAAAGTGCCCCCAAAGGAAGGCTTTGGGTACAATAGAACTCCCCAGGGGAGCCTTTATGCAGCCCCACATGCAACTGGACCCTCCGGGTTCGCTGTTTCCGAGCATCCCTAAACATAGCCCTAGCCGGCATCGATGACGACTGAAAAATCAGGCCCCAGGAAATGCGTTACGAGCCCTTTTCGCCCATCCAAAAGTGCCCCCAAAGGAAGGCTTTGGGTACAAGAGAACTCCCCAGGGGAGCCTTTACGCAGCCCCACATGCAACTGGACCCTCCGGGTTCGATTTTTCCGAGCAATCCTAAATATATCCCTAGCATCAAGGGAGAAGTCTGATAACCCGGGCCCCAGAAAACGCTTTGCAAGCCCCTTTGGACCATCCCAAAGTGTCACCAAAGGAAGGATTTGGGTACAAGTGAACTCCCCAGGGGAGCCTTTACGCAGCCCCACATGCAACTGGACCCTCCGGGTTCTCTGTTTCCGAGCATCCCTAAACATAGCCCTTGCCGGCATCGAAGACGACTGAAAAATCAGGCCCCAGGAAATGCGTTCCGAGCCCTTTTCGCCCATCCAAACGTGCCCCCAAAGGAAGGCTTTGGGTACAAGTGAACTCCCCAGGGGAGCCTTTACGCAGCCCCATATGCAACAGGACCCTCCGGGTTCGCTGTTTCCTGAGCAAAACTAAACGTAGCCCTAGCCGTCATCCGTGACGACTGAAAAATCAGGCCCCAGGAAATGCGTTGCGAACCCCTTTGGACCATCCAAAAGTGCCCCCAAAGGAAGGCTTTGGGTACAAGTGAACTCCCCAGGGGAGCCTTTACGCAGCCCCACATGCAACTGGACCCTCCGGGTTCGATTTTTCTGAGCAACGCTAAATATATCACTAGCCGGCATGGGAGAAGACTGAAAACCCGGGCCGCAGAAAACGCGTTGCAAGCCCCTTTTCACCATCCAAAAGTGTCACCAAAGGAAGGCGTTGGGTACAAGTGAACTCCCCAGGGGAGCCTTTACGCAGCCCCACATGCAACTGGACCGTCCGCGTTCGCTGTTCCTGAGCAAACCTAAACGTAGCCCTAGCCGTCATCGGAGACGAGTGAAAAATCAGGCCCCAGGAAATGCGTTGCAAGCCCTTTTCGCCCATCCAAAAGTGCCCCCAAAGGAAGGCTTTGGGTACAAGAGAACTGCCCAGGGGAGCCTTTACGCAGCCCCACATGCAACTGGACCCTTCGGGTTCGATTTTTCCAAGTAACCCTATATATATTCCTAGCCGGCATGGGAGAAGACTGAAAACCCGGGCCACAGAAAATGCGTTAGAAGCCCCTTTGGACCATCCCAAAGTGTCACCAAAGGAAGGCTTTGGGTACAAGTGAACTCCCCAGGGGAGCCTTTACGCAGCCCAACATGCAACTGGACCCTCCGGGTTCGCTGTTTCCGAGCATCCCTAAACATAGCGCTAGCAGGCATCGATGACGACTGAAAAATCAGGCCCCAGGAAATGCGTTCCGAGCCCTTTTCGCCCATCCAAAAGTGTCACCAAAGGAAGGCTTTGGGTACAAGAGAACTGCCCAGGGGAGCCTTTACGCAGCCCCACATGCAACTAGACCCTCCGGGTTTGCTGTTTCCGAGCATCCGTAAACATAGAGCTAGCCGGCATCGAAGACGACTGAAAAATCAGGCCCCAGGAAATGCGTTGCGAGCCCTTTTCGCCCATCCAAAAGTGCCCCCAAAGGAAGGCTTTGGGTACAAGAGAACTCCCCAGGGGAGCCTTTACGCAGCCCCACATGCAACTGGACCCTCCGGGTTCGCTGTTTCTGAGCATCCCTAAACATATTTCTAACCGGCATCGAAGACGACTGAAAAATAAGGCCCCAGGAAATGTGTTGCGAGCCCTTTTCGCCCATCCAAAAGTGCCCCCAAAGGAAGGCTTTGGGTACAAGTGAACTCCCCAGGGGAGCCTTTACGCAGCCCCACATGCAACTGGACCCTCCGGGTTCGCTGTTTCCGAGCATCCCTAAACATAGCCCTAGCCGGCATCGATGACGACTGAAAAATCAGGCCCCAGGAAATGCGTTACGAGCCCTTTTCGCCCATCCAAAAGTGCCCCCAAAGGAAGGCTTTGGGTACAAGAGAACTCCCCAGGGGAGCCTTTACGCAGCCCCACATGCAACTGGACCCTCCGGGTTCGCTGTTTCCGAGCAAACATAAACATAACCCTAGCCGGCATCGAAGACGAGTGAAAAATCAGGCCCGAGGAAATGCGTTCCGAGCCCCTTTGGACCATCCCGAAGTGTCACCAAAGGAAGGCTTTGGGTACAAGTGAACTCCCCAGGGGAGCCTTTACGCAGCCCCACATGCAACTGGACCCTCCGGGTTCGCTGTTTCCGAGCATCCCTAAACAAAGACCTAGCCGGCATCGAAGACGTGTGTAAAATCAGGCCCCAATAAATGCGTTGCGAGCCCTTTTCGCCCATCCAAAAGTGCCCCCAAAGGAAGGCTTTGGGTACAAGAGAACTCCCCAGGGGAGCCTTTACGCAGCCCCACATGCAACTGGACCCTTCGGGTTCGCTGTTTCCGAGCATCCCTAAACAAAGACCTAGTCGGCATCGAAGACGAGTGAAAAATCAGGCCCCAGGAAATGCGTTGCGAGCCCTTTTCGCCCATCTAAAAGTGCCCGCAAAGGAAGGCTTTGGGTACAAGAGAACTCCCCAGGGGAGCCTTTACGCAGCCCCACATGCAACTGGACCCTCCGGGTTCGCTGTTTCCGAGCAAACCTAAACATAGCCCTAGCCGGCATCGAAGACGAGTGAAAAATCAGGCCCCAGGAAATGCGTTACGAGCCCTTTTCGCCCATCCAAAAGTGCCCCCAAAGGAAGGGTTTTGTTACAAGTGAACTCCCCAGGGGAGCCTTTACGCAGCCCCACATGCAACTGGACCCTCCGGGTTCTCTGTTTCCGAGCATCCCTAAACATAGCCCTATCCGGCATCGAAGACGTGTGTAAAATCAGGCCCCAGTAAATGCGTTGCGAGCCCTTTTCGCCCATCCAAAAGTGCCCCCAAAGGAAGGCTTTGGGTACAAGAGAACTCCCCAGGGGAGCCTTTACGCAGCCCCACATGCAACTGGACCCTTCGGGTTCGATTTTTCCGAGCAACCCTAAATATATCCCTAGCCGGCATGGGAGAAGTCTGAAAACCCGGGCCCCAGAAAACGCGTTGCAAGCCCCTTTGGACCATCCAAAAGTGTCACCAAAGGAAGGCTTTGGGTACAAGAGAACTCCCCAGGGGAGCCTTTACGCAGCCCCACATGCAACTGGACCCTCAGGGTTCGCTGTTTCCGAGCATCACTAAACATAACACTAGCCGTCATCGGAGACGAGTGAAAAATCAGGCCCCAGGAAATGCGTTGCGAGCCCTTTTCGCCCATCCAAAAGTGCCCCCAAAGGAAGGCTTTGGATACAAGTGAACTCCCCAGGGGAGCCTTTACGCAGCCCCACATGCAACTGGACCCTCCGGGTTCGCTGTTTCCGAGCACCCCTAAACATATCCCTGCCGGCATCGAAGACGACTGAAAAATCAGGCCCCAGGAAATACGTTGCAAGCCCTTTTCGCCCATCCAAAAGTGCCCCCAAAGGAAGGCTTTGGGTACAAGTGAACTCCCCAGGGGAACCTTTTCGCAGCCCCACATGCAACTGGACCCTCAGGGTTCGATTTTTCTGAGCAACGCTAAATATATCACTAGCCGGCATGGGAGAAGACTGAAAACCCGGGCCCCAGAAAAAGCGTTGCAAGCCCCTTTGGACCATCCAAAAGTGTCACCAAAGGAAAGCTTTGGGTACAAGTGAACTCCCCAGGGGAGCCTTTACGCAGCCCCACATGCAACTGGACCCTCCGGGTTCGATTTTTCTGAGCAACGCTAAATATATCACTAGCCGGCATGGGGGAAGACTGAAAACCCGGGCCCCAGAAAACGCGTTGCAAGCCCCTTTGGACCATCCCGAAGTGTCACCAAAGGACGGCTTTGGGTACAAGTGAACTCCCCAGGGGAGCCTTTACGCAGCCCCACATGCAACTGGACCCTCCTGGTTCGCTGTTCATGAGCAAACCTAAACGTAGCCCTAGCCGTCATCAGAGACGAGTGAAAAATCAGGCCCCAGGAAATGCGTTGCGAACCCCTTTGGACCATCCAAAAGTGCCCCCAAAGGAAGGCATTGGGTACATCTGAAGTTCCCAGGGGAGCCTTTACGCAGCCCCATATGCAACTGGACCCTCCGGGTTCGCTGTTTCCGAGCAACCCTAAACATATCCCTAGCAGTCGTCGGAGACGAGTGAAAAATCAGGCCCCAGGAAACACGTTGCAAGCCCCTTTGGACCATCCCAAAGTGTCACCAAAGGAAGGCTTTGGGTACAAGTGAACTCCCCAGGGGAGCCTTTACGCAGCCCCACATGCAACTGGACCCTCCGGGTTCGCTGTTTCCGAGCATCCCTAAACATAGCCCTTGCCGGCATCGAAGACGACTGAAAAATCAGGCCCACAGAAATGCGTTGAGAGCCCTTTTCGCCCATCCAAAAGTGCCCCCAAAGGAAGACTATGGGTACAAATGAACTCCCCAGGGGAGCCTTTACGCAGCCCCACATGCAACTGGACCCTCCGGGTTCGCTGTTTCCGAGCATCCCTAAACATAACCATAGCCGGCATCGAAGACGACTGAAAAATCAGGCCCCAGGAAATGCGTTGCAAGCCCTTTTCGCCCATCCAAAAGTGCCCCCAAAGGAAGGCTTTGGGTACAAGAGAACTCCCCAGGGGAGCCTTTATGCAGCCCCACATGCAACTGGACCCTCCGGGTTCGCTGTTTCCGAGCATCCCTAAACATAGCCCTAGCCGGCATCGATGACGACTGAAAAATCAGGCCCCAGGAAATGCGTTACGAGCCCTTTTCGCCCATCCAAAAGTGCCCCCAAAGGAAGGCTTTGGGTACAAGAGAACTCCCCAGGGGAGCCTTTACGCAGCCCCACATGCAACTGGACCCTCCGGGTTCGATTTTTCCGAGCAATCCTAAATATATCCCTAGCATCAAGGGAGAAGTCTGATAACCCGGGCCCCAGAAAACGCTTTGCAAGCCCCTTTGGACCATCCCAAAGTGTCACCAAAGGAAAGATTTGGGTACAAGTGAACTCCCCAGGGGAGCCTTTACGCAGCCCCACATGCAACTGGACCCTCCGGGTTCGCTGTTTCCGAGCATCCCTAAACATAGCCCTAGCCGGCATCGAAGACGACTGAAAAATCAGGCCCCAGGAAATGCGTTCCGAGCCCTTTTCGCCCATCCAAACGTGCCCCCAAAGGAAGGCTTTGGGTACAAGTGAACTCCCCAGGGGAGCCTTTACGCAGCCCCATATGCAACAGGACCCTCCGGGTTCGCTGTTTCCTGAGCAAAACTAAACGTAGCCCTAGCCGTCATCCGTGACGACTGAAAAATCAGGCCCCAGGAAATGCGTTGCGAACCCCTTTGGACCATCCAAAAGTGCCCCCAAAGGAAGGCTTTGGGTACAAGTGAACTCCCCAGGGGAGCCTTTACGCAGCCCCACATGCAACTGGACCCTCCGGGTTCGATTTTTCTGAGCAACGCTAAATATATCACTAGCCGGCATGGGAGAAGACTGAAAACCCGGGCCGCAGAAAACGCGTTGCAAGCCCCTTTTCACCATCCAAAAGTGTCACCAAAGGAAGGCGTTGGGTACAAGTGAACTCCCCAGGGGAGCCTTTACGCAGCCCCACATGCAACTGGACCCTCCAGGTTCGCTGTTCATGAGCAAACCTAAACGTAGCCCTAGCCGTCATCGGAGACGAGTGAAAAATCAGGCCCCAGGAAATGCGTTGCGAGCCCTTTTCACCCATCCAAAAGTGCCCCCAAAGGAAGGCTTTGGGTACATCTGAAGTTCCCAGGGGAGCCTTTACGCAGCCCCACATGCAACTGGACCCTCCGGGTTCGATTTTTCCGAGCAACCCTAAACATAACCCTAGCCGGCATCGATGACGACTGAAAAATCAGGCCCCAGGAAATGCGTTACGAGCCCTTTTCGCCCATCCAAAAGTGCCCCCAAAGGAAGGCTTTGGGTACAAGTGAACTCCCCAGGGGAGCCTTTACGCAGCCCCACATGCAACTGGACCCTCCGGGTTCGCTGTTTCTGAGCATCCCTAAACATAACACTAGCCGGCATCGAAGAAGACTGAAAAATAAGGCCCCAGGAAATGCGTTCCGAGCCCTTTTCGCCCATCCAAAAGTGCCCCCAAAGGAAGGCTATGGGTACAAGTGAACTGCCCAGGGGAGCCTTTACGCAGCCCCACATGCAACTGGACCCTCCGGGTTCGCTGTTCCTGAGCAAACCTAAACGTAGCCCTAGCCGTCATCGGAGACGAGTGAAAAATCAGGCACCAGGAATTGCGTTGCGAGCCCCTTTGGACCATCCAAAAGTGCCCCCAAAGGAAGGCTTTGGATACAAGTGAACTCCCCAGGGGAGACTTTACGCAGCCCCACATGCAACTGGACCCTCCGGGTTCGCTGTTCATGAGCAAACCTAAACGTAGCCCTAGCAGTCATCGGAGATGAGTGAAAAAGCAGGCCCCAGGATATGCGTTGCGAGCCCCTTTGGACCATCCAAAACTGTCACCAAAGGAAGGCTTTGGGTACATCAGAAGTTCCCAGTGGAGCCTTTACGCAGCCCCACATGCAACTGGACCCTCCGGGTTCGCTGTTTCCGAGCATCCCTAAACATAGCCCTAGCCGGCATCGAAGACGACTGAAAAATCAGGCCCCAGGAAATGCGTTGCGAGCCCTTTTCGCCCATCCCAAAGAGTCACTAAAGGAAGGCTTTGGGTACAAGAGAACTCCCCAGGGGAGCCTTTACGCAGCCCCACATGCAACTGGACCCTCCGGGTTCGATTTTTCCCAGCAACACTAAATATATCACTAGCCGGCATGGGAGAAGACTGAAAAACCGAGCCCCACAAAACGAGATGCAAGACCCTTTGGACCATCCAAAAGTGTCACCAAAGGAAGGCTTTGGCTACAAGTGAACTCCCCAGGGGAGCCTTTACGCAGCCCAACATGCAACTGGACCCTCCGGGTTCGCTGTTTCTGAGCATCCCTAAACATAGCCCTAGCCGGCATCGAAGACGACAGAAAAATCAGGACCCAGGAAACACGTTGCAAGCCCCTTTGGACCTTCCCAAAGTGTCACCAAAGGAAGGCTTTGGGTACAAGCGAACTCCCCAGGGGAGCCTTTACGCAGCCGCACATGCAACTGGACCCTCCGGGTTCGCTGTTACTGAGCATCCCTAAACTTAGCCCTAGCCGGCATCGAAGTCGACTGAAAAATCAGTCCCCAGGAAACGCGTTGCAAGCCCCTTTGAACCATCCAAAAGTGTCACCAAAGGAAGGCTTTTGGTACAAGAGAACTCCCCAGGGGAGCCTTTACGCAGCCCCACATGCAACTGGACCCTCCGGGTTCGCTGTTCATGAGCAAAACTAAACGTAGCCCTAGCAGTCCTTGGAGACGAGTGAAAAATCAGGCCCCAGGAAATGCGTTGCGAGCCCTTTTCGCCCATCCCAAAGAGTCACTAAAGGAAGGCTTTGGGTACAAGTGAACTCCCCAGGGGAGCCTTTACGCAGCCCCACATGCAACTGGACCCTCCGGGTTCGATTTTTCCGAGCAACACTAAATATATCACTAGCCGGCATGGGAGAAGACTGAAAAACCGAGCCCCACAAAACGAGATGCAAGACCCTTTGGACCATCCAAAAGTGTCACCAAAGGAAGGCTTTGGCTACAAGTGAACTCCCCAGGGGAGCCTTTACGCAGCCCAACATGCAACTGGACCCTCCGGGTTCGCTGTTTCCGAGCATCCCTAAACATAGCCCTACCCGGCATCGATGACGACAGAAAAATCAGGCCCCAGGAAATGAGTTGCGAGCCCTTTTCGCCCATCCAAAAGTGCCCCCAAAGGAAGGCTTTGGGTACAAGTGAACTCCCCATGGGAGCCTTTACGCAGCCCCACATGCAACTGGACCCTCCGGGTTCGCTGTTTCTGAGCATCCCTAAACATAACCCTAGCCGGCATCGATGACGACTGAAAAATCAGGCCCCAGGAAATGCGTTGCGAGCCCTTTTCGCCCATCCAAAAGTGCCCCCAAAGGAAGGCTTTGGGTACAAGTGAACTCCCCAGGGGAGCCTTTACGCAGCCCCACATGCAACTGGACCCTCCGGGTTCGCTGTTCCTGAGCAAACCTAAACGTAGCCCTAGCCGTCATTGGAGACGAGTGAAAAATCTGGCCCCAGGAATTGCGTTGCGAGCCCCTTTGGACCATCCAAAAGTGCCCCCAAAGGAAGGCTTTGGATACAAGTGAACTCCCCAGGGGAGCCTTTACGCAGCCCCACATGCAACTGGACCCTCCGGGTTCGCTGTTCATGAGCAAACCTAAACGTAGCCCTAGCAGTCATCGGAGATGAGTGAAAAAGCAGGCCCCAGGAAATGCGTTGCGAGCCCCTTTGGACCATCCAAAACTGTCACCAAAGGAAGGCTTTGGGTACATCAGAAGTTCCCAGGGGAGCCTTTACGCAGCCCCACATGCAACTGGACCCTCCGGGTTCGCTGTTTCCGAGCATCCCTAAACATAGCCCTAGCCGGCATCGAAGACGACTGAAAAATCAGGCCCCAGGAAATGCGTTGCGAGCCCTTTTCGCCCATCCCAAAGAGTCACTAAAGGAAGGCTTTGGGTACAAGAGAACTCCCCAGGGGAGCCTTTACGCAGCCCCACATGCAACTGGACCCTCCGGGTTCGATTTTTCCCAGCAACACTAAATATATCACTAGCCGGCATGGGAGAAGACTGAAAAACCGAGCCCCACAAAACGAGATGCAAGACCCTTTGGACCATCCAAAAGTGTCACCAAAGGAAGGCTTTGGCTACAAGTGAACTCCCCAGGGGAGCCTTTACGCAGCCCAACATGCAACTGGACCCTCCGGGTTCGCTGTTTCTGAGCATCCCTAAACATAGCCCTAGCCGGCATCGAAGACGACAGAAAAATCAGGACCCAGGAAACACGTTGCAAGCCCCTTTGGACCTTCCCAAAGTGTTACCAAAGGAAGGCTTTGGGTACAAGCGAACTCCCCAGGGGAGCCTTTACGCAGCCCCACATGCAACTGGACCCTCCGGGTTCGCTGTTACTGAGCATCCCTAAACTTAGCCCTAGCCGGCATCGAAGACGACTGAAAAATCAGTCCCCAGGAAACGCGTTGCAAGCCCCTTTGAACCATCCAAAAGTGTCACCAAAGGAAGGCTTTTGGTACAAGAGAACTCCCCAGGGGAGCCTTTACGCAGCCCCACATGCAACTGGACCCTCCGGGTTCGCTGTTCATGAGCAAAACTAAACGTAGCCCTAGCAGTCCTTGGAGACGAGTGAAAAATCAGGCCCCAGGAAATCCGTTGCGAGCCCTTTTCGCCCATCCCAAAGAGTCACTAAAGGAAGGCTTTGGGTACAAGAGAACTCCCCAGGGGAGCCTTTACGCAGCCCCACATGCAACTGGACCCTCCGGGTTCGATTTTTCCGAGCAACACTAAATATATCACTAGCCGGCATGGGAGAAGACTGAAAAACCGAGCCCCACAAAACGAGATGCAAGACCCTTTGGACCATCCAAAAGTGTCACCAAAGGAAGGCTTTGGCTACAAGTGAACTCCCCAGGGGAGCCTTTACGCAGCCCAACATGCAACTGGACCCTCCGGGTTCGCTGTTTCCGAGCATCCCTAAACATAGCGCTAGCCGGCATCGATGACGACTGAAAAATCAGGCCCCAGGAAATGAGTTGCGAGCCCTTTTCGCCCATCCAAAAGTGCCCCCAAAGGAAGGCTTTGGGTACAAGTGAACTCCCCATGGGAGCCTTTACGCAGCCCCACATGCAACTGGACCCTCCGGGTTCGCTGTTTCTGAGCATCCCTAAACATAACCCTAGCCGGCATCGATGACGACTGAAAAATCAGGCCCCAGGAAATGCGTTGCGAGCCCTTTTCGCCCATCCAAAAGTGCCCCCAAAGGAAGGCTTTGGGTACAAGTGAACTCCCCAGGGGAGCCTTTACGCAGCCCCACATGCAACTGGACCCTCCGGGTTCGCTGTTCCTGAGCAAACCTAAACGTAGCCCTAGCCGTCATTGGAGACGAGTGAAAAATCTGGCCCCAGGAATTGCGTTGCGAGCCCCTTTGGACCATCCAAAAGTGCCCCCAAAGGAAGGCTTTGGATACAAGTGAACTCCCCAGGGGAGACTTTACGCAGCCCCACATGCAACTGGACCCTCCGGGTTCGCTGTTCATGAGCAAACCTAAACGTAGCCCTAGCAGTCATCGGAGATGAGTGAAAAAGCAGGCCCCAGGAAATGCGTTGCGAGCCCCTTTGGACCATCCAAAACTGTCACCAAAGGAAGGCTTTGGGTACATCAGAAGTTCCCAGGGGAGCCTTTACGCAGCCCCACATGCAACTGGACCCTCCGGGTTCGCTGTTTCCGAGCATCCCTAAACATAGCCCTAGCCGGCATCGAAGACGACTGAAAAATCAGGCCCCAGGAAATGCGTTGCGAGCTTTTTTCGCCCATCCCAAAGAGTCACTAAAGGAAGGCTTTGGGTACAAGAGAACTCCCCAGGGGAGCCTTTACGCAGCCCCACATGCAACTGGACCCTCCGGGTTCGATTTTTCCCAGCAACACTAAATATATCACTAGCCGGCATGGGAGAAGACTGAAAAACCGAGCCCCACAAAACGAGATGCAAGACCCTTTGGACCATCCAAAAGTGTCACCAAAGGAAGGCTTTGGCTACAAGTGAACTCCCCAGGGGAGCCTTTACGCAGCCCAACATGCAACTGGACCCTCCGGGTTCGCTGTTTCTGAGCATCCCTAAACATAGCCCTAGCCGGCATCGAAGACGACAGAAAAATCAGGACCCAGGAAACACGTTGCAAGCCCCTTTGGACCTTCCCAAAGTGTTACCAAAGGAAGGCTTTGGGTACAAGCGAACTCCCCAGGGGAGCCTTTACGCAGCCCCACATGCAACTGGACCCTCCGGGTTCGCTGTTACTGAGCATCCCTAAACTTAGCCCTAGCCGGCATCGAAGACGAGTGAAAAATCAGTCCCCAGGAAACGCGTTGCAAGCCCCTTTGAACCATCCAAAAGTGTCACCAAAGGAAGGCTTTTGGTACAAGAGAACTCCCCAGGGGAGCCTTTACGCAGCCCCACATGCAACTGGACCCTCCGGGTTCGCTGTTCATGAGCAAAACTAAACGTAGCCCTAGCAGTCCTTGGAGACGAGTGAAAAATCAGGCCCCAGGAAATCCGTTGCGAGCCCTTTTCGCCCATCCCAAAGAGTCACTAAAGGAAGGCTTTGGGTACAAGCGAACTCCCCAGGGGAGCCTTTACGCAGCCCCACATGCAACTGGACCCTCCGGGTTCGCTGTTACTGAGCATCCCTAAACTTAGCCCTAGCCGGCATCGAAGACGAGTGAAAAATCAGTCCCCAGGAAACGCGTTGCAAGCCCCTTTTCACCATCCAAAAGTGTCACCAAAGGAAGGCTTTTGGTACAAGAGAACTCCCCAGGGGAGCCTTTACGCAGCCCCACATGCAACTGGACCCTCCGGGTTCGCTGTTCATGAGCAAAACTAAACGTAGCCCTAGCAGTCCTTGGAGACGAGTGAAAAATCAGGCCCCAGGAAATCCGTTGCGAGCCCTTTTCGCCCATCCCAAAGAGTCACTAAAGGAAGGCTTTGGGTACAAGAGAACTCCCCAGGGGAGCCTTTACGCAGCCCCACATGCAACTGGACCCTCCGGGTTCGATTTTTCCGAGCAACACTAAATATATCACTAGCCGGCATGGGAGAAGACTGAAAAACCGAGCCCCACAAAACGAGATGCAAGACCCTTTGGACCATCCAAAAGTGTCACCAAAGGAAGGCTTTGGCTACAAGTGAACTCCCCAGGGGAGCCTTTACGCAGCCCAACATGCAACTGGACCCTCCGGGTTCGCTGTTTCCGAGCATCCCTAAACATAGCGCTAGCCGGCATCGATGACGACTGAAAAATCAGGCCCCAGGAAATGAGTTGCGAGCCCTTTTCGCCCATCCAAAAGTGCCCCCAAAGGAAGGCTTTGGGTACAAGTGAACTCCCCATGGGAGCCTTTACGCAGCCCCACATGCAACTGGACCCTCCGGGTTCGCTGTTTCTGAGCATCCCTAAACATAACCCTAGCCGGCATCGATGACGACTGAAAAATCAGGCCCCAGGAAATGCGTTGCGAGCCCTTTTCGCCCATCCAAAAGTGCCCCCAAAGGAAGGCTTTGGGTACAAGTGAACTCCCCAGGGGAGCCTTTACGCAGCCCCACATGCAACTAGACCCTCCGGGTTCGATTTTTCCGAGCAACGCTAAATATATCACTAGCCGGCATGGGAGAAGACTGAAAACCCGGGCCCCAGAAAACGCGTTGCAAGCCCCTTTGGACCATCCGAAAGTGTCACCAAAGGAAGGCTTTGGGTACAAGTGAACTCCCCAGGGGAGCCTTTACACTGCCCCACATGCAACTGGACCCTCCGGGTTCGCTGTTCATGAGCAAACCTAAACGTAGCCCTAGCCGTCATTGGAGACGAGTGAAAAATCTGGCCCCAGGAATTGCGTTGCGAGCCCCTTTGGACCATCCAAAAGTGCCCCCAAAGGAAGGCTTTGGATACAAGTGAACTCCCCAGGGGAGCCTTTACGCAGCCCCACATGCAACTAGACCCTCCGGGTTCGATTTTTCCGAGCAACGCTAAATATATCACTAGCCGGCATGGGAGAAGACTGAAAACCCGGGCCCCAGAAAACGCGTTGCAAGCCCCTTTGGACCATCCGAAAGTGTCACCAAAGGAAGGCTTTGGGTACAAGTGAACTCCCCAGGGGAGCCTTTACACTGCCCCACATGCAACTGGACCCTCCGGGTTCGCTGTTCATGAGCAAACCTAAACGTATCCCTAGCCGTCATCGGAGACGAGTGCAAAATCAGGCCCCAGGAAATGCATTGCGAGCCCCTTTGGACCATCCAAAAGTGCCCCCAAAGGAAGGCTTTGGGTACATCTGAAGTTCCCAGGGGAGCCTTTTCGCAGCCCCATATGCAACTGGACCCTCCGGATTCGATTATTCCGAGCAACGCTAAATATATCACTAGCCGGCATAGGAGAAGACTGATAACCCGGGCCCCAGAAAACGCGTTGCGAGCCCCTTTGGACCATCCAAAAGTGTCACCAAAGGAAGGCTTTGGGTACAAGTGAACTCCCCAGGGGAGCCTTTACGCAGCCCCATATGCAACTGGACCCTTCGGGTTTGCTGTTTCCAAGCAACCCTAAACATAGCCCCAGCAGTCATCGGAGACGAGTGAAAAATCAGACCCAGGAAATGCGTTCCGAGCCCTTTTGACCATCCAAAAGTGTCACCAAAGGAAGGCTTTGGGTACAAGTGAACTCCCCAGGGGAGCCTTTACGCAGCCCCACATGCAACTGGACCCTCCGGGTTCGCTGTTACCGAGCAACCCTAAACATAGCCCTAGCAGTCATCGGAGAGGACTGAAAAATCAGGCCCCAGGAAACACGTTGCAAGCCCCTTTGGACCATCCAAAAGTGTCACCAAAGGAAGGCTTTGGGTACAAGTGAACTCCCCAGGGGAGCTTTTACGCAGCCCCACGTGCAACTGGACCCTCCGGGTTCGATTTTTCTGAGCAACCCTAAATATATCCCTAGCCGGCATGGGAGAAGACTGAAAAATCAGGCCCCAGAAAACGCGTTGCAAGCCCCTTTGGACCATCCCAAAGTGTCACCAAAGGAAGGCTTTGGGTACAAGAGAACTCCCCAGGGGAGCCTTTACGCAGCCCCACATGCAACTGGACCCTCCGGGTTCGCTGTTTCCGAGCATCCCTAAACATAGCGCTAGGCGGCATCGATGACGACTGAAAAATAAGGCCCCAGGAAATGCGTTCCGAGCCTTTTCGCCCATCCAAAAGTGCCCCGAAAGGAAGGCTTTGGGTACAAGTGAACTCCCCAGGGGAGCCTTTACGCAGCCCCACATGCAACTGGACCCTCCGGGTTCGCTGTTCCTGAGCAAACCTAAACGTAGCCCTAGCCGTCATTGGAGACGAGTGAAAAATCAGGCCCCAGGAAATGCGTTGCGAGCCCCTTTGGACCATCCAAAAGTGCCCCCAAAGGAAGGCTTTGGATACAAGTGAACTCCCCAGGGGAGCCTTCACGCAGCCCCACATGCAACTAGACCCTCCGGGTTCGATTTTTCCTAGCAACACTAAATATATCACTAGCCGGCATGGGAGAAGACTGAAAACCCGGGCCCCAGAAAACGCGTTGCAAGCCCCTTTGGACCATCCAAAAGTGTCACCAAATGAAGGCTTTGGGTACAAGTGAACTCCCCAGGGGAGCCTTTACACTGCCCTACATGCAACTGGACTCTCCGGGTTCGCTGTTCATGAGCAAACCTAAACGTAGCCCTAGCCGTCATCGGAGACGAGTGAAAAATCAGTCCCCAGGAAATGCGTTGCGAGCCCTTTTCGCCCATCCAAAAGTTCCCCCAAAGGAAGGCTTTGGGTACAAGAGAACTCCCCAGGGGAGCCTTTACGCAGCCCCATATGCAACTGGACACTCCGGGTTCGCTGTTTCCAAGCAAGCCTAAACATATCCCTAGCAGTCATCGGAGACGAGTGAAAAATCAGGCCCCAGGAAATGCGTTCCGAGCCCCTTTGGACCATCCAAAAGTGTCACCAAAGGAAGGCTTTGGGTACAAGTGAACTCCCCAGGGGAGCCTTTACGCAGCCCCACATGCAACTGGACCCTCCGGGTTCGCTGTTTCCGAGCATCCCTAAACATAGCCCTAGCCGGCATCGATGACGACTGAAAAATCAGGCCCCAGGAAATGCGTTACGAGCCCTTTTCGCCCATCCAAAAGTGCCCCCAAAGGAAGGCTTTGGGTACAAGAGAACTCCCCAGGGGAGCCTTTACGCAGCCCCACATGCAACTGGACCCTCCGGGTTCGCTCTTTCCGAGCAAACCTAAACATAGCCCTAGCCGGCATCAAAGACGAGTGAAAAATCAGGCCCCAGGAAATGCGTTCCGAGCCCCTTTGGACCATCCCGAAGTGTCACCAAAGGAAGGCTTTTGGTACAAGTGAACTCCCCAGGGGAGCCTTTACGCAGCCCCACATGCAACTGGACCCTCCGGGTTCGCTGTTTCCGAGCATCCCTAAACAAAGACCTAGCCGGCATCGAAGACGTGTGTAAAATCAGGCCCCAGTAAATGCGTTGCGAGCCCTTTTCGCCCATCCAAAAGTGCCCCCAAAGGAAGGCTTTGGGTACAAGAGAACTCCCCAGGGGAGCCTTTACGCAGCCCCACATGCAACTGGACCCTCCGGGTTCGCTGTTTCCGAGCATCCCTAAACAAAGACCTAGCCGGCATCGAAGACGTGTGTAAAATCAGGCCCCAGGAAATGCGTTGCGAGCCCTTTTCGCCCATCCAAAAGTGCCCCCAAAGGAAGGCTTTGGGTACAAGTGAACTCCCCAGGGGAGCCTTTAGGCAGCCCCACATGCAACTGGACCCTCAGTGTTCGCTGTTTCCGAGCAACCCTAAACATATCCCTAGCAGTCATCGGAGACGAGTGAAAAATCAGGCCCCAGGAAATGCGTTGCGAGCCCTTTTCGCCCATCCAAAAGTGCCCCCAAAGGAAGGCTTTGGGTACAAGTGAACTCCCCAGGGGAGCCTTTACGCAGCCCCACATGCAACTGGACCCTCCGGGTTCGCTGTTTCCGAGCAACGCTAAATATATCACTAGCCGGCATGGGAGAAGACTGAAAACCCGGGCCCCAGAGAACGCGTTGCAAGCCCCTTTGGACCATCCAAAAGTGTCACCAAAGGAAGGCTTTGGGTACAAGAGAACTCCCCAGGGGAGCCTTTACGCAGCCCCACATGCAACTGGACCCTCCGGGTTCGCTCTTTCCGAGCATCCCTAAACATAGCCCTAGCCGGCATCGATGACGACTGAAAAATCAGGCCCCAGGAAATGCGTTACGAGCCCTTTTCGCCCATCCAAAAGTGCCCCCAAAGGAAGGCTTTGGGTACAAGAGAACTCCCCAGGGGAGCCTTTTCGCAGCCCCACATGCAACTGGACCCTCCGGGTTCGCTGTTTCCGAGCAAACCTAAACATAGCCCTAGCCGGCATCGAAGACGAGTGAAAAATCAGGCCCCAGGAAATGCGTTGCGAGCCCTTTTCGCCCATCCAAAAGTGCCCCCAAAGGAAGGCTTTGGGTACAAGTGAACTCCCCAGGGGAGCCTTTACGCAGCCCCACATGCAACTGGACCCTCCGGGTTCGCTGTTTCTGAGCATCCCTAAACATAACCCTAGCCGGCATCGAAGAAGACTGAAAAATAAGGCCCCAGGAAATGCGTTCCGAGCCCTTTTCGCCCATCCAAAAGTGCCCCCAAAGGAAGGGTTTTGTTACAAGTGAACTCCCCAGGGGAGCCTTTACGCAGCCCCACATGCAACTGGACCCTCCGGGTTCGCTGTTTCCGAGCAACGCTAAATATATCACTAGCCGGCATGGGAGAAGACTGAAAACCCGGGCCCCAGAGAACGCGTTGCAAGCCCCTTTGGACCATCCAAAAGTGTCACCAAAGGAAGGCTTTGGGTACAAGAGAACTCCCCAGGGGAGCCTTTACGCAGCCCCACATGCAACTGGACCCTCCGGGTTCGCTCTTTCCGAGCATCACTAAACATAGCCCTAGCCGGCATCGATGACGACTGAAAAATCAGGCCCCAGGAAATGCGTTACGAGCCCTTTTCGCCCATCCAAAAGTGCCCCCAAAGGAAGGCTTTGGGTACAAGAGAACTCCCCAGGGGAGCCTTTTCGCAGCCCCACATGCAACTGGACCCTCCGGGTTCGCTGTTTCCGAGCAAACCTAAACATAGCCCTAGCCGGCATCGAAGACGAGTGAAAAATCAGGCCCCAGGAAATGCGTTGCGAGCCCTTTTCGCCCATCCAAAAGTGCCCCCAAAGGAAGGCTTTGGGTACAAGTGAACTCCCCAGGGGAGCCTTTACGCAGCCCCACATGCAACTGGACCCTCCGGGTTCGCTGTTTCTGAGCATCCCTAAACATAACCCTAGCCGGCATCGAAGAAGACTGAAAAATAAGGCCCCAGGAAATGCGTTCCGAGCCCTTTTCGCCCATCCAAAAGTGCCCCCAAAGGAAGGCTATGGGTACAAGTGAACTGCCCAGGGGAGCCTTTACGCAGCCCCACATGCAACTGGACCCTCCGGGTTCGCTGTTCCTGAGCAAACCTAAACGTAGCCCTAGCCGTCATCGGAGACGAGTGAAAAATCAGGCACCAGGAATTGCGTTGCGAGCCCCTTTGGACCATCCAAAAGTGCCCCCAAAGGAAGGCTTTGGATACAAGTGAACTCCCCAGGGGAGCCTTTACGCAGCCCCACATGCAACTGGACCCTCCGGGTTCGCTGTTCATGAGCAAACCTAAACGTAGCCCTAGCAGTCATCGGAGATAAGTGAAAAAGCAGGCCCCAGGAAATGCGTTGCGAGCCCCTTTGGACCATCCAAAACTGTCACCAAAGGAAGGCTTTGGGTACATCAGAAGTTCCCAGGGGAGCCTTTACGCAGCCCCACATGCAACTGGACCCTCCGGGTTCGCTGTTTCCGAGCATCCCTAAACATAGCCCTAGCCGGCATCGAAGACGACTGAAAAATCAGGCCCCAGGAAATGCGTTGCGAGCCCTTTTCGCCCATCCCAAAGAGTCACTAAAGGAAGGCTTTGGGTACAAGAGAACTCCCCAGGGGAGCCTTTACGCAGCCCCACATGCAACTGGACCCTCCGGGTTCGATTTTTCCCAGCAACACTAAATATATCACTAGCCGGCATGGGAGAAGACTGAAAAACCGAGCCCCACAAAACGAGATGCAAGACCCTTTGGACCATCCAAAAGTGTCACCAAAGGAAGGCTTTGCCTACAAGTGAACTCCCCAGGGGAGCCTTTACGCAGCCCAACATGCAACTGGACCCTCCGGGTTCGCTGTTTCTGAGCATCCCTAAACATAGCCCTAGCAGTCATCGGAGATGAGTGAAAAAGCAGGCCCCAGGAAATGCGTTGCGAGCCCCTTTGGACCTTCCCAAAGTGTTACCAAAGGAAGGCTTTGGGTACAAGCGAACTCCCCAGGGGAGCCTTTACGCAGCCCCACATGCAACTGGACCCTCCGGGTTCGCTGTTACTGAGCATCCCTAAACATAGCCCTAGCCGGCATCGAAGACGAGTGAAAAATCAGGCCCCAGGAAACGCGTTGCAAGCCCCTTTGAACCATCCAAAAGTGTCACCAAAGGAAGGCTTTTAGTACAAGAGAACTCCCCAGGGGAGCCTTTATGCAGCCCCACATGCAACTGGACCCTCCGGGTTCGATGTTCATGAGCAAAACTAAACGTAGCCCTAGCAGTCCTTGGAGACGAGTGAAAAATCCGGCCCCAGGAAATCCGTTGCGAGCCCTTTTCGCCCATCCCAAAGAGTCACTAAAGGAAGGCTTTGGGTACAAGTGAACTCCCCAGGGGAGCCTTTACGCAGCCCCACATGCAACTGGACCCTCCGGGTTCGATTTTTCCGAGCAACCCTAAATATATCACTAGCCGGCTTGGAGAACACTGAAAAACCGAGCCCCACAAAACGAGATGCAAGACCCTTTGGACCATCCAAAAGTGTCACCAAAGGAAGGCTTTGGCTACAAGTGAACTCCCCAGGGGAGCCTTTACGCAGCCCCACATGCAACTGGACCCTCCGGGTTCGCTGTTTCCGAGCATCCCTAAACATAGCGCTCGCCGGCATCGATGACGACTGAAAAATCAGGCCCCAGGAAATGCGTTGCGAGCCCTTTTCGCCCATCCAAAAGTGCCCCCAAAGGAAGGCTTTGGGTACAAGTGAACTCCCCAGGGGAGCCTTTACGCAGCCCCACATGCAACTGGACCCTCCGGGTTCGCTGTTTCTGAGCATCCCTAAACATAACCCTAGCCGGCATCGAAGACGACTGAAAAATCAGGCCCCAGGAAATGCGTTGCGAGCTCTTTTCGCCCATCCAAAAGTGCCCCCAAAGGAAGGCTTTTGGTACAAGTGAACTCCCCAGGGGAGCCTTTACGCAGCCCCACATGCAACTGGACCCTCCGGGTTCGCTGTTTCCGAGCATCCCTAAACATAGCGCTAGCCGGCATTGATGAGGACTGAAAAATCAGGCCCCAGGAAATGCGTTACAAGCCCCATTCGCCTATCCAAAAGTGCCCCCAAAGGAAGGCTTTGGGTACAAGTGAACTCCCCAGGGGAGCCTTTACGCAGCCCCACATGCAACTGGACCCTCCGGGTTCGCTGTTCCTGAGCAAAACTAAACATAGCCCTAGCCGTCATTGGAGACGAGTGAAAAATCAGGCCCCAGGAAATGCATTGCAAGCCCTTTTCGCCCATCCAAAAGTGTCACCAAAGGAAGGCTTTGGGTACAAGTGAACTCCCCATGGGAGCCTTTACGCAGCCCCACATGCCACCAAACCCTCCGGGTTCGCTATTTCCGAGCATCCCTAAACATAACCCTAGCCGGCATCGATGACGACTGAAAAATCAGGCCCCAGGAAATGCGTTACGAGCCCTTTTCGCCCATCCAAAAGTGCCCCCAAAGGAAGGCTTTGGGTACATCAGAAGTTCCCAGGGGAGCCTTTACGCAGCCCCACATGCAACTGGACCCTCCGGGTTCGCTGTTTCCGAGCATCCCTAAACATAACCCTAGCCGGCATCGAAGAAGACTGAAAAATAAGGCCCCAGGAAATGCGTTCCGAGCCCTTTTCGCCCATCCAAAAGTGCCCCCAAAGGAAGGCTATGGGTACAAGTGAACTGCCCAGGGGAGCCTTTACGCAGCCCCACATGCAACTGGACCCTCCGGGTTCGCTGTTCCTGAGCAAACCTAAACGTAGCCCTAGCCGTCATCGGAGACGAGTGAAAAATCAGGCACCAGGAATTGCGTTGCGAGCCCCTTTGGACCATCCAAAAGTGCCCCCAAAGGAAGGCTTTGGATACAAGTGAACTCCCCAGGGGAGCCTTTACGCAGCCCCACATGCAACTGGACCCTCCGGGTTCGCTGTTCATGAGCAAACCTAAACGTAGCCCTAGCAGTCATCGGAGATGAGTGAAAAAGCAGGCCCCAGGAAATGCGTTGCGAGCCCCTTTGGACCTTCCCAAAGTGTTACCAAAGGAAGGCTTTGGGTACAAGCGAACTCCCCAGGGGAGCCTTTACGCAGCCCCACATGCAACTGGACCCTCCGGGTTCGCTGTTACTGAGCATCCCTAAACTTAGCCCTAGCCGGCATCGAAGACGACTGAAAAATCAGTCCCCAGGAAACGCGTTGCAAGCCCCTTTGAACCATCCAAAAGTGTCACCAAAGGAAGGCTTTTGGTACAAGAGAACTCCCCAGGGGAGCCTTTACGCAGCCCCACATGCAACTGGACCCTCCGGGTTCGCTGTTCATGAGCAAAACTAAACGTAGCCCTAGCAGTCCTTGGAGACGAGTGAAAAATCAGGCCCCAGGAAATCCGTTGCGAGCCCTTTTCGCCCATCCCAAAGAGTCACTAAAGGAAGGCTTTGGGTACAAGTGAACTCCCCAGGGGAGCCTTTACGCAGCCCCACATGCAACTGGACCCTCCGGGTTCGATTTTTCCGAGTAACACTAAATATATCACTAGCCGGCATGGGAGAAGACTGAAAAACCGAGCCCCACAAAACGAGATGCAAGACCCTTTGGACCATCCAAAAGTGTCACCAAAGGAAGGCTTTGGCTACAAGTGAACTCCCCAGGGGAGCCTTTACGCAGCCCAACATGCAACTGGACCCTCCGGGTTCGCTGTTTCCGAGCATCCCTAAACATAGCGCTAGCCGGCATCGATGACGACTGAAAAATCAGGCCCCAGGAAATGAGTTGTGAGCCCTTTTCGCCCATCCAAAAGTGCCCCCAAAGGAAGGCTTTGGGTACAAGTGAACTCCCCATGGGAGCCTTTACGCAGCCCCACATGCAACTGGACCCTCCGGGTAAGCTGTTTCTGAGCATCCCTAAACATAACCCTAGCCGGCATCGATGACGACTGAAAAATCAGGCCCCAGGAAATGCGTTACAAGCCCTTTTCGCCCATCCAAAAGTGCCCCCAAAGGAAGGCTTTGGGTACAAGTGAACTCCCCAGGGGAGCCTTTACGCAGCCCCACATGCAACTGGACCCTCCGGGTTCGCTGTTCATGAGCAAACCTAAACATAGCCCTAGCCGTCATTGGAGACGAGTGAAAAATCAGGCCCCAGGAAATGCATTGCAAGCCCTTTTCGCCCATCCAAAAGTGCCCCCAAAGGAAGGCTTTGGGTACAAGTGAACTCCCCATGGGAGCCTTTACGCAGCCCCACATGCCACTAGACCCTCCGGGTTCGCTATTTCCGAGCATCCCTAAACATAACCCTAGCCGGCATCGATGACGACTGAAAAATCAGGCCCCAGGAAATGCGTTACGAGCCCTTTTCGCCCATCCAAAAGTGCCCCCAAAGGAAGGCTTTGGGTACAAGTGAACTCCCCAGGGGAGCCTTTACGCAGCCCCACATGCAACTGGACCCTCCGGGTTCGCTGTTTCTGAGCATCCCTAAACATAACCCTAGTCGGCATCGAAGAAGACTGAAAAATAAGGCCCCAGGAAATGCGTTCCGAGCCCTTTTCGCCCATCCAAAAGTGCCCCCAAAGGAAGGCTATGGGTACAAGTGAACTGCCCAGGGGAGCCTTTACGCAGCCCCACATGCAACTGGACCCTCCGGTTTCGCTGTTCCTGAGCAAACCTAAACGTAGCCCTAGCCGTCATCGGAGACGAGTGAAAAATCTGGCACCAGGAATTGCGTTGCGAGCCCCTTTGGACCATCCAAAAGTGCCCCCAAAGGAAGGCTTTGGATACAAGTGAACTCCCCAGGGGAGCCTTTACGCAGCCCCACATGCAACTAGACCCTCCGGGTTCGATTTTTCCGAGCAACGCTAAATATATCACTAGCCGGCATGGGAGAAGACTGAATACCCGGGCCCCAGAAAACGCGTTGCAAGCCCCTTTGGACCATCCGAAAGTGTCACCAAAGGCAGGCTTTGGGTACAAGTGAACTCCCCAGGGGAGCCTTTACACTGCCCCACATGCAACTGGACCCTCCGGGTTCGCTGTTCATGAGCAAACCTAAACGTATCCCTAGCCGTCATCGGAGACGAGTGCAAAATCAGGCCCCAGGAAATGCATTGCGAGCCCCTTTGGACCATCCAAAAGTGCCCCCAAACGAAGGCTTTGGGTACATCTGAAGTTCCCAGGGGAGCCTTTTCGCAGCCCCATATGCAACTGGACCCTCCGGGTTCGCTGCCTCCAAGCAACCCTAAACATAGCCCTAGCCGGCATCGAAGACGAGTGAAAAATCAGGCCCCAGGAAATGCGTTGCAAGCCCTTTTCGCCCATCCAAATGTGCCCCCAAAGGAAGGCTTTGGGTACAAGTGAACTCCCCAGGGGAGCCTTTACGCAGCCCCACATGCAACTGGACCCTCCGGGTTCGCTCTTTCCGAGCAACGCTAAATATATCACTAGTCGGCATGGGAGAAGACTGAAAACGCGGGCCCCAGAAAACGCGTTGCAAGCCCCTTTGGACCATCCAAAAGTGTCACCAAAGGAAGGCTTTGGGTACATCAGAAGTTCCCAGGGGAGCCTTTACGCAGCCCCACATGCAACTGGACCCTCCGGGTTCGCTGTTTCCGAGCATCCCTAAACATAGCGCTAGCCGGCATTGATGAGGACTGAAAAATCAGGCCCGAGGAAATGCGTTACGAGCCCTTTTCGCCCATCCAAAAGTGCCCCCAAAGGAAGGCTTTGGGTACAAATGAACCCCCCCGGGGAATCTTTACGCAGCCCCACATGCAACTGGACCCTCCGGGTTCGCTGTTCCTGAGCAAACCTAAACATAGCCCTAGCCGTCATTGGAGACGAGTGAAAAATCAGGCCCCAGGAAATGCGTTGCGAGCCCTTTTCGCCCATCCAAAAGTGCCCCCAAAGGAAGGCTTTGGGTACAAGTGAACTCCCCAGGGGAGCCTTTAAGCAGCCCCACATGCCACTGGACCCTTCGGATTCGCTGTTTCCGAGCATCCCTAAACATAACCCTAGCCGGCATCGAAGACAACTGAAAAATCAGGCCCCAGGAAATGCTTTACGAGCCCTTTTCG
Source organism: Anas platyrhynchos (assembly GCF_047663525.1). Taxonomy (NCBI): domain Eukaryota; kingdom Metazoa; phylum Chordata; class Aves; order Anseriformes; family Anatidae; genus Anas; species Anas platyrhynchos. Next base: position 4,537,774 of record NC_092622.1, read on the forward strand.
CAAATCCAAAAGTGCCCCCAAAGGAAGGCTTTGGGTACAAGTGAACTCCCCAGGGGAGCCTTTACGCAGCCCCACATGCAACTGGACCCTCCGGGTTCGCTGTTTCTGAGCATCCCTAAACATAACCCTAGCCGGCATCGAAGAAGACTGAAAAATCAGGCCCCAGGAAATGCGTTGCGAGCCCTTTTCGCCCATCCAAAAGTGCCCCCAAAGGAAGGCTTTGGGTACAAGTGAACTCCCCAGGGGAGCCTTTACGCAGCCCCACATGCAACTGGACCCTCCGGGTTCGCTGTTTCCGAGCAACGCTAAATATATCACTAGCCGGCATGGGAGAAGACTGAAAACCCGGGCCCCAGAAATCGCGTTGCAAGCCCCTTTGGACCATCCAAAAGTGCCCCCAAAGGAAGGCTTTGGGTACAAGTGAACTCCCCAGGGGAGCCTTTACGCAGCCACAAATGCAACTGGACCCTCCGGGTTCGATTTTTTCGAGCAACGCTAAATATATCACTAGCCGGCATGGGAGAAGACTGAAAACCCGGGCCCCAGAAATCGCGTTGCAAGCCCCTTTGGACCATCCAAAAGTGCCCCCAAAGGAAGGCTTTGAGTACAAGTGAACTCCCCAGGGGAGCCTTTACGCAGCCCCACATGCAACTGGACCCTCCGGGTTCGATTTTTTCGAGCAACTCTAAATATATCACTAGCCGGAATGGGAGAAGACTGAAAACCCGGGCCCCAGAAAACGCATTGCAAGCACCTTTGGACCATCCAAAATTGTCACCAAAGGAAGGCTTTGGGTACAAGTGAACTCCCCAGGGGAGCCTTTACACTGCCCCACATGCAACTGGACCCTCCGGGTTCGCTGTTCATGAGCAAACCTAAACGTAGCCCTAGCCGTCATCGGAGACGAGTGAATAATCAGACCCAGGAAATGCGATCCGAGCCCTTTTCGCCCATCCAAAAGTGCCCCCAAAGAAAGGCTTTGGGTACATCTGAAGTTCCCCAGTGGAGCCTTTACGCAGCCCCATATGCAACTGGACCCTCCGGATTCGATTATTCCGAGCAACGCTAAATATATCACTAGCCGGCATGGGAGAAGACTGAAAACCCGAGCCCCAGAAAACGCGTTGCGAGCCCCTTTGGACCATCCAAAAGTGTCACCAAAGGAAGGCTTTGGGTACAAGTGAACTCCCCAGGGGAGCCTTTACGCAGCCCCATATGCAACTGGACCCTCCGGGTTTGCTGTTTCCAAGCAACCCTAAACATAGCCCTAGCAGTCATCGGAGACGAGTGAAAAATCAGACCCAGGAAATGCGTTCCGAGCCCTTTTGGACCATCCAAAAGTGTCACCAAAGGAAGGCTTTGGGTACAAGTGAACTCCCCAGGGGAGCCTTTACGCAGCCCCACATGCAACTGGACCCTCCGGGTTCGCTGTTACCGAGCAACCCTAAACATAGCCCTAGCAGTCATCGGAGAGGACTGAAAAATCAGGCCCCAGGAAACACGTTGCAAGCCCCTTTGGACCATCCAAAAGTGTCACCAAAGGAAGGCTTTGGGTACAAGTGAACTCCCCAGGGGAGCCTTTACGCAGCCACACATGCAACTGGACCCTCCGGGTTCGCTGTTTCCGAGCATCCCTATACATAGCCCTAGCCGGCATCGATGACGACTGAAAAATCAGGCCCCAGGAAATGCGTTCCGAGCCCTTTTCGCCCATCCAAAAGTGCCCCCAAAGGAAGGCTTTGGGTACAAGTGAACTCCCCAGGGGAGCCTTTACGCAGCCCCATATGCAACTGGACCCTCCGGGTTTGCTGTTTCCAAGCAACCCTAAACATAGCCCTAGCAGTCATCGGAGACGACTGAAAAATCAGGCCCCAGGAAATGCGTTCCGAGCCCTTTTCGCCCATCCAAAAGTGTCACCAAAGGAAGGCTTTGGGTACAAGTGAACTCCCCAGGGGAGCCTTTACGCAGCCCCATATGCAACTGGACCCTCCGGGTTTGCTGTTTCCAAGCAACCCTAAACATAGCCCTAGCAGTCATCGGAGACGAGTGAAAAATCAGACCCAGGAAATGCGTTCCGAGCCCTTTTGGACCATCCAAAAGTGTCACCAAAGGAAGGCTTTGGGTACAAGTGAACTCCCCAGGGGAGCCTTTACGCAGCCCCACATGCAACTGGACCCTCCGGGTTCGCTGTTACCGAGCAACCCTAAACATAGCCCTAGCAGTCATCGGAGAGGACTGAAAAATCAGGCCCCAGGAAACACGTTGCAAGCCCCTTTGGACCATCCAAAAGTGTCACCAAAGGAAGGCTTTGGGTACAAGTGAACTCCCCAGGGGAGCCTTTACGCAGCCACACATGCAACTGGACCCTCCGGGTTCGCTGTTTCCGAGCATCCCTATACATAGCCCTAGCCGGCATCGATGACGACTGAAAAATCAGGCCCCAGGAAATGCGTTCCGAGCCCTTTTCGCCCATCCAAAAGTGCCCCCAAAGGAAGGCTTTGGGTACAAGTGAACTCCCCAGGGGAGCCTTTACGCAGCCCCACATGCAACTGGACCCTCCGGGTTCGCTGCTTCCGAGCATCCCTAAACATAGCCCTAGCCGGCATCGATGACGACTGAAAAATCAGGCCCCAGGAAATGCGTTCCGAGCCCCATTCGACCATCCAAAATTGCCCCCAAAGGAAGGCTTTGGACACAAGTGAAGTCCCCAGGGGAGCCTTTACGCAGCGCCACATGCAACTGGACCCTCCGGGTTCGCTGTTTCCGAGCACCCCTAAACATATCCCTGCCGTCATTGAAGACGACTGAAAAATCAGGAACCAGGAAATGCGTTGCGAGCCCTTTTCGCCCATCCAAAAGTGCCCCCAAAGGAAGGCTTTGGGTACAAGTGAACTCCCCAGGGGAGCCTTTAGGCAGCCCCACGTGCAACTGGACCCTCAGGGTTCGCTGTTTCCGAGCAACCCTAAACATATCCCTAGCAGTCATCGGAGACGAGTGAAAAATCAGGCCCCAGGAAATGCGTTCCGAGCCCCTTTGGAGCATTCCAAAGTGCCCCCAAAGGAAGGCTTTGGGTACAAGTGAACTCCCCAGGGGAGCCTTTACGCAGCCCCACATGCAACTGGACCCTCCGGGTTCGCTGTTTCCGAGCAACGCTAAATATATCACTAGCCGGCATGGGAGAAGACTGAAAACCCGGGCCCCAGAAAACGCGTTGCAAGCCCCTTTGGACCATCCCAAAGTGTCACCAAAGGAAGGCTTTGGGTACAAGTGAACTCCCCAGGGGAGCCTTTACGCAGCCCCACATGCAACTGGACCCTCCGGGTTCGATTTTTCCCAGCAACGCTAAATATATCACTAGCCGGCATGGGAGAAGACTGAAAACCTGGGCCCCAGAGAACCCGTTGCAAGCCCCTTTGGACCATCCAAAAGTGTCACCAAAGGAAGGCTTTGGGTACAAGAGAACTCCCCAGGGGAGCCTTTACGCAGCCCCACATGCAACTGGACCCTCCGGGTTCGCTGTTTCCGAGCATCCCTAAACATAGCCCTAGCCGGCATCGATGACGACTGAAAAATCAGGCCCCAGGAAATGCGTTGCGAGCCCTTTTCGCCCATCCAAAAGTGCCCCCAAAGGAAGGCTTTGGGTACAAGAGAACTCCCCAGGGGAGCCTTTTCGCAGCCCCACATGCAACTGGACCCTCCGGGTTCGCTGTTTCCGAGCAAACCTAAACATAGCCCTAGCCGGCATCGAAGACGAGTGAAAAATCAGGCCCCAGGAAATGCGTTCCGAGCCCCTTTGGACCATCCCGAAGTGTCACCAAAGGAAGGCTTTGGGTACAAGTGAACTCCCCAGGGGAGCCTTTACGCAGCCCCACATGCAACTGGACCCTCCGGGTTCGCTGTTTCCGAGCATCCCTAAACAAAGACCTAGCCGGCATCGAAGACGTGTGTAAAATCAGGCGCCAGGAAATGCGTTGCGAGCCATTTTCGCCCATCCAAAAGTGCCCCCAAAGGAAGGCTTTGGGTACAAGAGAACTCCCCAGGGGAGCCTTTACGCAGCCCCACATGCAACTGGACCCTTCGGGTTCGATTTTTCCGAGCAACCCTAAATATATCCCTAGCCGGCATGGGAGAAGACTGAAAACCCGGGCCCCAGAAAACGCGTTGCAAGCCCCTTTGCACCATCCAAAAGTGTCACCAAAGGAAGGCTTTGGGTACAAGAGAACTCCCCAGGGGAGCCTTTACGCAGCCCCACATGCAACTGGACCCTCAGGGTTCGCTGTTTCCGAGCATCACTAAACATAACACTAGCCGTCATCGGAGACGAGTGAAAAATAAGGCCCCAGGAAATGCGTTGCGAGCCCTTTTCGCCCATCCAAAAGTGCCCCCAAAGGAAGGCTTTGGGTACAAGTGAAGTCCCCAGGGGAGCCTTTACGCAGCCCCACATGCAACTGGACCCTCCGGGTTCGCAGTTTCCGAGCAACGCTAAATATATCACTAGCCGGCATGGGAGAAGACTGAAAACCCGGGCCCCAGAAAAAGCGTTGCAAGCCCCTTTGGACCATCCCAAAGTGTCACCAAAGGAAGGCTTTGGGTACAAGTGAACTCCCCAGGGGAGCCTTTACGCAGCCCCACATGCAACTGGACCCTCCGGGTTCGATTTTTCCCAGCAACGCTAAATATATCACTAGCCGGCATGGGAGAAGACTGAAAACCCGGGCCCCAGAGAACGCGTTGCAAGCCCCTTTGGACCATCCCAAAGTGTCACCAAAGGAAGGCTTTGGGTACAAGTGAACTCCCCAGGGGAGACTTTACGCAGCCCCACATGCAACTGGACCCTCCTGGTTCGCTGTTCATGAGCAAACCTAAACGTAGCACTAGCCGTCATCGGAGACGAGTGAAAAATCAGGCCCCAGGAAATGCGTTGCGAACCCCTTTGGACCATCCAAAAGTGCCCCCAAAGGAAGGCATTGGGTACATCTGAAGTTCCCAGGGGAGCCTTTACGCAGCCCCATATGCAACTGGACCCTCCGGGTTCGCTGTTTCCGAGCAACCCTAAACATATCCCTAGCAGTCGTCGAAGACGAGTGAAAAATCAGGCCCCAGGAAATGCGTTCCGAGCCCCTTTGGACCATCCCAAAGTGTCACCAAAGGAAGGCTTTGGGTACAAGTGAACTGCCCAGGGGAGCCTTTACGCAGCCCCACATGCAACTGGACCCTCCGGGTTCGCTGTTTCCGAGCATCCCTAAACATAGCCCTAGCCGGCATCGATGACGACTGAAAAATCAGGCCCCAGGAAATGCGTTACGAGCCCTTTTCGCCCATCCAAAAGTGCCCCCAAAGGAAGGCTTTGGGTACAAGAGAACTCCCCAGGGGAGCCTTTACGCAGCCCCACATGCAACTGGACCCTCCGGGTTCGCTGTTTCCGAGCAAACCTAAACATAGCCCTAGCCGGCATCGAAGACGAGTGAAAAATCAGGCCCCAGGAAATGCGTTCCGAGCCCCTTTGGACCATCCCGAAGTGTCACCAAAGGAAGGCTTTGGGTACAAGTGAACTCCCCAGGGGAGCCTTTACGCAGCCCCACATGCAACTGGACCCTCCGGGTTCGCTGTTTCCGAGCATCCCTAAACAAAGACCTAGCCGGCATCGAAGACGTGTTTAAAATCAGGCCCCAGTAAATGCGTTGCGAGCCCTTTTCGCCCATCCAAAAGTGCCCCCAAAGGAAGGCTTTGGGTACAAGAGAACTGCCCAGGGTAGCCTTTAAGCAGCCCCACATGCAACTGGACCCTCCGGGTTCGATTTTTCCGAGCAATCCTAAATATATCCCGAGCCGGCAAGGGAGAAGACTGATAACCCGGGCCCCAGAAAACGCTTTGCAAGCCCCTTTGGACCATCCCAAAGTGTCACCAAAGGAAAGCTTTGGGTACAAGTGAACTCCCCAGGGGAGCCTATACGCAGCCCCACATGCAACTGGACCCTCAGAGTTCGCTGTTCATGAGCAACCCTAATCATAGCCCTAGCCGGCATCGAAGACGACTGAAAAATCAGGCCCCAGGAGACACGTTGCAAGCCCCTTTGGACCATCCAAAAGTGTCACGAAAGGAAGGCTTTGGGTACAAGTGAACTCCCCAGGGGAGCCTTTACGCAGCCCCACATGCAACTGGACCCTCCGGGTTCGCTGTTTCCGAGCATCCCTAAACATAGCCCTAGCCGTCATCGATTACGACTGAAAAATCAGGCCCCAGGAAATGTGTTACGAGCCCTTTTCGCCCATCCAAAAGTGCCCCCAAAGGAAGGCTTTGGGTACAAGTGAAGTCCCCAGGGGAGCCTTTATGCAGCCCCACATGCAACTGGACCCTCCGGGTTCGCTGTTTCCGAGCATCCCTAAACATATCCCTAGCCGGCATCGAAGACGACTGAAAAATCAGGCCCCAGGAAATGCGTTGCGAGCCCTTTTCGCCCATCCAAAAGTGCCCCCAAAGGAAGGCTTTGGGTATAAGGGAACTCCCCAGGGGAGCCTTTACGCAGCCCCACATGCAACTGGACCCTCCGGGTTCGCTGTTCATGAGCAAACCTAAATGTAGCCCTAGCCGTCCTTGGAGACGAGTGAAAAATCAGGCGCCAGGAAATGCGTTGCGAGCCCTTTTCGCCCATCCAAAAGTGCCCCCAAAGGAAGGCTTTGGGTACAAGAGAACTCCCCAGGGGAGCCTTTACGCAGCCCCACATGCAACTGGACCCTCCGGGTTCGATTTTTCCAAGCAACCCTAAATATATCCCTAGCCGGCATGGGAGAAGACTGAAAACCCGGGCCACAGAAAATGCGTTACAAGCCCCTTTGGACCATCCAAAATAGTCACCAAAGAAAGGCTTTGGGTACAAGTGAACTCCCCAGGGGAGCCTTTACGCAGCCCCACATGCAACTGGACCCTCCGGGTTCGCTGTTTCCGAGCATCCCTAAACATAGCCCTAGCCGGCATCGACGACGATTGAAAAATCAGGCCCCAGGAAATGTGTTGCAAGCCCTTTTCGCCCATCCAAAAGTGCCCCCAAAGGAAGGCTTTGGGTACAAGTGAACTCCACAGGGGAGCCTTTACGCAGCCCCATATGCAACTGGACCCTCCGGGTTCGCTGTTTCCGAGCAACCCTAAACGTAGCCCTAGCAGTCATCGGAGACGAGTGAAAAATCAGGCCCCAGGAAATGCGTTGCGAGCCCCTTTGGACCATCCAAAAGTGCCCCCAAAGGAAGGCTTTGGGTACAAGTGAACTCCCCAGGGGAGCCTTTACGCAGCCCCACATGCAACTGGACCCTCCGGGTTCGCTGTTCATGAGCAAACCTAAACGTAGCCCTAGCCGTCATCGGAGACGAGTGAAAAATCAGGCCCCAGGAAATGCGTTGCGAGCCCTTTTCACCCATCCAAAAGTGCCCCCAAAGGAAGGCTTTGGGTACAAGTGAACTCCCCAGGGGAGCCTTTACGCAGCCCCATATGCAACTGGACCCTCCGGGTTCGCTGTTTCCAAGCAACCCTAAACATATCCCTAGCAGTCATCGGAGACGAGTGAAAAATCAGGCCCCAGGAAATGCGTTCCGAGCCCCTTTGGACCATCCCAAAGTGTCACCAAAGGAAGGCTTTGGGTACAAGTGAACTCCCCAGGGGAGCCTTTACGCAGCCCCACATGCAACTGGACCCTCCGGGTTCGCTGTTTCCGAGCATCCCTAAACATAGCCCTAGCCGTCATCGATTACGACTGAAAAATCAGGCCCCAGGAAATGCGTTACGAGCCCTTTTCGCCCATCCAAAAGTGCCCCCAAAGGAAGGCTTTGGGTACAAGTGAAGTCCCCAGGGGAGCCTTTATGCAGCCCCACATGCAACTGGACCCTCCGGGTTCGCTGTTTCCGAGCATCCCTAAACATAACCCTAGCCGGCATCGAAGACGACTGAAAAATCAGGCCCCAGGAAATGCGTTGCGAGCCCTTTTCGCCCATCCAAAAGTGCCCCCAAAGGAAGACTTTGGGTATAAGGGAACTCCCCAGGGGAGCCTTTACGCAGCCCCACATGCAACTGGACCCTCCGGGTTCGCTGTTCATGAGCAAACCTAAATGTAGCCCTAGCCGTCCTTGGAGACGAGTGAAAAATCAGGCGCCAGGAAATGCGTTGCGAGCCCTTTTCGCCCATCCAAAAGTGCCCCCAAAGGAAGGCTTTGGGTACAAGAAAACTCCCCAGGGGAGCCTTTACGCAGCCCCACATGCAACTGGACCCTCCGGGTTCGATTTTTCCAAGCAACCCTAAATATATCCCTAGCCGGCATGGGAGAAGACTGAAAACCCGGGCCACAGAAAATGCGTTACAAGCCCCTTTGGACCATCCAAAAGAGTCACCAAAGAAAGGCTTTGGGTACAAGTGAACTCCCCAGGGGAGCCTTTACGCAGCCCCACATGCAACTGGACCCTCCGGGTTCGCTGTTTCCGAGCATCCCTAAACATAGCCCTAGCCGGCATCGACGACGATTGAAAAATCAGGCCCCAGGAAATGCGTTGCAAGCCCTTTTCGCCCATCCAAAAGTGCCCCCAAAGGAAGGCTTTGGGTACAAGTGAACTCCCCAGGGGAGCCTTTACGCAGCCCCATATGCAACTGGACCCTCCGGGTTCGCTGTTTCCGAGCAACCCTAAACGTAGCCCTAGCAGTCATCGGAGACGAGTGAAAAATCAGGCCCCAGGAAATGCGTTGCGAGCCCCTTTGGACCATCCAAAAGTGCCCCCAAAGGAAGGCTTTGGGTACAAGTGAACTCCCCAGGGGAGCCTTTACGCAGCCCCACATGCAACTGGACCCTCCGGGTTCGCTGTTCATGAGCAAACCTAAACGTAGCCTTTGCCGTCATCGGAGACGAGTGAAAAATCAGGCCCCAGGAAATGCGTTGCGAGCCCTTTTCACCCATCCAAAAGTGCCCCCAAAGGAAGGCTTTGGGTACAAGTGAACTCCCCAGGGGAGCCTTTACGCAGCCCCATATGCAACTGGACCCTCCGGGTTCGCTGTTTCCAAGCAACCCTAAACATATCCCTAGCAGTCATCGGAGACGAGTGAAAAATCAGGCCCCAGGAAATGCGTTCCGAGCCCCTTTGGACCATCCCAAAGTGTCACCAAAGGAAGGCTTTGGGTAAAAGTGAACTCCCCAGGGGAGCCTTTACGCAGCCCCACATGCAACTGGACCCTCCGGGTTCGCTGTTACCGAGCATCCCTAAACATAGCCCTAGCCGGCATCGAAGACGACAGAAAAATCAGGCCCCAGGAAATGCGTTCCGAGCCACTTTGGACCATACAAAAGTGCCCCAAATAAAGGCTTTGGGTACAAGAGAACTCTCCAGGGGAGCCTATACGCAGCCCCACATGCAACTGGACCCTCCGGGTTCGCTCTTCCTGAGCAAACCTAAACGTATCCCTAGCCGTCATCGGAGACGAGTGAAAAATCAGGCCCCAGGAAATGCGTTCCGAGCCCCTTTGGACCATCCAAAAGTGTCACCAAAGGAAGGCTTTGGGTACAAGTGAACTCCCCAGGGGAGCCTTTACGCAGCCCCACATGCAACTGGACCCTCCGGGTTCGCTGTTTCCGAGCATCCCTAAACAAAGACCTAGCCGGCATCGAAGACGTGTGTAAAATCAGGCCCCAGTAAATGCGTTGCGAGCCCTTTTCGCCCATCCAAAAGTGCCCGCAAATGAAGGCTTTGGGTACAAGAGAACTCCCCAGGGGAGCCTTTACGCAGCCCCACATGCAACTGGACCCTTCGGGTTCGATTTTTCCGAGCAACCCTAAATATATCCCTAGCCGGCATGGGAGAAGACTGAAAACCCGGGCCCCAGAAAACGCGTTGCAAGCCCCTTTGGACCATCCAAAAGTGTCACCAAAGGAAGGCTTTGGGTACAAGAGAACTCCCCAGGGGAGCCTTTACGCAGCCCCACATGCAACTGGACCCTCCGGGTTCGCTGTTTCCGAGCAAACCTAAACATAGCCCTAGCCGGCATCGAAGACGAGTGAAAAATCAGGCCCCAGGAAATGCGTTCCGAGCCCCTTTGGACCATCCCGAAGTGTCACCAAAGGAAGGCTTTGGGTACAAGTGAAGTCCCCAGGGGAGCCTTTACGCAGCCCCACATGCAACTGGACCCTCCGGGTTCGCTGTTTCCGAGCATCCCTAAACAAAGACCTAGCCGGCATCGAAGACGTGTGTAAAATCAGGCCCCAGTAAATGCGTTGCGAGCCCTTTTCGCCCATCCAAAAGTGCCCCCAAAGGAAGGCTTTGGGTACAAGAGAACTCCCCAGGGGAGCCTTTACGCAGCCCCACATGCAACTGGACCCTTCGGGTTCGATTTTTCCGAGCAAACCTAAATATATCCCTAGCCGGCATGGGAGAAGACTGAAAACCCGGGCCCCAGAAAACGTGTTGCAAGCCCCTTTGGACCATCCAAAAGTGTCACCAAAGGAAGGCTTTGGGTACAAGAGAACTCCCCAGGGGAGCCTTTACGCAGCCCCACATGCAACTGGACCCTTCGGTTTCGCTGTTTCCGAGCATCCCTAAACAAAGACCTAGCCGGCATCGAAGACGATTAAAAAATCAGGCCCCAGGAAATGCGTTACGAGCCCTTTTCGCCCATCCAAAAGTGCCCCCAAAGGAAGGCTTTGGGTACAAGTGAACTCCCCAGGGGAGCCTTTACGCAGCCCCACATGCAACTGGACCCTCCGGGTTCGATTTTTCCGAGCAACCCTAAACATATCGCTAGCAGTCGTCGGAGACGAGTGAAAAATCAGGCCCCAGGAAATGCGTTCCGAGCCCCTTTGGACCATCCCAAAGTGTCACCAAAGGAAGGCTTTGGGTACAAGTGAACTCCCCAGGGGAGCCTTTACGCAGCCCCACATGCAACTGGACCCTCCGGGTTCGCTGTTTCCGAGCATCCCTAAACATAGCCCTTGCCGGCATCGAAGACGACTGAAAAATCAGGCCCACAGAAATGCGTTCCGAGCCCTTTTCGCCCATCCAAATGTGCCCCCAAAGGAAGACTATGGGTACAAATGAACTCCCCAGGGGAGCCTTTACGCAGCCCCACATGCAACTGGACCCTCCGGGTTCGCTGTTTCCGAGCATCCCTAAACATAACCCTAGCCGGCATCGAAGACGACTGAAAAATCAGGCCCCAGAAAATGCGTTGCAAGCCCTTTTCGCCCATCCAAAAGTGCCCCCAAAGGAAGGCTTTGGGTACAAGAGAACTCCCCAGGGTAGCCTTTATGCAGCCCCACATGCAACTGGACCGTCCGCGTTCGCTGTTTCCGAGCATCCCTAAACATAACGCTAGCCGGCATAGATGACAACTGAAAAATCAGGCCCCAGGAAATGCGTTACGAGCCCTTTTCGCCCATCCAAAAGTGCCCCCAAAGGAAGGCTTTGGGTACAAGAGAACTGCCCAGGGTAGCCTTTACGCAGCCCCACATGCAACTGGACCCTCCGGGTTCGATTTTTCCGAGCAATCCTAAACATATCCCTAGCCGGCAAGGGAGAAGACTGATAACCCGGGCCCCAGAAAACGCTTTGCAAGCCCCTTTGGACCATCCCAAAGTGTCACCAAAGGAAAGCTTTGGGTACAAGTGAACTCCCCAGGGGAGCCTTTACGCAGCCCCACATGCAACTGGACCCTCAGGGTTCGCTGTTCATGAGCAACCCTAAACATAGCCCTAGCCGGCATCGAAGACGACTGAAAAATCAGGCCCCAGGAGACACGTTGCAAGCCCCTTTGGACCATCCAAAAGTGTCACCAAAGGAAGGCTTTGGGTACAAGTGAACTCCCCAGGGGAGCCTTTACGCAGCCCCACATGCAACTGGACCCTCCGGGTTCGCTGTTCATGAGCAAACCTTAACGTAGCCCTAGCCGTCCTTGGAGACGAGTGAAAAATCAGGCCCCAGGAAATGCGTTGCGAGCCCTTTTCGCCCATCCAAAAGTGCCCCCAAAGGAAGGCTTTGGGTACAAGAGAACTCCCCAGGGGAGCCTTTACACAGCCCCACATGCAACTGGACCCTCCGGGTTCGATTTTTCCAAGCAACCCTAAATATATCCCTAGCCGGCATGGGAGAAGACTGAAAACCCGGGCCACAGAAAATGCGTTACAAGCCCCTTTGGACCATCCAAAAGAGTCACCAAAGAAAGGCTTTGGGTACAAGTGAACTCCCCAGGGGAGCCTTTACGCAGCCCCACATGCAACTGGACCCTCCGGGTTCGCTGTTTCCGAGCATCCCTAAACATAGCCCTAGCCGGCATCGAAGACGACTGAAAAAAAAGGCCCCAGGAAATGCGTTGCGAGCCCCTTTGGACCATCCAAAAGTGCCCCCAAAGGAAGGCTTTGGATACAAGTGAACTCCCCAGGGGAGCCTTTACGCAGCCCCACATGCAACTGGACCGTCCGCGTTCGCTGTTTCCGAGCATCCCTAAACATAGCCCTAGCCGGCATAGAAGACGAGTGAAAAATCAGGCCCCAGGAAATGCGTTGCGAGCCCTTTTCGCCCATCCAAAAGTGCCCCCAAAGGAAGGCTTTGGATACAAGAGAACTCCCCAGGGGAGTCTTTACGCAGCCCCACATGCAACTGGACCCTCCGGGTTCGATTTTTCCGAGCAACGCTAAATATATCACTAACCGGCCTGGGAGAAGACTGAAAATCCGGGGCCCAGAAAACGCGTTACAAGCCCCTTTGGACCATCCCAAAGTGTCACCAAAGGAAGGCTTTGGGTACAAGTGAACTCCCCAGGGGAGCCTTTACGCAGCCCCACATGCAACTGGACCCTCCGGGTTCGCTGTTTCCGAGCATCCCTAAACAAAGACCTAGCCGGCATCGAAGACGTGTGTAAAATCAGGCCCCAGTAAATGCGTTGCGAGCCCTTTTCGCCCATCCAAAAGTGCCCCCAAAGGAAGGCTTTGGGTACAAGAGAACTCCCCAGGGGAGCCTTTACGCAGCCCCACATGCAACTGGACCCTTCGGGTTCGATTTTTCCGAGCAACCCTAAATATATCCCTAGCCGGCATGGGAGAAGACTGAAAACCCGGGCCCCAGAAAACGCGTTGCAAGCCCCTTTGGACCATCCAAAAGTGTCACCAAAGGAAGGCTTTGGGTACAAGAGAACTCCCCAGGGGAGCCTTTACGCAGCCCCACATGCAACTGGACCGTCCGCGTTCGCTGTTTCCGAGCATCACTAAACATAACACTAGCCGTCATCGGAGACGAGTGAAAAATCAGGCCCCAGGAAATGCGTTGCGAGCCCCTTTCGCCCATCCAAAAGTGCCCCCAAAGGAAGGCTTTGGGTACAAGTGAAGTCCCCAGGGGAGCCTTTACGCAGCCCCACATGCAACTGGACCCTCCGGGTTCGCTGTTTCCGAGCACCCCTAAACATAGCCCTGCCGGCATCGAAGACGACTGAAAAATCAGGCCCCAGGAAATGCGTTGCAAGCCCTTTTTGCCCATGCAAAAGTGCCCCGAAAGGAAGGCTTTGGGTACAAGTGAACTCCCCAGGGGAGCCTTTTCGCAGCCCCACATGCAACCGGACCCTCAGGGTTCGATTTTTCCGAGCAACGCTAAATATATCACTAGCCGGCTTGGGAGAAGACTGAAAACCCGGGCCCCAGAAAACGCGTTGCAAGCCCCTTTGGACCATCCAAAAGTGTCACCAAAGGACGGCTTTGGGTACAAGTGAACTCCCCAGGGGAGCCTTTACGCAGCCCCATATGCAACTGGACCCTCAGGGTTCGCTGTTTCAGAGCAACACTAAACATATCCCTAGCAGTCATCGGAAACGAGTGAAAAATCAGGCCCCAGGAAATGCGTTCCGAGCCCCTTTGGACCATTCCAAAGTGTCACCAAAGGAAGGCTTTGGGTACAAGTGAACTCCCCAGGGGAGCCTTTACGCAGCCCCACATGCAACTGGACCCTCCGGGTTCGCTGTTTCCGAGCAACGCTAAATATATCCCTAGCCGGCATGGGAGAAGACTGAAAACCCGGGCCCCAGAAAAAGCGTTGCAAGCGCCTTTGGACCATCCCAAAGTGTCACCAAAGGAAGGCTTTGGGTACAAGTGAAGTCCCCAGGGGAGCCTTTACGCAGCCCCACATGCAACTGGACCCTCCGGGTTCGCTGTTTCCGAGCACCCCTAAACATAGCCCTGCCGGCATCGAAGACGACTGAAAAATCAGGCCCCAGGAAATGCGTTGCAAGCCCTTTTTGCCCATGCAAAAGTGCCCCGAAAGGAAGGCTTTGGGTACAAGTGAACTCCCCAGGGGAGCCTTTTCGCAGCCCCACATGCAACTGGACCCTCAGGGTTCGATTTTTCCGAGCAACGCTAAATATATCACTAGCCGGCTTGGGAGAAGACTGAAAACCCGGGCCCCAGAAAACGCGTTGCAAGCCCCTTTGGACCATCCAAAAGTGTCACCAAAGGACGGCTTTGGGTACAAGTGAACTCCCCAGGGGAGCCTTTACGCAGCCCCACATGCAACTGGACCCTTCTGGTTCGCTGTTCATGAGCAAACCTAAAGGTAGCCCTAGCCGTCATCGGAGACGACTGAAAAATCAGGCCCCAGGAAATGCGTTGCGAGCCCCTTTGGACCATCCAAAAGTGCCCCCAAAGGAAGGCTTTGGGTACAAGTGAACTCCCCAGGGGAGCCTTTACGCAGCCCCATATGCAACTGGACCCTCAGGGTTCGCTGTTTCAGAGCAACCCTAAACATATCCCTAGCAGTCATCGGAAACGAGTGAAAAATCAGGCCCCAGGAAATGCGTTCCGAGCCCCTTTGGACCATTCCAAAGTGTCACCAAAGGAAGGCTTTGGGTACAAGTGAACTCCCCAGGGGAGCCTTTACGCAGCCCCACATGCAACTGGACCCTCCGGGTTCGCTGTTTCCGAGCAACGCTAAATATATCACTAGCCGGCATGGGAGAAGACTGAAAACCCGGGCCCCAGAAAAAGCGTTGCAAGCGCCTTTGGACCGTCCCAAAGTGTCACCAAAGGAAGGCTTTGGGTACAAGTGAACTCCCCAGGGGAGCCTTTACGCAGCCCCACATGCAACTGGACCCTCAGGGTTCGCTGTTCATGAGCAACCCTAAACATAGCCCTAGCCGGCATCGAAGACGACTGAAAAATCAGGCCCCAGGAGACACGTTGCAAGCCCCTTTGGACCATCCAAAAGTGTCACCAAAGGAAGGCTTTGGGTATAAGGGAACTCCCCAGGGGAGCCTTTACGCAGCCCCACATGCAACTGGACCCTCCGGGTTCGCTGTTCATGAGCAAACCTAAACGTAGCCCTAGCCGTCCTTGGAGACGAGTGAAAAATCAGGCCCCAGGAAATGCGTTGCGAGCCCTTTTCGCCCATCCAAAAGTGCCCCCAAAGGAAGGCTTTGGGTACAAGAGAACTCCCCAGGGGAGCCTTTACACAGCCCCACATGCAACTGGACCCTCCGGGTTCGATTTTTCCAAGCAACCCTAAATATATCCCTAGCCGGCATGGGAGAAGACTGAAAACCCGGGCCACAGAAAATGCGTTACAAGCCCCTTTGGACCATCCAAAAGAGTCACCAAAGAAAGGCTTTGGGTACAAGTGAACTCCCCAGGGGAGCCTTTACGCAGCCCCACATGCAACTGGACCCTCCGGGTTCGCTGTTTCCGAGCATCCCTAAACATAGCCCTAGCCGGCATCGAAGACGACTGAAAAAAAAGGCCCCAGGAAATGCGTTGCGAGCCCCTTTGGACCATCCAAAAGTGCCCCCAAAGGAAGGCTTTGGATACAAGTGAACTCCCCAGGGGAGCCTTTACGCAGCCCCACATGCAACTGGACCGTCCGCGTTCGCTGTTTCCGAGCATCCCTAAACATAGCCCTAGCCGGCATAGAAGACGAGTGAAAAATCAGGCCCCAGGAAATGCGTTGCGAGCCCTTTTCGCCCATCCAAAAGTGCCCCCAAAGGAAGGCTTTGGATACAAGAGAACTCCCCAGGGGAGTCTTTACGCAGCCCCACATGCAACTGGACCCTCCGGGTTCGATTTTTCCGAGCAACGCTAAATATATCACTAACCGGCCTGGGAGAAGACTGAAAATCCGGGGCCCAGAAAACGCGTTACAAGCCCCTTTGGACCATCCCAAAGTGTCACCAAAGGAAGGCTTTGGGTACAAGTGAACTCCCCAGGGGAGCCTTTACGCAGCCCCACATGCAACTGGACCCTCCGGGTTCGCTGTTTCCGAGCATCCCTAAACAAAGACCTAGCCGGCATCGAAGACGTGTGTAAAATCAGGCCCCAGTAAATGCGTTGCGAGCCCTTTTCGCCCATCCAAAAGTGCCCCCAAAGGAAGGCTTTGGGTACAAGAGAACTCCCCAGGGGAGCCTTTACGCAGCCCCACATGCAACTGGACCCTTCGGGTTCGATTTTTCCGAGCAACCCTAAATATATCCCTAGCCGGCATGGGAGAAGACTGAAAACCCGGGCCCCAGAAAACGCGTTGCAAGCCCCTTTGGACCATCCAAAAGTGTCACCAAAGGAAGGCTTTGGGTACAAGAGAACTCCCCAGGGGAGCCTTTACGCAGCCCCACATGCAACTGGACCGTCCGCGTTCGCTGTTTCCGAGCATCACTAAACATAACACTAGCCGTCATCGGAGACGAGTGAAAAATCAGGCCCCAGGAAATGCTTTGCGAGCCCCTTTCGCCCATCCAAAAGTGCCCCCAAAGGAAGGCTTTGGGTACAAGTGAAGTCCCCAGGGGAGCCTTTACGCAGCCCCACATGCAACTGGACCCTCCGGGTTCGCTGTTTCCGAGCACCCCTAAACATAGCCCTGCCGGCATCGAAGACGACTGAAAAATCAGGCCCCAGGAAATGCGTTGCATGCCCTTTTTGCCCATGCAAAAGTGCCCCGAAAGGAAGGCTTTGGGTACAAGTGAACTCCCCAGGGGAGCCTTTTCGCAGCCCCACATGCAACTGGACCCTCAGGGTTCGATTTTTCCGAGCAACGCTAAATATATCACTAGCCGGCTTGGGAGAAGACTGAAAACCCGGGCCCCAGAAAACGCGTTGCAAGCCCCTTTGGACCATCCAAAAGTGTCACCAAAGGACGGCTTTGGGTACAAGTGAACTCCCCAGGGGAGCCTTTACACAGCCCCACATGCAACTGGACCCTTCTGGTTCGCTGTTCATGAGCAAACCTAAAGGTAGCCCTAGCCGTCATCGGAGACGACTGAAAAATCAGGCCCCAGGAAATGCGTTGCGAGCCCCTTTGGACCATCCAAAAGTGCCCCCAAAGGAAGGCTTTGGGTACAAGTGAACTCCCCAGGGGAGCCTTTACGCAGCCCCATATGCAACTGGACCCTCAGGGTTCGCTGTTTCAGAGCAACCCTAAACATATCCCTAGCAGTCATCGGAAACGAGTGAAAAATCAGGCCCCAGGAAATGCGTTCCGAGCCCCTTTGGACCATTCCAAAGTGTCACCAAAGGAAGGCTTTGGGTACAAGTGAACTCCCCAGGGGAGCCTTTACGCAGCCCCACATGCAACTGGACCCTCCGGGTTCGCTGTTTCCGAGCAACGCTAAATATATCACTAGCCGGCATGGGAGAAGACTGAAAACCCGGGCCCCAGAAAAAGCGTTGCAAGCGCCTTTGGACCATCCCAAAGTGTCACCAAAGGAAGGCTTTGGGTACAAGTGAACTCCCCAGGGGAGCCTTTACGCAGCCCCACATGCAACTGGACCCTCCGGGTTCGATTTTTCCCAGCAACGCTAAATATATCACTAGCCGGCATGGGAGAAGACTGAAAACCCGGGCCCCAGAGAACGCGTTGCAAGCCCCTTTGGACCATCCCAAAGTGTCACCAAAGGAAGGCTTTGGGTACAAGTGAACTCCCCAGGGGAGCCTTTACGCAGCCCCACATGCAACTGGACCCTCCTGGTTCGCTGTTCATGAGCAAACCTAAACTTAGCCCTAGCCGTCATCGGAGACGAGTGAAAAATCAGGCCCCAGGAAATGCGTTGCGAACCCCTTTGGACCATCCAAAAGTGCCCCCAAAGGAAGGCATTGGGTACAAGAGAACTCCCCAGGGGAGCCTTTACGCAGCCCCACATGCAACTGGACCGTCCGCGTTCGCTGTTTCCGAGCATCACTAAACATAACACTAGCCGTCATCGGAGACGAGTGAAAAATCAGGCCCCAGGAAATGCGTTGCGAGCCCCTTTCGCCAATCCAAAAGTGCCCCCAAAGGAAGGCTTTGGGTACAAGTGAAGTCCCCAGGGGAGCCTTTACGCAGCCCCACATGCAACTGGACCCTCCGGGTTCGCTGTTTCCGAGCACCCCTAAACATAGCCCTGCCGGCATCGAAGACGACTGAAAAATCAGGCCCCAGGAAATGCGTTGCAAGCCCTTTTTGCCCATGCAAAAGTGCCCCGAAAGGAAGGCTTTGGGTACAAGTGAACTCCCCAGGGGAGCCTTTTCGCAGCCCCACATGCAACTGGACCCTCAGGGTTCGATTTTTCCGAGCAACGCTAAATATATCACTAGCCGGCTTGGGAGAAGACTGAAAACCCGGGCCCCAGAAAACGCGTTGCAAGCCCCTTTGGACCATCCAAAAGTGTCACCAAAGGACGGCTTTGGGTACAAGTGAACTCCCCAGGGGAGCCTTTACACAGCCCCACATGCAACTGGACCCTTCTGGTTCGCTGTTCATGAGCAAACCTAAAGGTAGCCCTAGCCGTCATCGGAGACGACTGAAAAATCAGGCCCCAGGAAATGCGTTGCGAGCCCCTTTGGACCATCCAAAAGTGCCCCCAAAGGAAGGCTTTGGGTACAAGTGAACTCCCCAGGGGAGCCTTTACGCAGCCCCATATGCAACTGGACCCTCAGGGTTCGCTGTTTCAGAGCAACCCTAAACATATCCCTAGCAGTCATCGGAAACGAGTGAAAAATCAGGCCCCAGGAAATGCGTTCCGAGCCCCTTTGGACCATTCCAAAGTGTCACCAAAGGAAGGCTTTGGGTACAAGTGAACTCCCCAGGGGAGCCTTTACGCAGCCCCACATGCAACTGGACCCTCCGGGTTCGCTGTTTCCGAGCAACGCTAAATATATCACTAGCCGGCATGGGAGAAGACTGAAAACCCGGGCCCCAGAAAAAGCGTTGCAAGCGCCTTTGGACCATCCCAAAGTGTCACCAAAGGAAGGCTTTGGGTACAAGTGAACTCCCCAGGGGAGCCTTTACGCAGCCCCACATGCAACTGGACCCTCCGGGTTCGATTTTTCCCAGCAACGCTAAATATATCACTAGCCGGCATGGGAGAAGACTGAAAACCCGGGCCCCAGAGAACGCGTTGCAAGCCCCTTTGGACCATCCCAAAGTGTCACCAAAGGAAGGCTTTGGGTACAAGTGAACTCCCCAGGGGAGCCTTTACGCAGCCCCACATGCAACTGGACCCTCCTGGTTCGCTGTTCATGAGCAAACCTAAACGTAGCCCTAGCCGTCATCGGAGACGAGTGAAAAATCAGGCCCCAGGAAATGCGTTGCGAACCCCTTTGGACCATCCAAAAGTGCCCCCAAAGGAAGGCATTGGGTACATCTGAAGTTCCCAGGGGAGCCTTTACGCAGCCCCATATGCAACTGGACCCTCCGGGTTCGCTGTTTCCGAGCATCCCTAAACATATCCCTAGCAGTCGTCGGAGACGAGTGAAAAATCAGGCCCCAGGAAATGCGTTCCGAGCCCCTTTGGACTATCCCAAAGTGTCACCAAAGGAAGGCTTTGGGTACAAGTGAACTCCCCAGGGGAGCCTTTACGCAGCCCCACATGCAACTGGACCCTCCGGGTTCGCTGTTTCCGAGCATCCCTAAACATAGCCCTTGCCGGCATCGAAGACGACTGAAAAATCAGGCCCAGAGAAATGCGTTCCGAGCCCTTTTCGCCCATCCAAATGTGCCCCCAAAGGAAGACTATGGGTACAAATGAACTCCCCAGGGGAGACTTTATGCAGCCCCACATGCAACTGGACCCTCCGGGTTCGCTGTTTCCGAGCATCCCTAAACATAACCCTAGCCGGCATCGAAGACAACTGAAAAATCAGGCCGCAGGAAATGCGTTACGAGCCCTTTTCGCCCATCCAAAAGTGCCCCCAAAGCAAGGCTTTGGGTACAAGAGAACTGCCCAGGGTAGCCTTTACGCAGCCCCACATGCAACTGGACCCTCCGGGTTCGATTTTTCCGAGCAATCCTAAATATATCCCGAGCCGGCAAGGGAGAAGACTGATAACCCGGGCCCCAGAAAACGCTTTGCAAGCCCCTTTGGACCATCCCAAAGTGTCACCAAAGGAAAGCTTTGGGTACAAGTGAACTCCCCAGGGGAGCCTTTACGCAGCCCCACATGCAACTGGACCCTCAGGGTTCGCTGTTCATGAGCAACCCTAAACATAGCCCTAGCCGGCATCGAAGACGACTGAAAAATCAGGCCCCAGGAAACACGTTGCAAGCCCCTTTGGACCATCCAAAAGTGTCACCAAAGGAAGGCTTTGGGTACAAGTGAACTCCCCAGGGGAGCCTTTACGCAGCCCCACATGCAACTGGACCCTCCGGGTTCGCTGTTTCCGAGCATCCCTAAACATAGCCCTAGCCGTCATCGATGACGACTGAAAAATCAGGCCCCAGGAAATGCGTTGCGAGCCCTTTTCGCCCATCCAAAAGTGCCCCCAAAGGAAGGCTTTGGGTACAAGTGAACTCCCCAGGGGAGCCTTTACGCAGCCCCACATGCAACTGGACCCTCCGGGTTCGCTGTTTCTGAGCATCCCTAAACATAACCCTAGCCGGCATCGAAGACGACTGAAAAATCAGGCCCCAGGAAATGCGTTGCGAGCCCTTTTCGCCCATCCAAAAGTGCCCCCAAAGGAAGGCTTTGGGTATAAGGGAACTCCCCAGGGGAGCCTTTACGCAGCCCCACATGCAACTGGACCCTCCGGGTTCGCTGTTCATGAGCAAACGTAAACGTAGCCCTAGCCGTCATCGGAGACGAGTGAAAAATCAGGCCCCAGGAAATGCGTTGCGAGCCCCTTTCGCCAATCCAAAAGTGCCCCCAAAGGAAGGCTTTGGGTACAAGTGAAGTCCCCAGGGGAGCCTTTACGCAGCCCCACATGCAACTGGACCCTCCGGGTTCGCTGTTTCCGAGCACCCCTAAACATAGCCCTGCCGGCATCGAAGACGACTGAAAAATCAGGCCCCAGGAAATGCGTTGCAAGCCCTTTTTGCCCATGCAAAAGTGCCCCGAAAGGAAGGCTTTGGGTACAAGTGAACTCCCCAGGGGAGCCTTTTCGCAGCCCCACATGCAACTGGACCCTCAGGGTTCGATTTTTCCGAGCAACGCTAAATATATCACTAGCCGGCTTGGGAGAAGACTGAAAACCCGGGCCCCAGAAAACGCGTTGCAAGCCCCTTTGGACCATCCAAAAGTGTCACCAAAGGACGGCTTTGGGTACAAGTGAACTCCCCAGGGGAGCCTTTACACAGCCCCACATGCAACTGGACCCTTCTGGTTCGCTGTTCATGAGCAAACCTAAAGGTAGCCCTAGCCGTCATCGGAGACGACTGAAAAATCAGGCCCCAGGAAATGCGTTGCGAGCCCTTTTCGCCCATCCAAAAGTGCCCCCAAATGAAGGCTTTGGATACAAGAGAACTCCCCAGGGGAGTCTTTACGCAGCCCCACATGCAACTGGACCCTTCGGGTTCGATTTTTCCGAGCAACCCTAAATATATCCCTAGCCGGCATGGGAGAAGACTGAAAACCCGGGCCCCAGAAAACGCGTTGCAAGCCCCTTTGGACCATCCAAAAGTGCCCCCAAAGGAAGGCTTTGGGTACAAGTGAACTCCCCAGGGGAGCCTTTACGCAGCCCCATATGCAACTGGACCCTCAGGGTTCGCTGTTTCAGAGCAACCCTAAACATATCCCTAGCAGTCATCGGAGACGAGTGAAAAATCAGGCCCCAGGAAATGCGTTCCGAGCCCCTTTGGACCATTCCAAAGTGTCACCAAAGGAAGGCTTTGGGTACAAGTGAACTCCCCAGGGGAGCCTTTACGCAGCCCCACATGCAACTGGACCCTCCGGGTTCGCTGTTTCCGAGCAACGCTAAATATATCACTAGCCGGCATGGGAGAAGACTGAAAACCCGGGCCCCAGAAAAAGCGTTGCAAGCGCCTTTGGACCATCCCAAAGTGTCACCAAAGGAAGGCTTTGGGTACAAGTGAACTCCCCAGGGGAGCCTTTACGCAGCCCCACATGCAACTGGACCCTCCGGGTTCGATTTTTCCCAGCAACGCTAAATATATCACTAGCCGGCATGGGAGAAGACTGAAAACCCGGGCCCCAGAGAACGCGTTGCAAGCCCCTTTGGACCATCCCAAAGTGTCACCAAAGGAAGGCTTTGGGTACAAGTGAACTCTCCAGGGGAGCCTTTACGCAGCCCCACATGCAACTGGACCCTCCTGGTTCGCTGTTCATGAGCAAACCTAAACGTAGCCCTAGCCGTCATCGGAGACGAGTGAAAAATCAGGCCCCAGGAAATGCGTTGCGAACCCCTTTGGACCATCCAAAAGTGCCCCCAAAGGAAGGCATTGGGTACATCTGAAGTTCCCAGGGGAGCCTTTACGCAGCCCAATATGCAACTGGACCCTCCGGGTTCGCTGTTTCCGAGCATCCCTAAATATATCCCTAGCAGTCGTCGGAGACGACTGAAAAATCAGGCCCCAGGAAATGCGTTCCGAGTCCCTTTGGACTATCCCAAAGTGTCACCAAAGGAAGGCTTTGGGTACAAGTGAACTCCCCAGGGGAGCCTTTACGCAGCCCCACATGCAACTGGACCCTCCGGGTTCGCTGTTTCCGAGCATCCCTAAACATAGCCCTTGCCGGCATCGAAGACGACTGAAAAATCAGGCCCAGAGAAATGCGTTCCGAGCCCTTTTCGCCCATCCAAATGTGCCCCCAAAGGAAGACTATGGGTACAAATGAACTCCCCAGGGGAGCCTTTATGCAGCCCCACATGCAACTGGACCCTCCGGGTTCGCTGTTTCCGAGCATCCCTAAACATAACCCTAGCCGGCATCGAAGACAACTGAAAAATCAGGCCGCAGGAAATGCGTTACGAGCCCTTTTCGCCCATCCAAAAGTGCCCCCAAAGCAAGGCTTTGGGTACAAGAGAACTGCCCAGGGTAGCCTTTACGCAGCCCCACATGCAACTGGACCCTCCGGGTTCGATTTTTCCGAGCAATCCTAAATATATCCCGAGCCGGCAAGGGAGAAGACTGATAACCCGGGCCCCAGAAAACGCTTTGCAAGCCCCTTTGGACCATCCCAAAGTGTCACCAAAGGAAAGCTTTGGGTACAAGTGAACTCCCCAGGGGAGCCTTTACGCAGCCCCACATGCAACTGGACCCTCAGGGTTCGCTGTTCATGAGCAACCCTAAACATAGCCCTAGCCGGCATCGAAGACGACTGAAAAATCAGGCCCCAGGAAACACGTTGCAAGCCCCTTTGGACCATCCAAAAGTGTCACCAAAGGAAGGCTTTGGGTACAAGTGAACTCCCCAGGGGAGCCTTTACGCAGCCCCACATGCAACTGGACCCTCCGGGTTCGCTGTTTCCGAGCATCCCTAAACATAGCCCTAGCCGTCATCGATGACGACTGAAAAATCAGGCCCCAGGAAATGCGTTGCGAGCCCTTTTCGCCCATCCAAAAGTGCCCCCAAAGGAAGGCTTTGGGTACAAGTGAACTCCCCAGGGGAGCCTTTACGCAGCCCCACATGCAACTGGACCCTCCGGGTTCGCTGTTTCTGAGCATCCCTAAACATAACCCTAGCCGGCATCGAAGACGACTGAAAAATCAGGCCCCAGGAAATGCGTTGCGAGCCCTTTTCGCCCATCCAAAAGTGCCCCCAAAGGAAGGCTTTGGGTATAAGGGAACTCCCCAGGGGAGCCTTTACGCAGCCCCACATGCAACTGGACCCTCCGGGTTCGCTGTTCATGAGCAAACGTAAACGTAGCCCTAGCCGTCATCGGAGACGAGTGAAAAATCAGGCCCCAGGAAATGCGTTGCGAGCCCCTTTCGCCAATCCAAAAGTGCCCCCAAAGGAAGGCTTTGGGTACAAGTGAAGTCCCCAGGGGAGCCTTTACGCAGCCCCACATGCAACTGGACCCTCCGGGTTCGCTGTTTCCGAGCACCCCTAAACATAGCCCTGCCGGCATCGAAGACGACTGAAAAATCAGGCCCCAGGAAATGCGTTGCAAGCCCTTTTTGCCCATGCAAAAGTGCCCCGAAAGGAAGGCTTTGGGTACAAGTGAACTCCCCAGGGGAGCCTTTTCGCAGCCCCACATGCAACTGGACCCTCAGGGTTCGATTTTTCCGAGCAACGCTAAATATATCACTAGCCGGCTTGGGAGAAGACTGAAAACCCGGGCCCCAGAAAACGCGTTGCAAGCCCCTTTGGACCATCCAAAAGTGTCACCAAAGGACGGCTTTGGGTACAAGTGAACTCCCCAGGGGAGCCTTTACACAGCCCCACATGCAACTGGACCCTTCTGGTTCGCTGTTCATGAGCAAACCTAAAGGTAGCCCTAGCCGTCATCGGAGACGACTGAAAAATCAGGCCCCAGGAAATGCGTTGCGAGCCCTTTTCGCCCATCCAAAAGTGCCCCCAAATGAAGGCTTTGGATACAAGAGAACTCCCCAGGGGAGTCTTTACGCAGCCCCACATGCAACTGGACCCTTCGGGTTCGATTTTTCCGAGCAACCCTAAATATATCCCTAGCCGGCATGGGAGAAGACTGAAAACCCGGGCCCCAGAAAACGCGTTGCAAGCCCCTTTGGACCATCCAAAAGTGCCCCCAAAGGAAGGCTTTGGGTACAAGTGAACTCCCCAGGGGAGCCTTTACGCAGCCCCATATGCAACTGGACCCTCAGGGTTCGCTGTTTCAGAGCAACCCTAAACATATCCCTAGCAGTCATCGGAGACGAGTGAAAAATCAGGCCCCAGGAAATGCGTTCCGAGCCCCTTTGGACCATTCCAAAGTGTCACCAAAGGAAGGCTTTGGGTACAAGTGAACTCCCCAGGGGAGCCTTTACGCAGCCCCACATGCAACTGGACCCTCCGGGTTCGCTGTTTCCGAGCAACGCTAAATATATCACTAGCCGGCATGGGAGAAGACTGAAAACCCGGGCCCCAGAAAAAGCGTTGCAAGCGCCTTTGGACCATCCCAAAGTGTCACCAAAGGAAGGCTTTGGGTACAAGTGAACTCCCCAGGGGAGCCTTTACGCAGCCCCACATGCAACTGGACCCTCCGGGTTCGATTTTTCCCAGCAACGCTAAATATATCACTAGCCGGCATGGGAGAAGACTGAAAACCCGGGCCCCAGAGAACGCGTTGCAAGCCCCTTTGGACCATCCCAAAGTGTCACCAAAGGAAGGCTTTGGGTACAAGTGAACTCTCCAGGGGAGCCTTTACGCAGCCCCACATGCAACTGGACCCTCCTGGTTCGCTGTTCATGAGCAAACCTAAACGTAGCCCTAGCCGTCATCGGAGACGAGTGAAAAATCAGGCCCCAGGAAATGCGTTGCGAACCCCTTTGGACCATCCAAAAGTGCCCCCAAAGGAAGGCATTGGGTACATCTGAAGTTCCCAGGGGAGCCTTTACGCAGCCCAATATGCAACTGGACCCTCCGGGTTCGCTGTTTCCGAGCATCCCTAAATATATCCCTAGCAGTCGTCGGAGACGACTGAAAAATCAGGCCCCAGGAAATGCGTTCCGAGTCCCTTTGGACCATCCCAAAGTGTCACCAAAGGAAGGCTTTGGGTACAAGTGAACTCCCCAGGGGAGCCTTTACGCAGCCCCACATGCAACTGGACCCTCCGGGTTCGCTGTTTCCGAGCATCCCTAAACATAGCCCTTGCCGGCATCGAAGACGACTGAAAAATCAGGCCCACAGAAATGCGTTCCGAGCCCTTTTCGCCCATCCAAATGTGCCCCCAAAGGAAGACTATGGGTACAAATGAACTCCCCAGGGGAGCCTTTATGCAGCCCCACATGCAACTGGACCCTCCGGGTTCGCTGTTTCCGAGCATCCCTAAACATAACCCTAGCCGGCATCGAAGACAACTGAAAAATCAGGCCGCAGGAAATGCGTTACGAGCCCTTTTCGCCCATCCAAAAGTGCCCCCAAAGGAAGGTTTTGGGTACAAGAGAACTGCCCAGGGTAGCCTTTACGCAGCCCCACATGCAACTGGACCCTCCGGGTTCGATTTTTCCGAGCAATCCTAAATATATCCCGAGCCGGCAAGGGAGAAGACTGATAACCCGGGCCCCAGAAAACGCTTTGCAAGCCCCTTTGGACCATCCCAAAGTGTCACCAAAGGAAAGCTTTGGGTACAAGTGAACTCCCCAGGGGAGCCTTTACGCAGCCCCACATGCAACTGGACCCTCAGGGTTCGCTGTTCATGAGCAACCCTAAACATAGCCCTAGCCGGCATCGAAGACGACTGAAAAATCAGGCCCCAGGAAACACGTTGCAAGCCCCTTTGGACCATCCAAAAGTGTCACCAAAGGAAGGCTTTGGGTACAAGTGAACTCCCCAGGGGAGCCTTTACGCAGCCACACATGCAACTGGACCCTCCGGGTTCGCTGTTTCCGAGCATCCCTAAACATAGCCCTAGCCGTCATCGATGACGACTGAAAAATCAGGCCCCAGGAAACGAGTTGCGAGCCCTTTTCGCCCATCCAAAAGTGCCCCCAAAGGAAGGCTTTGGGTACAAGTGAAGTCCCCAGGGGAGCCTTTACGCAGCCCCACATGCAACTGGACCCTCCGGGTTCGCTGTTCATGAGCAAACCTAAACGTAGCCCTAGCCGTCCTTGGAGACGAGTGAAAAATCAGGCCCCAGGAAATGCGTTGCGAGCCCTTTTCGCCCATCCAAAAGTGCCCCCAAAGGAAGGCTTTGGGTACAAGTGAACTCCCCAGGGGAGCCTTTACGCAGCCCCACATGCAACTGGACCCTCCGGGTTCGCTGTTTCCGAGCATCCCTAAACATAGCCCTAGCCGGCATCGACGACGATTGAAAAATCAGGCCCCAGGAAATGCGTTACGAGCCCTTTTCGCCCATCCAAAAGTGCCCCCAAAGGAAGGCTTTTGGTACAAGTGAACTCCCCAGGGGAGCCTTTACGCAGCCCCATATGCAACTGGACCCTCCGGGTTCGCTGTTTCCGAGCAACCCTAAACGTAGCCCTAGCAGTCATCGGAGACGAGTGAAAAATCAGGCCCCAGGAAATGCGTTGCGAGCCCCTTTGGACCATCCAAAAGTGCCCCCAAAGGAAGGCTTTGGGTACAAGTGAACTCCCCAGGGGAGCCTTTACACTGCCCCACATGCAACTGGACCCTCCGGGTTCGCTGTTTCCGAGCAACCATAAACGTAGCCCTAGCAGTCATCGGAGACGAGTGAAAAATCAGGCCCCAGGAAATGCGTTCCGAGCCCCCTTGGACCATCCAAAAGTGTCACCAAAGGAAGGCTTTGGGTACAAGAGAACTCCCCAGGGGAGCCTTTACGCAGCCCCACATGCAACTGGACCCTCCCGGTTCGATTTTTTCGAGCAACGATAAATATATGACTTGCCGGCATGGGAGAAGACTGAAAACCCGGGCCCCACAAAACGCCTTGCAAGACCCTTTGGACCATCCCAAAGTGTCACCAAAGGAAGGCTTTGGGTACAAGAGAACTCCCCAGGGGAGCCTTTACGCAGCCCCACATGAAACTGGACCCTCCGGGTTCGCTGTTTCCGAGCATCCCTAAACATAGCCCTAGCCGGCATCGATGACGACTGAAAAATCAGGCCCCAGGAAATGCGTTAGAAGCCCCATTCGCGCATCCAAAAGTGCCCCCACAGGAAGGCTTTGGGTACAAGTGAACTCCCCAGGGGAGCCTTTACGCAGCCCCACATGCAACTGGACCCTCCGGGTTCGCTGTTTCCGAGCATCCCTAAACATAGCCCTAGCCGGCATCGAAGACGACTGAAAAATCAGGCCCCGGAAATGCGTTGCGAGCCCCTTTGGACCATCCAAAAGTGCCCCCAAAGGAAGGCTTTGGATACAAGTGAACTCCCCAGGGGAGCCTTTACGCAGCCCCACATGCAACTGGACCGTCCGCGTTCGCTGTTTCCGAGCATCCCTAAACATAGCCCTGGCCGGCATAGAAGACGACTGAAAAATCAGGCCCCAGGAAATGCGTTGCGAGCCCTTTTCGCACATCCAAAAGTGCCCCCAAATGAAGGCTTTGGATACAAGAGAACTCCCCAGGGGAGTCTTTACGCAGCCCCACATGCAACTGGACCCTTCGGGTTCGATTTTTCCGAGCAACCCTAAATATATCCCTAGCCGGCATGGGAGAAGACTGAAAACCCGGGCCCCAGAAAACGCGTTGCAAGCCCCTTTGGACCATCCAAAAGTGTCACCAAAGGAAGGATTTGGGTACCAGAGAACTCCCCAGGGGAGCCTTTACGCAGCCCCACATGCAACTGGACCCTCCGGGTTCGCTGTTTCCGAGCATCACTAAACATAACACTAGCCGTCATCGGAGACGAGTGAAAAATCAGGCCCCAGGAAATGCGTTGCGAGCCCTTTTCGCCCATCCAAAAGTGCCCCCAAAGGAAGGCTTTGGGTACAAGTGAAGTCCCCAGGGGAGCCTTTACGCAGCCCCACATGCAACTGGACCCTCCGGGTTCGCTGTTTCCGAGCACCCGTAAACATAGACCTGCCGGCATCGAAGACGACTGAAAAATCAGGCCCCAGGAAATACGTTGCAAGCCCTTTTTGCCCATGCAAAAGTGCCCCGAAAGGAAGGCTTTGGGTACAAGTGAACTCCCCAGGGGAGCCTTTACGCAGCCCCACATGCAACTGGACCCTCAGGGTTCGATTTTTCCGAGCAACGCTAAATAT
Source organism: Anas platyrhynchos (assembly GCF_047663525.1). Taxonomy (NCBI): domain Eukaryota; kingdom Metazoa; phylum Chordata; class Aves; order Anseriformes; family Anatidae; genus Anas; species Anas platyrhynchos. The sequence continues at coordinate 4,566,765 of NC_092622.1, forward strand.
ATCACTAGCCGGCTTGGGAGAAGACTGAAAACCCGGGCCCCAGAAAACGCGTTGCAAGCCCCTTTGGACCATCCAAAAGTGTCACCAAAGGAAGGCTTTGGGTACAAGTGAACTCCCCAGGGGAGCCTTTACGCAGCCCCACATGCAACTGGACCCTTCTGGTTCGCTGTTCATGAGCAAACCTAAACGTAGCCCTAGCCGTCATCGGAGACGACTGAAAAATCAGGCCCCAGGAAATGCGTTCCGAGACCCTTTGGACCATCCAAAAGTGCCCCCAAAGGAAGGCTTTGGGTACAAGTGAACTCCCCAGGGGAGCCTTTACGCAGCCCCACATGCAACTGGACCCTCAGGGTTCGCTGTTTCCGAGCAACCCTAAACATATCCCTAGCAGTCATCGGAGACGAGTGAAAAATCAGGCCCCAGGAAATGCGTTCCGAGCCCCTTTGGACCATTCCAAAGTGTCACCAAAGGAAGGCTTTGGGTACAAGTGAACTCCCCAGGGGAGCCTTTACGCAGCCCCACATGCAACTGGACCCTCCGGGTTCGCTGTTTCCGACCAACGCTAAATATATCACTAGCCGGCATGGGAGAAGACTGAAAACCCGGGCCCCAGAAAACGCGTTGCACGCCCCTTTGGACCATCCCAAAGTGTCACCAAAGGAAGGCTTTGGGTACAAGAGAACTCCCCAGGGGAGCCTTTACGCAGCCCCACATGCAACTGGAACCTCCGGGTTCGCTGTTTCTGAGCATCCCTAAACATAACCCTAGCCGGCATCGAAGACGACTGAAAAATCAGGCCCCAGGAAATGCGTTGCGAGCCCTTTTCGCCCATCCAAAAGTGCCCCCAAAAGGAAGGCTTTGGGTATAAGGGAACTCCCCAGGGGAGCCTTTACGCAGCCCCACATGCAACTGGACCCTCCGGGTTCGCTGTTCATGAGCAAACCTAAACGTAGCCCTAGCCGTCCTTGGAGACGAGTGAAAAATCAGGCCCCAGGAAATGCGTTGCGAGCCCTTTTCGCCCATCCAAAAGTGCCCCCAAAGGAAGGCTTTGGGTACAAGAGAACTCCCCAGGGGAGCCTTTACGCAGCCCCACATGCAACTGGACCCTCCGGGTTCGATTTTTCCAAGCAACCCTAAATATATCCCTAGCCGGCATGGGAGAAGACTGAAAACCCGGGCCACAGAAAATGCGTTACAAGCCCCTTTGGACCATCCAAAAGAGTCACCAAAGAAAGGCTTTGGGTACAAGTGAACTCCCCAGGGGAGCCTTTACGCAGCCCCACATGCAACTGGACCCTCCGGGTTCGCTGTTTCCGAGCATCCCTAAACATAGCCCTAGCCGGCATCGAAGACGACTGAAAAAAAAGGCCCCAGGAAATGCGTTGCGAGCCCCTTTGGACCATCCAAAAGTGCCCCCAAAGGAAGGCTTTGGATACAAGTGAACTCCCCAGGGGAGCCTTTACGCAGCCCCACATGCAACTGGACCGTCCGCGTTCGCTGTTTCCGAGCATCCCTAAACATAGCCCTGGCCGGCATAGAAGACGACTGAAAAATCAGGCCCCAGGAAATGCGTTACGAGCCCTTTTCGCCCATCCAAAAGTGCCCCCAAAGGAAGGCTTTGGATACAAGAGAACTCCCCAGGGGAGTCTTTACGCAGCCCCACATGCAACTGGACCCTCCGGGTTCGATTTTTCCGAGCAACGCTAAATATATCACTAACCGGCATGGGAGAAGACTGAAAATCCGGGGCCCAGAAAACGCGTTACAAGCCCCTTTGGACCATCCCAAAGTGTCACCAAAGGAAGGCTTTGGGTACAAGTGAACTCCCCAGGGGAGCCTTTACGCAGCCCCACATGCAACTGGACCCTCCGGGTTCGCTGTTTCCGAGCATCCCTAAACAAAGACCTAGCCGGCATCGAAGACGTGTGTAAAATCAGGCCCCAGTAAATGCGTTGCGAGCCCTTTTCGCCCATCCAAAAGTGCCCCCAAAGGAAGGCTTTGGGTACAAGAGAACTCCCCAGGGGAGCCTTTACGCAGCCCCACATGCAACTGGACCCTTCGGGTTCGATTTTTCCGAGCAACCCTAAATATATCCCTAGCCGGCATGGGAGAAGACTGAAAACCCGGGCCCCAGAAAACGCGTTGCAAGCCCCTTTGGACCATCCAAAAGTGTCACCAAAGGAAGGCTTTGGGTACAAGAGAACTCCCCAGGGGAGCCTTTACGCAGCCCCACATGCAACTGGACCGTCCGCGTTCGCTGTTTCCGAGCATCACTAAACATAACACTAGCCGTCATCGGAGACGAGTGAAAAATCAGGCCCCAGGAAATGCGTTGCAAGCCCCTTTCGCCCATCCAAAAGTGCCCCCAAAGGAAGGCTTTGGGTACAAGTGAAGTCCCCAGGGGAGCCTTTACGCAGCCCCACATGCAACTGGACCCTCCGGGTTCGCTGTTTCCGAGCACCCCTAAACATAGCCCTGCCGGCATCGAAGACGACTGAAAAATCAGGCCCCAGGAAACATGTTGCAAGCCCCTTTGGACCATCCAAAAGTGTCACCAAAGGAAGGCTTTGGGTACAAGTGAACTCCCCAGGGGAGCCTTTACGCAGCCACACATGCAACTGGACCCTCAGGGTTCGCTGTTTCCGAGCATCCCTAAACATAGCCCTAGCCGTCATCGATGACGACTGAAAAATCAGGCCCCAGGAAATGCGTTGCGAGCCCTTTTCGCCCATCCAAAAGTGCCCCCAAAGGAAGGCTTTGGGTACAAGTGAAGTCCCCAGGGGAGCCTTTACGCAGCCCCACATGCAACTGGACCCTCCGGGTTCGCTGTTTCTGAGCATCCCTAAACATAACCCTAGCCGGCATCGAAGACGACTGAAAAATCAGGCCCCAGTAAATGCGTTGCGAGCCCTTTTCGCCCATCCAAAAGTGCCCCCAAAGGAAGGCTTTGGGTATAAGGGAACTCCCCAGGGGAGCCTTTACGCAGCCCCACATGCAACTGGACCCTCCGGGTTCGCTGTTCATGAGCAAACCTAAACGTAGCCCTAGCCGTCCTTGGAGACGAGTGAAAAATCAGGCCCCAATAAATGCGTTGCGAGCCCTTTTCGCCCATCCAAAAGTGCCCCCAAAGGAAGGCTTTGGGTACAAGTGAACTCCCCAGGGGAGCCTTTACGCAGCCCCACATGCAACTGGACCCTCCGGGTTCGATTTTTCCAAGCAACCCTAAATATATTTCTAGCCGGCATGGGAGAAGACTGAAAACCCGGGCCACAGAAAATGCGTTACAAGCCCCTTTGGACCATCCAAAAGAGTCACCAAAGAAAGGCTTTGGGTACAAGTGAACTCCCCAGGGGAGCCTTTACGCAGCCACACATGCAACTGGACCCTCCGGGTTCCCTGTTTCCGAGCATCCCTAAACATAGCCCTAGCCGGCATCGAAGACGATTGAAAAATCAGGCCCCAGGAAATGCGTTACAAGCCCTTTTCGCCCATCCAAAAGTGCCCCCAAAGGAAGGCTTTGGGTACAAGTGAACTCCCCAGGGGAGCCTTTACGCAGCCCAACATGCAACTGGACCCTCCGGGTTCGCTGTTTCCGAGCAACCCTAAACGTAGCCCTAGCAGTCATCGGAGACGAGTGAAAAATCAGGCCCCAGGAAATGCGTTGCGAGCCCCTTTGGACCATCCAAAAGTGCCCCCAAAGGAAGGCTTTGGGTACAAGAGAACTCCCCAGGGGAGCCTTTACACTGCCCCACATGCAACTGGACCCTCCGGGTTCGCTGTTTCCGAGCAACCCTAAACGTAGCCATAGCAGTCATCGGAGACGAGTGAAAAATCAGGCCCCTGGAAATGCGTTCCGAGCCCCTTTGGACCATCCAAAAGTGTCACGAAAGGAAGGCTTTGGGTACAAGAGAACTCCCCAGGGGAGCCTTTACGCAGCCCCACATGCAACTGGACCCTCCCGGTTCGATTTTTTCGAGCAACGCTAAATATATGACTTGCCGGCATGGGAGAAGACTGAAAACCAGGGCCCCACAAAACGCCTTCCAAGCCCCTTTGGACCATCCCAAAGTGTCACCAAAGGAAGGCTTTGGGTACAAGTGAACTCCCCAGGGGAGCCTTTACACTGCCCCACATGCAACTGGACCCTCCCGGTTCGCTGTTCATGAGCAAACCTAAACGTAGCCCTAGCCGTCATCGGAGACGAGTGAAAAATCAGGCCCCAGGAAATGCGTTGCGAGCCCCTTTGGACCATCCAAAAGTGTCACCAAATGAAGGCTTTGGGTACAAGAGAACTCCCCAGGGGAGCCTTTACGCAGCCCCACATGAAACTGGACCCTCCGGGTTCGCTGTTTCCGAGCATCCCTAAACATAGCCCTAGCCGGCATCGATGACGACTGAAAAATCAGGCCCCAGGAAATGCGTTAGAAGCCCCATTCGCGCATCCAAAAGTGCCCCCACAGGAAGGCTTTGGGTACAAGTGAACTCCCCAGGGGAGCCTTTACGCAGCCCCACATGCAACTGGACCCTCCGGGTTCGCTGTTTCCGAGCATCCCTAAACATAGCCCTAGCCGGCATCGAAGACGACTGAAAAATCAGGCCCCAGGAAATGCGTTGCGAGCCCCTTTGGACCATCCAAAAGTGCCCCCAAAGGAAGGCTTTGGATACAAGTGAACTCCCCAGGGGAGCCTTTACGCAGCCCCACATGCAACTGGACCGTCCGCGTTCGCTGTTTCCGAGCATCCCTAAACATAGCCCTGGCCGGCATAGAAGACGACTGAAAAATCAGGCCCCAGGAAATGCGTTGCGAGCTCTTTTCGCCCATCCAAAAGTGCCCCCAAATGAAGGCTTTGGATACAAGAGAACTCCCCAGGGGAGTCTTTACGCAGCCCCACATGCAACTGGACCCTTCGGGTTCGATTTTTCCGAGCAACCCTTAATATATCCCTAGCCGGCATGGGAGAAGACTGAAAACCCGGGCCCCAGAAAACGCGTTGCAAGCCCCTTTGCACCATCCAAAAGTGCCCCCAAAGGAAGGCTTTGGGTACAAGTGAACTCCCCAGGGGAGCCTTTACGCAGCCCCATATGCAACTGGACCCTCAGGGTTCGCTGTTTCAGAGCTACCCTAAACATATCCCTAGCAGTCATCGGAGACGAGTGAAAAATCAGGCCCCAGGAAATGCGTTCCGAGCCCCTTTGGACCATTCCAAAGTGTCACCAAAGGAAGGCTTTGGGTACAAGTGAACTCCCCAGGGGAGCCTTTACGCAGCCCCACATGCAACTGGACCCTCCGGGTTCGCTGTTTCCGAGCAACGCTAAATATATCACTAGCCGGCATGGGAGAAGACTGAAAACCCGGGCCCCAGAAAAAGCGTTGCAAGCGCCTTTGGACCATCCCAAAGTGTCACCAAAGGAAGGCTTTGGGTACAAGTGAACTCCCCAGGGGAGCCTTTACGCAGCCCCACATGCAACTGGACCCTCCGGGTTCGATTTTTCCCAGCAACGCTAAATATATCACTAGCCGGCATGGGAGAAGACTGAAAACCCGGGCCCCAGAGAACGCGTTGCAAGCCCCTTTGGACCATCCCAAAGTGTCACCAAAGGAAGGCTTTGGGTACAAGTGAACTCCCCAGGGGAGCCTTTACGCAGCCCCACATGCAACTGGACCCTCCTGGTTCGCTGTTCATGAGCAAACCTAAACGTAGCCCTAGCCGTCATCGGAGACGAGTGAAAAATCAGGCCCCAGGAAATGCATTGCGAACCCCTTTGGACCATCCAAAAGTGCCCCCAAAGGAAGGCATTGGGTACATCTGAAGTTCCCAGGGGAGCCTTTACGCAGCCCCATATGCAACTGGACCCTCCGGGTTCGCTGTTTCCGAGCATCCCTAAACATATCCCTAGCAGTCGTCGGAGACGAGTGAAAAATCAGGCCCCAGGAAATGCGTTCCGAGCCCCTTTGGACCATCCCAAAGTGTCACCAAAGGAAGGCTTTGGGTACAAGTGAACTCCCCAGGGGAGCCTTTACGCAGCCCCACATGCAACTGGACCCTCCGGGTTCGCTGTTTCCGAGCATCCCTAAACATAGCCCTTGCCGGCATCGAAGACGACTGAAAAATCAGGCCCACAGAAATGCGTTCCGAGCCCTTTTCGCCCATCCAAATGTGCCCCCAAAGGAAGACTATGGGTACAAATGAACTCCCCAGGGGAGCCTTTATGCAGCCCCACATGCAACTGGACCCTCCGGGTTCGCTGTTTCCGAGCATCCCTAAACATAACCCTAGCCGGCATCGAAGACAACTGAAAAATCAGGCCGCAGGAAATGCGTTACGAGCCCTTTTCGCCCATCCAAAAGTGCCCCCAAAGGAAGGTTTTGGGTACAAGAGAACTGCCCAGGGGAGCCTTTACGCAGCCCCATATGCAACTGGACCCTCAGGGTTCGCTGTTTCAGAGCAACCCTAAACATATCCCTAGCAGTCATCGGAGACGAGTGAAAAATCAGGCCCCAGGAAATGCGTTCCGAGCCCCTTTGGACCATTCCAAAGTGTCACCAAAGGAAGGCTTTGGGTACAAGTGAACTCCCCAGGGGAGCCTTTACGCAGCCCCACATGCAACTGGACCCTCCGGGTTCGCTGTTTCCGAGCAACGCTAAATATATCACTAGCCGGCATGGGAGAAGACTGAAAACCCGGGCCCCAGAAAAAGCGTTGCAAGCGCCTTTGGACCATCCCAAAGTGTCACCAAAGGAAGGCTTTGGGTACAAGTGAACTCCCCAGGGGAGCCTTTACGCAGCCCCACATGCAACTGGACCCTCCGGGTTCGATTTTTCCCAGCAACGCTAAATATATCACTAGCCGGCATGGGAGAAGACTGAAAACCCGGGCCCCAGAGAACGCGTTGCAAGCCCCTTTGGACCATCCCAAAGTGTCACCAAAGGAAGGCTTTGGGTACAAGTGAACTCCCCAGGGGAGCCTTTACGCAGCCCCACATGCAACTGGACCCTCCTGGTTCGCTGTTCATGAGCAAACCTAAACGTAGCCCTAGCCGTCATCGGAGACGAGTGAAAAATCAGGCCCCAGGAAATGCGTTGCGAACCCCTTTGGACCATCCAAAAGTGCCCCCAAAGGAAGGCATTGGGTACATCTGAAGTTCCCAGGGGAGCCTTTACGCAGCCCCATATGCAACTGGACCCTCCGGGTTCGCTGTTTCCGAGCATCCCTAAACATATCCCTAGCAGTCGTCGGAGACGAGTGAAAAATCAGGCCCCAGGAAATGCGTTCCGAGCCCCTTTGGACCATCCCAAAGTGTCACCAAAGGAAGGCTTTGGGTACAAGTGAACTCCCCAGGGGAGCCTTTACGCAGCCCCACATGCAACTGGACCCTCCGGGTTCGCTGTTTCCGAGCATCCCTAAACATAGCCCTTGCCGGCATCGAAGACGACTGAAAAATCAGGCCCACAGAAATGCGTTCCGAGCCCTTTTCGCCCATCCAAATGTGCCCCCAAAGGAAGACTATGGGTACAAATGAACTCCCCAGGGGAGCCTTTATGCAGCCCCACATGCAACTGGACCCTCCGGGTTCGCTGTTTCCGAGCATCCCTAAACATAACCCTAGCCGGCATCGAAGACAACTGAAAAATCAGGCCGCAGGAAATGCGTTACGAGCCCTTTTCGCCCATCCAAAAGTGCCCCCAAAGGAAGGTTTTGGGTACAAGAGAACTGCCCAGGGGAGCCTTTACGCAGCCCCATATGCAACTGGACCCTCAGGGTTCGCTGTTTCAGAGCAACCCTAAACATATCCCTAGCAGTCATCGGAGACGAGTGAAAAATCAGGCCCCAGGAAATGCGTTCCGAGCCCCTTTGGACCATTCCAAAGTGTCACCAAAGGAAGGCTTTGGGTACAAGTGAACTCCCCAGGGGAGCCTTTACGCAGCCCCACATGCAACTGGACCCTCCGGGTTCGCTGTTTCCGAGCAACGCTAAATATATCACTAGCCGGCATGGGAGAAGACTGAAAACCCGGGCCCCAGAAAAAGCGTTGCAAGCGCCTTTGGACCATCCCAAAGTGTCACCAAAGGAAGGCTTTGGGTACAAGTGAACTCCCCAGGGGAGCCTTTACGCAGCCCCACATGCAACTGGACCCTCCGGGTTCGATTTTTCCCAGCAACGCTAAATATATCACTAGCCGGCATGGGAGAAGACTGAAAACCCGGGCCCCAGAGAACGCGTTGCAAGCCCCTTTGGACCATCCCAAAGTGTCACCAAAGGAAGGCTTTGGGTACAAGTGAACTCCCCAGGGGAGCCTTTACGCAGCCCCACATGCAACTGGACCCTCCTGGTTCGCTGTTCATGAGCAAACCTAAACGTAGCCCTAGCCGTCATCGGAGACGAGTGAAAAATCAGGCCCCAGGAAATGCGTTGCGAACCCCTTTGGACCATCCAAAAGTGCCCCCAAAGGAAGGCATTGGGTACATCTGAAGTTCCCAGGGGAGCCTTTACGCAGCCCCATATGCAACTGGACCCTCCGGGTTCGCTGTTTCCGAGCATCCCTAAACATATCCCTAGCAGTCGTCGGAGACGAGTGAAAAATCAGGCCCCAGGAAATGCGTTCCGAGCCCCTTTGGACCATCCCAAAGTGTCACCAAAGGAAGGCTTTGGGTACAAGTGAACTCCCCAGGGGAGCCTTTACGCAGCCCCACATGCAACTGGACCCTCCGGGTTCGCTGTTTCCGAGCATCCCTAAACATAGCCCTTGCCGGCATCGAAGACGACTGAAAAATCAGGCCCACAGAAATGCGTTCCGAGCCCTTTTCGCCCATCCAAATGTGCCCCCAAAGGAAGACTATGGGTACAAATGAACTCCCCAGGGGAGCCTTTATGCAGCCCCACATGCAACTGGACCCTCCGGGTTAGCTGTTTCCGAGCATCCCTAAACATAACCCTAGCCAGCATCTAAGACAACTGAAAAATCAGGCCGCAGGAAATGCGTTACGAGCCCTTTTCGCCCATCCAAAAGTGCCCCCAAAGGAAGGTTTTGGGTACAAGAGAACTGCCCAGGGTAGCCTTTACGCAGCCCCACATGCAACTGGACCCTCCGGGTTCGATTTTTCCGAGCAATCCTAAATATATCCCGAGCCGGCAAGGGAGAAGACTGATAACCCGGGCCCCAGAAAACGCTTTGCAAGCCCCTTTGGACCATCCCAAAGTGTCACCAAAGGAAAGCTTTGGGTACAAGTGAACTCCCCAGGGGAGCCTTTACGCAGCCCCACATGCAACTGGACCCTCAGGGTTCGCTGTTCATGAGCAACCCTAAACATAGCCCTAGCCGGCATCGAAGACGACTGAAAAATCAGGCCCCAGGAAACACGTTGCAAGCCCCTTTGGACCATCCCGAAGTGTCACCAAAGGAAGGCTTTGGGTACAAGTGAACTCCCCAGGGGAGCCTTTACGCAGCCACACATGCAACTGGACCCTCCGGGTTCGCTGTTTCCGAGCATCCCTAAACATAGCCCTAGCAGTCATCGATGACGACTGAAAAATCAGGCCCCAGGAAATGCGTTGCGAGCCCTTTTCGCCCATCCAAAAGTGCCCCCAAAGGAAGGCTTTGGGTACAAGTGAAGTCCCCAGGGGAGCCTTTACGCAGCCCCACATGCAACTGGACCCTCCGGGTTCGCTGTTTCTGAGCATCCCTAAACATAACCCTAGCCGGCATCGAAGACGACTGAAAAATCAGGCCCCAGGAAATGCGTTGCGAGCCCTTTTCGCCCATCCAAAAGTGCCCCCAAAGGAAGGCTTTGGGTATAAGGGAACTCCCCAGGGGAGCCTTTACGCAGCCCCACATGCAACTGGACCCTCCGGGTTCGCTGTTCATGAGCAAACCTAAACGTAGCCCTAGCCGTCCTTGGAGACGAGTGAAAAATCAGGCCCCAGGAAATGCGTTAGAAGCCCTTTTCGCCCATCCAAAAGTGCCCCCAAAGGAAGGCTTTGGGTACAAGTGAACTCCCCAGGGGAGCCTTTACGCAGCCCCACATGCAACTGGACCCTCCGGGTTCGCTGTTTCCGAGCATCCCTAAACATAGCCCTAGCCGGCATCGACGGCGATTGAAAAATCAGGCCCCAGGAAATGCGTTACAAGCCCTTTTCGCCCATCCAAAAGTGCCCCCAAAGGAAGGCTTTGGGTACAAGTGAACTCCCCAGGGGAGCCTTTACGCAGCCCCATATGCAACTGGACCCTCCGGGTTCGCTGTTTCCGAGCAACCCTAAACGTAGCCCTAGCAGTCATCGGAGACGAGTGAAAAATCAGGCCCCAGGAAATGCGTTGCGAGCCCCTTTGGACCATCCAAAAGTGCCCCCAAAGGAAGGCTTTGGGTACAAGTGAACTCCCCAGGGGAGCCTTTACACTGCCCCACATGCAACTGGACCCTCCGGGTTCGCTGTTTCCGAGCAACCATAAACGTAGCCCTAGCAGTCATCGGAGACGAGTGAAAAATCAGGCCCCAGGAAATGCGTTCCGAGCCCCTTTGGACCATCCAAAAGTGTCACCAAAGGAAGGCTTTGGGTACAAGAGAACTCCCCAGGGGAGCCTTTACGCAGCCCCACATGCAACTGGACCCTCCCGGTTCGATTTTTTCGAGCAACGATAAATATATGACTTGCCGGCATGGGAGAAGACTGAAAACCCGGGCCCCACAAAACGCCTTGCAAGCCCCTTTGGACCATCCCAAAGTGTCACCAAAGGAAGGCTTTGGGTACAGGAGAACTCCCCAGGGGAGCCTTTACGCAGCCCCACATGAAACTGGACCCTCCGGGTTCGCTGTTTCCGAGCATCCCTAAACATAGCCCTAGCCGGCATCGAAGACGACTGAAAAATCAGGCCCCGGAAATGCGTTGCGAGCCCCTTTGGACCATCCAAAAGTGCCCCCAAAGGAAGGCTTTGGATACAAGTGAACTCCCCAGGGGAGCCTTTACGCAGCCCCACATGCAACTGGACCGTCCGCGTTCGCTGTTTCCGAGCATCCCTAAACATAGCCCTGGCCGGCATCGAAGACGTGTGTAAAATCAGGCCCCAGGAAATGCGTTGCGAGCCCTTTTCGCCCATCCAAAAGTGCCCCCAAATGAAGGCTTTGGATACAAGAGAACTCCCCAGGGGAGTCTTTACGCAGCCCCACATGCAACTGGACCCTTCGGGTTCGATTTTTCCGAGCAACCCTAAATATATCCCTAGCCGGCATGGGAGAAGACTGAAAACCCGGGCCCCAGAAAACGCGTTGCAAGCCCCTTTGGACCATCCAAAAGTGTCACCAAAGGAAGGCTTTGGGTACCAGAGAAATCCCCAGGGGAGCCTTTACGCAGCCCCACATGCAACTGGACCCTCCGGGTTCGCTGTTTCCGAGCATCACTAAACATAACACTAGCCGTCATCGGAGACGAGTGAAAAATCAGGCCCCAGGAAATGCGTTGCGAGCCCTTTTCGCCCATCCAAAAGTGCCCCCAAAGGAAGGCTTTGGGTACAAGTGAAGTCCCCAGGGGAGCCTTTACGCAGCCCCACATGCAACTGGACCCTCCGGGTTCGCTGTTTCCGAGCACCCCTAAACATAGCCCTGCCGGCATCGAAGACGACTGAAAAATCAGGCCCCAGGAAATACGTTGCAAGCCCTTTTTGCCCATGCAAAAGTGCCCCGAAAGGAAGGCTTTGGGTACAAGTGAACTCCCCAGGGGAGCCTTTACGCAGCCCCACATGCAACTGGACCCTCAGGGTTCGATTTTTCCGAGCAACGCTAAATATATCACTAGCCGGCTTGGGAGAAGACTGAAAACCCGGGCCCCAGAAAACGCGTTGCAAGCCCCTTTGGACCATCCAAAAGTGTCACCAAAGGAAGGCTTTGGGTACAAGTGAACTCCCCAGGGGAGCCTTTACGCAGCCCCACATGCAACTGGACCCTTCTGGTTCGCTGTTCATGAGCAAACCTAAACGTAGCCCTAGCCGTCATCGATGACGACTGAAAAATCAGGCCCCAGGAAATGCGTTGCGAGACCCTTTGGACCATCCAAAAGTGCCCCCAAAGGAAGGCTTTGGGTAGAAGTGAACTCCCCAGGGGAGCCTTTACGCAGCCCCACATGCAACTGGACCCTCAGGTTTCGCTGTTTCCGAGCAACCCTAAACATATCCCTAGCAGTCATCGGAGACGAGTGAAAAATCAGGCCCCAGGAAATGCGTTCCGAGCCCCTTTGGACCATTCCAAAGTGTCACCAAAGGAAGGCTTTGGGTAAAAGTGAACTCCCCAGGGGAGCCTTTACGCAGCCCCACATGCAACTGGACCCTCCGGGTTCGCTGTTTCCGACCAACGCTAAATATATCACTAGCCGGCATGGGAGAAGACTGAAAACCCGGGCCCTAGAAAACGCGTTGCAAGCCCCTTTGGACCATCCAAAAGTGTCACCAAAGGAAGGCTTTGGGTACAAGAGAACTCCCCAGGGGAGCCTTTACGCAGCCCCACATGCAACTGGACCATCCGGGTTCGCTGTTTCCGAGCATCCCTAAACATAGCCCTAGCCGTCATCGATGACGACTGAAAAATCAGGCCCCAGGAAATGCGTTACGAGCCCTTTTCGCCCATCCAAAAGTGCCCCCAAAGGAAGGCTTTGGGTACAAGTGAACTCCCCAGGGGAGCCTTTACGCAGCCCCACATGCAACTGGACCCTCCGGGTTCGCTGTTCATGAGCAAACCTAAACGTAGCCCTAGCCGTCCTTGGAGACGAGTGAAAAATCAGGCCCCAGGAAATGCGTTGCGAGCCCTTTTCGCCCATCCAAAAGTGCCCCCAAAGGAAGGCTTTGGGTACAAGAGAACTCCCCAGTGGAGCCTTTACGCAGCCCCACATGCAACTGGACCCTCCGGGTTCGATTTTTCCAAGCAACGCTAAATATATGACTTGCCGGCATGGGAGAAGACTGAAAACCCGGGCCACAGAAAATGCGTTACAAGCCCCTTTGGACCATCCAAAAGAGTCACCAAAGAAAGGCTTTGGGTACAAGTGAACTCCCCAGGGGAGCCTTTACGCAGCCCCACATGCAACTGGACCCTCCGGGTTCGCTGTTTCCGAGCATCCCTAAACATAGCCCTAGCCGGCATCGAAGACGAGTGAAAAATCAGGCCCCAGGAAATGCGTTACAAGCCCTTTTCGCCCATCCAAAAGTGCCCCCAAAGGAAGGCTTTGGGTACAAGTGAACTCCCCAGGGGAGCCTTTACGCAGCCACATATGCAACTGGACCCTCCGGGTTCGCTGTTTCCGAGCAACCCTAAACGTAGCCCTAGCAGTCATCGGAGACGAGTGAAAAATCAGGCCCCAGGAAATGCGTTGCGAGCCCCTTTGGACCATCCAAAAGTGCCCCCAAAGGAAGGCTTTGGGTACAAGTGAACTCCCCAGGGGAGCCTTTACACTGCCCCACATGCAACTGGACCCTCCGGGTTCGCTGTTTCCGAGCAACCATAAACGTAGCCCTAGCAGTCATCGGAGACGAGTGAAAAATCAGGCCCCAGGAAATGCGTTCCGAGCCCCTTTGGACCATCCAAAAGTGTCACCAAAGGAAGGCTTTGGGTACAAGAGAACTCCCCAGGGGAGCCTTTACGCAGCCCCACATGCAACTGGACCCTCCCGGTTCGATTTTTTCGAGCAACGCTAAATATATGACTTGCCGGCACGGGAGAAGACTGAAAACCCGGGCCCCACAAAACGCCTTGCAAGCCCCTTTGGACCATCCCAAAGTGTCAACAAAGGAAGGCTTTGGGTACAAGTGAACTCCCCAGGGGAGCCTTTACACTGCCCCACATGCAACTGGACCCTCCCGGTTCGCTGTTCATGAGCAAACCTAAACGTAGCCCTAGCCGTCATCGGAGACGAGTGAAAAATCAGGCCCCAGGAAATGCGTTGCGAGCCCCTTTGGACCATCCAAAAGTGTCACCAAATGAAGGCTTTGGGTACAAGAGAACTCCCCAGGGGAGCCTTTACGCAGCCCCACATGCAACTGGACCGTCCGCGTTCGCTGTTTCCGAGCATCCCTAAACATAGCCCTGGCCGGCATAGAAGACGACTGAAAAATCAGGCCCCAGGAAATGCGTTGCGAGCCCTTTTCGCCCATCCAAAAGTGCCCCCAAAGGAAGGCTTTGGATACAAGAGAACTCCCCAGGGGAGCCTTTACGCAGCCCCACATGCAACTGGACCCTCCGGGTTCGATTTTTCCCAGCAACGCTAAATATATCACTAACCGGCATGGGAGAAGACTGAAAATCCGGGGCCCAGAAAACGCGTTGCAAGCCCCTTTGGACCATCCAAAAGTGTCACCAAAGGAAGGCTTTGGGTACAAGTGAACTCCCCAGGGGAGCCTATACGCAGCCCCACATGCAACTGGACCCTCCGGGTTCGCTGTTCATGAGCAAACCTAAACGTAGCCCTAGCAGTCATCGGAGACGAGTGAAAAATCAGGCTCCAGGAAATGCGTTACAAGCCCTTTTCGCCCATCCAAAAGTGCCCCCAAAGGAAGGCTTTGGGTACAAGTGAACTCCCCAGGGGAGCCTTTACGCAGCCCCATATGCAACTGGACCCTCCGGGTTCGCTGTTTCCGAGCAACCCTAAACGTAGCCCTAGCAGTCATCGGAGACGAGTGGAAAATCAGGCCCCAGGAAATGCGTTGCGAGTCCCTTTGGACCATCCAAAAGTGCCCCCAAAGGAAGGCTTTGGGTACAAGTGAACTCCCCAGGGGAGCCTTTACGCAGCCCCACATGCAACTGGACCCTCCGAGTTCGCTGTTTCCGAGCATCCCTAAACATAGACCTACCCGTCATCGACGACGATTGAAAAAACAGGCCCCAGGAAATGCGTTACAAGCCCTTTTCGCCCATCCAAAAGTGCAACCAAAGGAAGGCTTTGGGTACAAGTGAACTCCCCAGGGGAGCCTTTACGCAGCCCCACATGCAACTGGACCCTCCGGGTTCGCTGTTTCCGAGCATCCCTAAACATAGCCCTAGACGGCATCGAAGACGACTGAAAAATCATTCCCCAGGAAATGCGTTTCAAGCCCTTTTCGCCCATCCAAAAGTGCCCCCAAAGGAAGGCTTTGGGTACATCTGAAGTTCCCAGGGGAGCCTTTACGCAGCCCCATATGCAACTGGCCCCTCCGGGTTCGCTGTTCCTGAGCAAAACTAAACGTAGCCCTAGCCGTCATTGGAGACGACTGAAAAATCAGGCCCCAGGAAATGCGTTGCGAGCCCCTTTGGACCATCCAAAAGTGCCCCCAAAGGAAGGCTTTGGGTACAAGAGAACTCCCCAGGGGAGCCTTTACGCAGCCCCACATGCAACTGGACCCTCCGGGTTCGCTGTTTCCGAGCAAACCTAAACGTAGCCCTAGCAGTCATCGGAGACGAGTGAAAAATCAGGCCCCAGGAAATGCGTTACGAGCCCCTTTGGACCATCCCGAAGTGTCACCAAAGGAAGGCTTTGGGTACATCTGAAGTTCCCAGGGGAGCCTTTACGCAGCCCCATATGCAACTGGCCCCTCCGGGTTCACTGTTTCCAAGCAACCCTAAACATAGCCCTAGCAGTCATCGGAGACGACTGAAAAATCAGGCCCCAGGAAATGCGTTCCGAGCCCCTTTGGACCATCCAAAAGTGTCACCAAAGGAAGGCTTTGGGTACAAGTGAACTGCCCAGGGGAGCCTTTACACTGCCCCACATGCAACTGGACCCTCCGGGTTCGCTGTTCATGAGCAAACCTAAACGTAGCCCTAGCCGTCTTCGGAGACGAGTGAAAAATCAGGCCCCAGGAAATGCGTTGCGAGCCCCTTTGGACCATCCAAAAGTGCCCCCAAAGGAAGGCTTTGGGTACAAGAGAACTCCCCAGGGGAGCCTTTACGCAGCCCCACATGCAACTGGCCCCTCCGGGTTCGCTGTTTCCGAGCATCCCTAAACATAGCCCTAGCCGGCATCGAAGACGACTGAAAAATCAGGCCCCAGGAAATGCGTTGCATAGATGTCCTGGTTTCAGTTAGCACAGAATTAATTTTCTTCCTAGTAGCTGGTGGAATGCTGTGTTTTGGCTTAGGATGAGAAGAGTGCTGATAACACCCCGATGCTTTAATTGTTGCAGAGCAGTGCTTATACTAAGCCAAGGACATCTCAGCCTTTTGCTCTGTCCTGCCAACGGGCAGGCTGGGGGTGCAGTAAGAGCTGGGAGGGGACAGACCCAGGACAGGTGACCCAAACTAGCCAAAGGGGTATTCCATACCATCTGACGTCATGCTAAACAATATAAAGGGGTGGCTAGCTGGGGGGAGGGGGCCGGACTGCTCGGGGTTAGGCTGGGCATCGGTCAGCGGGTGGTGAGCAATTGCATTGTGCATCACTTGTTTGTACATACTATTACTTTCGTATTATCACCATTGTATCATTATTATTATTATTGTTATTATTATTTTGTTATTATTATTTTCCTGTCTTATAAAACTGTCTTTATCTCAACTCACGGGCTTCACTCTCCATTTCTCTCCCCCGTCCCAGAGAGGGAGGGGGGAGGGTGAGCGAACGGCTGCGTGGTGTTTAACTGCCAGCCGGGTTAAACCACGACAGCCTTTTTGGCGCCCAACGTGGGCCTCGAACCCACGACCCTGAGATTAAGAGTCTCATGCTCTACCGACTGAGCTAGCCGAGCGTTGCGAGCCCTTTTCGCCCATCGAAAAGTGCCCCCAAAGGAAGGCTTTGGGTACATCTGAAGTTCCCAGGGGAGCCTTTACGCAGGCCCATATGCAACTGGCCCCTCCGGGTTCGCTGTTTCCGAGCAAAACTAAACGTAGCCCTAGCCGTCATTGGAGACGACTGAAAAATCAGGCCCCAGGAAATGCGTTGCGAGCCCCTTTGGACCATCCAAAAGTGCCCCCAAAGGAAGGCTTTGGGTACAAGAGAACTCCCCAGGGGAGCCTTTACGCAGCCCCACATGCAACTGGACCCTCCGGGTTCGCTGTTTCCGAGCAAACCTAAACATAGCCCTAGCAGTCATCGGAGACGAGTGAAAAATCAGGCCCCAGGAAATGCGTTCCGAGCCCCTTTGGACCATCCAAAAGTGTCACCAAAGGAAGGCTTTGGGTACAAGAGAACTCCCCAGGGGAGCCTTTACGCAGCCGCACATGCACCTGGAACCTCCGGGTTCGCTGTTTCCGAGTAACCCTAAATATATCCCTAGCCGGCATGGAAGAAGACTGAAAACCCGGGCCCCAAAAAACGCCTTGCAAGCCCCTTTGGACCATCCCAAAGTGTCACCAAAGGAAGGCTTTGGGTACAAGAGAACTCCCCAGGGGAGCCTTTACGCAGCCCCACATGAAACTGGACCCTCCGGGTTCGCTGTTTCCGAGCATCCCTAAACATAGCCCTAGCCGGCATCGAAGACGACTGAAAAATCAGGCCCCAGGAAATGCGTTGCGAGCCCCTTTGGACCATCCAAAAGTGCCCCCAAAGGAAGGCTTTGGATACAAGTGAACTCCCCAGGGGAGCCTTTACGCAGCCCCACATGCAACTGGACCGTCTGCGTTCGCTGTTTCCGAGCATCCCTAAACATAGCCCTGGCCGGCATAGAAGACGACTGAAAAATCAGGCCCCAGGAAATGCGTTGCGAGACCTTTTCGCCCATCCAAAAGTGCCCCCAAAGGAAGGCTTTGGGTACAAGTGAACTCCCCAGGGGAGCCTTTACGCAGCCCCACATGCAACTGGACCCTCCGGGTTCGCTGTTTCCGAGCATCCCTAAACATAGCCCTAGCCGGCATCGAAGACGACTGAAAAATCAGGCCCCAGGAAATGCGTTGCGAGCCCCTTTGGACCATCCAAAAGTGCCCCCAAAGGAAGGCTTTGGATACAAGTGAACTCCCCAGGGGAGCCTTTACGCAGCCCCACATGCAACTGGACCGTCCGCGTTCGCTGTTTCCGAGCATCCCTAAACATAGCCCTGGCCGGCATAGAAGACGACTGAAAAATCAGGCCCCAGGAAATGCGTTGCGAGCCCTTTTCGCCCATCCAAAAGTGCCCCCAAAGGAAGGCTTTGGATACAAGAGAACTCCCCAGGGGAGCCTTTACGCAGCCCCACATGCAACTGGACCCTCCGGGTTCGATTTTTCCCAGCAACGCTAAATATATCACTAACCGGCATGGGAGAAGTCTGAAAATCCGGGGCCCAGAAAACGCGTTGCAAGCCCCTTTGGACCATCCAAAAGTGTCACCAAAGGAAGGCTTTGGGTACAAGTGAACTCCCCAGGGGAGCCTATACGCAGCCCCACATGCAACTGGACCCTCCGGGTTCGCTGTTCATGAGCAAACCTAAACGTAGCCCTAGCCGTCCTTGGAGAACACTGAAAACCTGGGCCACAGAAAAAGCGTTACAAGCCCCTTTGGACTATCCAAAAGAGTCACCAAAGAAAGGCTTTGGGTACAAGTGAACTGCCCAGGGGAGCCTTTACGCAGCCCCACATGCAACTGGACCCTCCGGGTTCGCTGTTTCCGAGCATCCCTAAACATAGCCCTAGCCGGCATCGAAGACGACTGAAAAATCAGGCCCCAGGAAATGCGTTGCGAGCCCCTTTGGACCATCCAAAAGTGCCCCCAAAGGAAGGCTTTGGGTACAAGTGAACTCCCCAGGGGAGCCTTTACACTGCCCCACATGCAACTGGACCCTCCGGGTTCGCTGTTTCCGAGCAACCATAAACGTAGCCCTAGCAGTCATCGGAGACGAGTGAAAAATCAGGCCCCAGGAAATGCGTTCCGAGCCCCTTTGGACCATCCAAAAGTGTCACCAAAGGAAGGCTTTGGGTACAAGAGAACTCCCCAGGGGAGCCTTTACGCAGCCCCACATGCAACTGGACCCTCCCGGTTCGATTTTTTCGAGCAACGCTAAATATATGACTTGCCGGCACGGGAGAAGACTGAAAACCCGGGCCCCACAAAACGCCTTGCAAGCCCCTTTGGACCATCCCAAAGTGTCAACAAAGGAAGGCTTTGGGTACAAGTGAACTCCCCAGGGGAGCCTTTACACTGCCCCACATGCAACTGGACCCTCCCGGTTCGCTGTTCATGAGCAAACCTAAACGTAGCCCTAGCCGTCATCGGAGACGAGTGAAAAATCAGGCCCCAGGAAATGCGTTGCGAGCCCCTTTGGACCATCCAAAAGTGTCACCAAATGAAGGCTTTGGGTACAAGAGAACTCCCCAGGGGAGCCTTTACGCAGCCCCACATGAAACTGGACCCTCCGGGTTCGCTGTTTCCGAGCATCCCTAAACATAGCCCTAGCCGGCATCGATGACGACTGAAAAATCAGGCCCCAGGAAATGCGTTAGAAGCCCCATTCGCGCATCCAAAAGTGCCCCCAAAGGAAGGCTTTGGGTACAAGTGAACTCCCCAGGGGAGCCTTTACGCAGCCCCACATGCAACTGGACCCTCCGGGTTCGCTGTTTCCGAGCATCCCTAAACATAGCCCTAGCCGGCATCGAAGACGACTGAAAAATCAGGCCCCAGGAAATGCGTTGCGAGCCCCTTTGGACCATCCAAAAGTGCCCCCAAAGGAAGGCTTTGGATACAAGTGAACTCCCCAGGGGAGCCTTTACGCAGCCCCACATGCAACTGGACCGTCCGCGTTCGCTGTTTCCGAGCATCCCTAAACATAGCCCTGGCCGGCATAGAAGACGACTGAAAAATCAGGCCCCAGGAAATGCGTTGCGAGCCCTTTTCGCCCATCCAAAAGTGCCCCCAAAGGAAGGCTTTGGATACAAGAGAACTCCCCAGGGGAGCCTTTACGCAGCCCCACATGCAACTGGACCCTCCGGGTTCGATTTTTCCCAGCAACGCTAAATATATCACTAACCGGCATGGGAGAAGACTGAAAATCCGGGGCCCAGAAAACGCGTTGCAAGCCCCTTTGGACCATCCAAAAGTGTCACCAAAGGAAGGCTTTGGGTACAAGTGAACTCCCCAGGGGAGCCTATACGCAGCCCCACATGCAACTGGACCCTCCGGGTTCGCTGTTCATGAGCAAACCTAAACGTAGCCCTAGCAGTCATCGGAGACGAGTGAAAAATCAGGCTCCAGGAAATGCGTTACAAGCCCTTTTCGCCCATCCAAAAGTGCCCCCAAAGGAAGGCTTTGGGTACAAGTGAACTCCCCAGGGGAGCCTTTACGCAGCCCCATATGCAACTGGACCCTCCGGGTTCGCTGTTTCCGAGCAACCCTAAACGTAGCCCTAGCAGTCATCGGAGACGAGTGAAAAATCAGGCCCCAGGAAATGCGTTGCGAGTCCCTTTGGACCATCCAAAAGTGCCCCCAAAGGAAGGCTTTGGGTACAAGTGAACTCCCCAGGGGAGCCTTTACGCAGCCCCACATGCAACTGGACCCTCCGAGTTCGCTGTTTCCGAGCATCCCTAAACATAGACCTACCCGTCATCGACGACGATTGAAAAAACAGGCCCCAGGAAATGCGTTACAAGCCCTTTTCGCCCATCCAAAAGTGCAACCAAAGGAAGGCTTTGGGTACAAGTGAACTCCCCAGGGGAGCCTTTACGCAGCCCCACATGCAACTGGACCCTCCGGGTTCGCTGTTTCCGAGCATCCCTAAACATAGCCCTAGACGGCATCGAAGACGACTGAAAAATCATTCCCCAGGAAATGCGTTTCAAGCCCTTTTCGCCCATCCAAAAGTGCCCCCAAAGGAAGGCTTTGGGTACATCTGAAGTTCCCAGGGGAGCCTTTACGCAGCCCCATATGCAACTGGCCCCTCCGGGTTCGCTGTTCCTGAGCAAAACTAAACGTAGCCCTAGCCGTCATTGGAGACGACTGAAAAATCAGGCCCCAGGAAATGCGTTGCGAGCCCCTTTGGACCATCCAAAAGTGCCCCCAAAGGAAGGCTTTGGGTACAAGAGAACTCCCCAGGGGAGCCTTTACGCAGCCCCACATGCAACTGGACCCTCCGGGTTCGCTGTTTCCGAGCAAACCTAAACGTAGCCCTAGCAGTCATCGGAGACGAGTGAAAAATCAGGCCCCAGGAAATGCGTTACGAGCCCCTTTGGACCATCCCGAAGTGTCACCAAAGGAAGGCTTTGGGTACATCTGAAGTTCCCAGGGGAGCCTTTACGCAGCCCCATATGCAACTGGCCCCTCCGGGTTCACTATTTCCAAGCAACCCTAAACATAGCCCTAGCAGTCATCGGAGACGACTGAAAAATCAGGCCCCAGGAAATGCGTTCCGAGCCCCTTTGGACCATCCAAAAGTGTCACCAAAGGAAGGCTTTGGGTACAAGTGAACTGCCCAGGGGAGCCTTTACACTGCCCCACATGCAACTGGACCCTCCGGGTTCGCTGTTCATGAGCAAACCTAAACGTAGCCCTAGCCGTCTTCGGAGACGAGTGAAAAATCAGGCCCCAGGAAATGCGTTGCGAGCCCCTTTGGACCATCCAAAAGTGCCCCCAAAGGAAGGCTTTGGGTACAAGAGAACTCCCCAGGGGAGCCTTTACGCAGCCCCACATGCAACTGGCCCCTCCGGGTTCGCTGTTTCCGAGCATCCCTAAACATAGCCCTAGCCGGCATCGAAGACGACTGAAAAATCAGGCCCCAGGAAATGCGTTGCATAGATGTCCTGGTTTCAGTTAGCACAGAATTAATTTTCTTCCTAGTAGCTGGTGGAATGCTGTGTTTTGGCTTAGGATGAGAAGAGTGCTGATAACACCCCGATGCTTTAATTGTTGCAGAGCAGTGCTTATACTAAGCCAAGGACATCTCAGCCTTTTGCTCTGTCCTGCCAACGGGCAGGCTGGGGGTGCAGTAAGAGCTGGGAGGGGACAGACCCAGGACAGGTGACCCAAACTAGCCAAAGGGGTATTCCATACCATCTGACGTCATGCTAAACAATATAAAGGGGTGGCTAGCTGGGGGGAGGGGGCCGGACTGCTCGGGGTTAGGCTGGGCATCGGTCAGCGGGTGGTGAGCAATTGCATTGTGCATCACTTGTTTGTACATACTATTACTTTCGTATTATCACCATTGTATCATTATTATTATTATTGTTATTATTATTTTGTTATTATTATTTTCCTGTCTTATAAAACTGTCTTTATCTCAACTCACGGGCTTCACTCTCCATTTCTCTCCCCCGTCCCAGAGAGGGAGGGGGGAGGGTGAGCGAACGGCTGCGTGGTGTTTAACTGCCAGCCGGGTTAAACCACGACAGCCTTTTTGGCGCCCAACGTGGGCCTCGAACCCACGACCCTGAGATTAAGAGTCTCATGCTCTACCGACTGAGCTAGCCGAGCGTTGCGAGCCCTTTTCGCCCATCGAAAAGTGCCCCCAAAGGAAGGCTTTGGGTACATCTGAAGTTCCCAGGGGAGCCTTTACGCAGGCCCATATGCAACTGGCCCCTCCGGGTTCGCTGTTTCCGAGCAAAACTAAACGTAGCCCTAGCCGTCATTGGAGACGACTGAAAAATCAGGCCCCAGGAAATGCGTTGCGAGCCCCTTTGGACCATCCAAAAGTGCCCCCAAAGGAAGGCTTTGGGTACAAGAGAACTCCCCAGGGGAGCCTTTACGCAGCCCCACATGCAACTGGACCCTCCGGGTTCGCTGTTTCCGAGCAAACCTAAACATAGCCCTAGCCGGCATGGAAGAAGACTGAAAACCCGGGCCCCAAAAAACGCCTTGCAAGCCCCTTTGGACCATCCCAAAGTGTCACCAAAGGAAGGCTTTGGGTACAAGAGAACTCCCCAGGGGAGCCTTTACGCAGCCCCACATGAAACTGGACCCTCCGGGTTCGCTGTTTCCGAGCATCCCTAAACATAGCCCTAGCCGGCATCGAAGACGACTGAAAAATCAGGCCCCAGGAAATGCGTTGCGAGCCCCTTTGGACCATCCAAAAGTGCCCCCAAAGGAAGGCTTTGGATACAAGTGAACTCCCCAGGGGAGCCTTTACGCAGCCCCACATGCAACTGGACCGTCTGCGTTCGCTGTTTCCGAGCATCCCTAAACATAGCCCTGGCCGGCATAGAAGACGACTGAAAAATCAGGCCCCAGGAAATGCGTTGCGAGACCTTTTCGCCCATCCAAAAGTGCCCCCAAAGGAAGGCTTTGGGTACAAGTGAACTCCCCAGGGGAGCCTTTACGCAGCCCCACATGCAACTGGACCCTCCGGGTTCGCTGTTTCCGAGCATCCCTAAACATAGCCCTAGCCGGCATCGAAGACGACTGAAAAATCAGGCCCCAGGAAATGCGTTGCGAGCCCCTTTGGACCATCCAAAAGTGCCCCCAAAGGAAGGCTTTGGATACAAGTGAACTCCCCAGGGGAGCCTTTACGCAGCCCCACATGCAACTGGACCGTCCGCGTTCGCTGTTTCCGAGCATCCCTAAACATAGCCCTGGCCGGCATAGAAGACGACTGAAAAATCAGGCCCCAGGAAATGCGTTGCGAGCCCTTTTCGCCCATCCAAAAGTGCCCCCAAAGGAAGGCTTTGGATACAAGAGAACTCCCCAGGGGAGCCTTTACGCAGCCCCACATGCAACTGGACCCTCCGGGTTCGATTTTTCCCAGCAACGCTAAATATATCACTAACCGGCATGGGAGAAGTCTGAAAATCCGGGGCCCAGAAAACGCGTTGCAAGCCCCTTTGGACCATCCAAAAGTGTCACCAAAGGAAGGCTTTGGGTACAAGTGAACTCCCCAGGGGAGCCTATACGCAGCCCCACATGCAACTGGACCCTCCGGGTTCGCTGTTCATGAGCAAACCTAAACGTAGCCCTAGCCGTCCTTGGAGAACACTGAAAACCTGGGCCACAGAAAAAGCGTTACAAGCCCCTTTGGACTATCCAAAAGAGTCACCAAAGAAAGGCTTTGGGTACAAGTGAACTGCCCAGGGGAGCCTTTACGCAGCCCCACATGCAACTGGACCCTCCGGGTTCGCTGTTTCCGAGCATCCCTAAACATAGCCCTAGCCGGCATCGAAGACGACTGAAAAATCAGGCCCCAGGAAATGCGTTGCAAGCCCTTTTCGCCCATCCAAAAGTGCCCCCAAAGGAAGGCTTTGGGTACAAGTGAACTGCCCAGGGGAGCCTTTACACTGCCCCACATGCAACTGGACCCTCCGGGTTCGCTGTTCATGAGCAAACCTAAACGTAGCCCAAGCCGTCTTCGGAGACGAGTGAAAAATCAGGCCCCAGGAAATGCGTTGCGAGCCCCTTTGGACCATCCAAAAGTGCCCCCAAAGGAAGGCATTGGGTACAAGTGAACTCCCCAGGGGAGCCTTTACGCAGCCCCACATGCAACTGGCCCCTCCGGGTTCGCTGTTTCCGAGCATCCCTAAACATAGCCCTTGCCGGCATCGAAGACGACTGAAAAATCAGGCCCCAGGAAATGCGTTGCATAGATGTCCTGGTTTCAGTTAGCACAGAATTAATTTTCTTCCTAGTAGCTGGTGGAATGCTGTGTTTTGGCTTAGGATGAGAAGAGTGCTGATAACACCCCGATGCTTTAATTGTTGCAGAGCAGTGCTTATACTAAGCCAAGGACATCTCAGCCTTTTGCTCTGTCCTGCCAACGGGCAGGCTGGGGGTGCAGTAAGAGCTGGGAGGGGACAGACCCAGGACAGGTGACCCAAACTAGCCAAAGGGGTATTCCATACCATCTGACGTCATGCTAAACAATATAAAGGGGTGGCTAGCTGGGGGGAGGGGGCCGGACTGCTCGGGGTTAGGCTGGGCATCGGTCAGCGGGTGGTGAGCAATTGCATTGTGCATCACTTGTTTGTACATACTATTACTTTCGTATTATCACCATTGTATCATTATTATTATTATTGTTGTTATTATTTTGTTTTTATTATTTTCCTGTCTTATAAAACTGTCTTTATCTCAACTCACGGGCTTCACTCTCCATTTCTCTCCCCCGTCCCAGAGAGGGAGGGGGGAGGGTGAGCGAACGGCTGCGTGGTGTTTAACTGCCAGCCGGGTTAAACCACGACAGCCTTTATGGCGCACAACGTGGGCCTCGAACCCACGACCCTGAGATTAAAAGTCTCATGCTCTACCGACTGAGCTAGCCGGGCGTTGCGAGCCCTTTTCGCCCATCGAAAAGTGCCCCCAAAGGAAGGCTTTGGGTACATCTGAAGTTCCCAGGGGAGCCTTTACGCAGCCCCATATGCAACTGGCCCCTCCGGGTTCGCTGTTCCTGAGCAAAATTAAACGTAGCCCTAGCCGTCATTGGAGACGACTGAAAAATCAGGCCCCAGGAAATGCGTTGCGAGCCCCTTTGGACCATCCAAAAGTGCCCCCAAAGGAAGGCTTTGGGTACAAGAGAACTCCCCAGGGGAGCCTTTACGCAGCCCCACATGCAACTGGACCCTCCGGGTTCGCTGTTTCCGAGCAAACCTAAACATAGCCCTAGCAGTCATCGGAGACGAGTGAAAAATCAGGCCCCAGGAAATGCGTTCCGAGCCCCTTTGGACCATCCAAAAGTGTCACCAAAGGAAGGCTTTGGGTACAAGAGAACTCCCCAGGGGAGCCTTTACGCAGCCGCACATGCACCTGGACCCTCCGGGTTCGATTTTTCCGAGCAACGCTAAATATATCACTAGCCGGCATGGGAGAAGACTGAAAACCCGGGCCCCAGAAAACGCGTTGCAAGCCCCTTTGGACCATCCAAAAGTGTCACCAAATGAAGGCTTTGGGTACAAGTGAACTCCCCAGGGGAGCCTTTACGCAGCCCCACATGCAACTGGACCCTCAGGGTTTGCTGTTTCTGAGCGTCCCTAAACATAGCCCTAGCTGGCATAGAAGACGACTGAAAAATCAGGCCCCAGGAATTGCGTTGCGAGCCCTTTTCGCCCATCCAAAAGTGCCCCCAAAGGAAGGCTTTGGGTACAAGTGAACTCCCCAGGGGAGCCTTTACGCAGCCCCACATGCAACTGGACCCTCCGGGTTCGCTGTTTCCGAGCATCCCTAAACATAGCCCTAGCCGGCATCGAAGACGACTGAAAAATCAGGCCCCAGGAAATGCGTTGCAAGCCCTTTTCGCCCATCCAAAAGTGCCCCCAAAGGAAGGCTTTGGGTACAAGTGAAGTCCCCAGGGGAGCCTTTACGCAGCCCCACATGCAACTGGACCCTCCGGGTTCGCTGTTTCCGAGCATCCCTATACATACCGCTAGCCGGCATAGATGACAACTGAAAAATCAGGCCCCAGGAAATGCGTTACGAGCCATTTTTGGCCATCCAAAAGTGCCCCCAAAGGAGGCTTTGGGTACAAGTGAACTCCCCAGGGGAGCCTTTACGCAGCCCCACATGCAACTGGACCCTCCGGGTTCGCTGTTTCCGAGCATCCTTAAACATAGCCCTTGCCGGCATCGAAGACGACTGAAAAATCAGGCCCCAGGAAATGCGTTCCGAGCCATTTTCGCCCATCCAAACGTGCCCCCAAACGAAGACTATGGGTACAAGTGAACTCCGCAGGGGAGCCTTTACGCAGCCCCACATGCAACTGGACCCTCCGGGTTCGCTGTTCATGAGCAAACCTAAACGTAGCCCTAGCCGTCATTGGAGACGACTGAAAAATCAGGCCCCAGGAAATGCGTTGCGAGCCCTTTTCGCCCATCCAAAAGTGCCCCCAAAGGAAGGCTTTGGGTACAAGAGAACTCCCCAGGGGAGCCTTTACGCAGCACCACATGCAACTGGACCCTTCGGGTTCGATTTTTCCAAGCAACCCTAAATATATCCCTAGCCGGCATAGGAGAAGACTGAAAACCCGGGCCCCAGAAGACGCGTTGCAAGCCCCTTTGGACCATCCAAAAGTGTCACCAAAGGAAGGCTTTGGGTACAAGTGAACTCCCCAGGGGAGCCTTTACGCAGCCCCACATGCAACTGGACACTCCGGGTTCGCTGTTTCCGAGCATCTCTAAACATAACCCTAGCTGGCATCGAAGACGACTGAAAAATCAGGCCCCAGGAATTGCGTTGCGAGCCCTTTTCGCCCATCCAAAAGTGCCCCCAAAGGAAGGCTTTGGGTACAAGTGAACTCCCCAGGGGAGCCTTTACGCAGCCCCACATGCAACTGGACCCTCCGGGTTCGCTGTTTCCGAGCTTCCTTAAACATAACGCTACCCGGCATCGAAGACGACTGAAAAATCAGGCCCCAGGAAATGCGTTACGAGCCCTTTTCGCCCATGCAAAAGTGCCCCCAAAGGAAGACTTTGGGTACAAGTGAACTCCCCAGGGGAGCCTTTACGCAGCCCCACATGCAACTGGACCCTCCGGGTTCGATTTTTCCGAGCAACGCTAAATATATCACTAGCCGGCATGGGAGAAGACTGAAAATCTGGGCACCAGGAAACGCATTCCCAGCCACTTTCACCCATCCAAAAATTCCCGCAGAGGAAGGCTTTGGGTACAAGCGAACTCCCCAGGGGAGGCTTTACGCAGCCCCACATGCAACTGGACCCTCCGGGGTCACTCATTCCGAGCAACCCAAAAATATAACCCTAGCAGTCATCAGAGACGATTGAAAAACCGGGCCCCAGAAAAAGAATTGCGAGCCCCATTCGCCTATCCAAAAGTGCCCCCAAAGGAAGGCTTTGGGTACAAGTGAACTCCCCAGGGGAGCCTTTACGCAGCCCCACATGCAACTGGACCCTCCGGGTTCGCTGTTTCCGAGCAAGAATTAATATAGCCCTAGCCGGCATAGAAGACGACTGAAAAATCGGGCCAACGGAAACGCGTTGCGAGCCCCGTTCGCCCATCCAAAAGTGCCCCCAAAGGAAGGCTTTGGGTGCAAGTGATCTCCCCAGGGGAGCCTTTACGCAGCTCCACATGCAACTGGACCCTCCGGGTTCACCCTTTCACAACAAGCCTAAATATAGCCCTTACTGGCATGGGAGAAGACTGAAAATCTGGGCACCAGGAAACGCATTCCTAGCCCCTTTCACCCATCCAAAAATTCCCACAAAGGAAGGCTTTGGGTACAAGTGAACTCCCCAGGGGAGCCTTCATGCAGCAACACATGCAACGGGACCCTCCGGGTTCACTCTTTCACAGCAAGCCTTAATATATCCCTAGCTTTCGTGGGAGAAGACTGAAAAACCAAGCCCGAGAAAACTCGTTGTGAGACCATTTCGCCCATCCAAAAGTACCCCCAAAGGAAGGCTTTGGGTACAAGTGAACTCCCCAGGGGAGCCCTTACGCAGCCCCACATGCAACTGGACCCTCCGGGTTCGCTGTTTCCGAGCAACCATAAACGTAGCACTAGCAGTCATCGGAGAGGAGTGAAAAATCAGGCCCCAGGAAATGCGTTGCGAGCCCCTTTGGACCATCCAAAAGTGTCACCAAAGGAAGGCTTTGGGTACAAGTGAACTCCCCAGGGGAGCCTTTACGCAGCCCCACATGCAACTGGACCCTCCGGGTTCGCTGTTTCCGAGCATCCCTAAACATAGCCCTACCCGGCATCGATGACGACTGAAAAATCAGGCCCCAGGAAATGCGTTACGAGCCCTTTTCACCCATCCAAAAGTGCCCCCAAAGGAAGGCTTTGGGTATAAGGGAACTCCCCAGGGGAGCCTTTACGTAGCCCCACATGCAACTGGACCCTCCAGGTTCGCTGTTCATGAGCAAACCTAAACGTAGCCCTAGCCGTCATTGGAGACGAGTGAAAAATCAGGCCCCAGGAAATGCGTGGCGAGCCCTTTTGGGCCATCCAAAAGTGCCCCCAAAAGAAGGCTTTGGGTACAAGAGAACTCCCCAGGGGAGCCTTTACGCAGCCCCACATGCAACTGGACCCATTCGGGTTCGATTTTTCCAAGCAACCCTAAACGTAGCCCTAGCAGTCATCGGAGACGAGTGAAAAATCAGGCCCCAGGAAATGCGTTCCGAGCCCCTTTGGACCATCCAAAAGTGTAACCAAAGGAAGGCTTTGGGTACAAGTGAACTCCCCAGGGGAGCCTTTACGCAGCCCCACATGCAACTGGACCCTCCGGGTTCGCTGTTTCCGAACATCCCTAAACATAGCACTAGCCGGCATCGAAGACGACTGAAAAATCAGGCCCAAGGAAATGCGTTACAAGCCCTTTTAGCCCATCCAAAAGTGCAACCAAAGGAAGGCTTTGGGTACAAGTGAACTCCCCAGGGGAGCCTTTACGCAGCCCCACATGCAACTGGACCCTCCGGGTTCGCTGTTTCCGAGCATCCCTAAACAAAGACCTAGCCGGCATCGAAGACGTGTTTAAAATCAGGCCCCAGGAAATGCGTTACAAGCCCTTTTCGCCCATCCAAAAGTGCCCCCAAAGGAAGGCTTTCGGTACAAGAGAACTCCCCAGGGGAGCCTATACGCAGCCCCACATGCAACTGGACCCTCCGGGTTCGCTGTTCATGAGCAAACGTAAACGTAACCCTAGCCGTCATCGGAGACGAGTGAAAAATCAGGCCCCAGGAAATGCGTTGCGAGCCCCTTTGGACCATCCAAAAGTGCCCCCAAAGGAAGGC
The DNA here is from genome assembly GCF_047663525.1 of Anas platyrhynchos. NCBI lineage: Eukaryota > Metazoa > Chordata > Aves > Anseriformes > Anatidae > Anas > Anas platyrhynchos. Next base: position 4,596,281 of record NC_092622.1, read on the forward strand.
TTTGGGTACATCTGAAGTTCCCAGGGGAGCCTTTACGCAGCCCCACATGCAACTGGACCCTCCGGGTTCGCTGTTTCCGAGCAACCATAAACGTAACCCTAGCAGTCATCGGAGACGAGTGAAAAATCAGGCCCCAGGAAATGCGTTCCGAGCCCCTTTGGACCATCCAAAAGTGCCCCCAAAGGAAGGCTTTGGGTACATCTGAAGTTCCCAGGGGAGCCTTTACGCAGCCCCATATGCAACTGGACCCTACGGGTTCGCTGTTTCTGAGCAACCATAAACGTAGCACTAGCAGTCATCGGAGACGAGTGAAAAATCAGGCCCCAGGAAATGCGTTGCGAGCCCCTTTAGACCATCCAAAAGTGTCACCAAAGGAAGGCTTTGGGTACAAGAGAACTCCCCAGGGGAGCCTTTACGCAGCCCCACATGCAACTGGACCCTCCGGGTTCGCTGTTCCTGAGCATCCCTAAACATAGCCCAAGCCGGCATCGATGATGACTGAAAAATCAGGCCCCAGAAAATGCGTTGCAAGCCCCTTTGCACCATCCCAAAGTGTCACCAAAGGAAGGCTTTGGGTACAAGTGAACTCCCCAGGGGAGCCTTTACGCAGCCCCACATACAACTGGACCCTCCGGGTTCGCTGTTTCCGAGCATCCCTAAACATAACCCTACCCGGCATCGACGACAATTGAAAAATCAGGCCCCAGGAAATGCGTTACAAGCCCTTTTCACCCATCCAAAAGTGGAACCAAAGGAAGGCTTTGGGTACAAGTGAACTCCCAGGGGAGCCTTTACGCAGCCCCACATGCAACTGGACCCTCCGGGTTCGCTGTTTCCGAGCATCCCTAAACATAGCCCTACCCAGCATCGACGACGATTGAAAAATCAGGCCCCAGGAAATGCGTTACAAGCCCTTTTCGCCCATGCAAAAGTGCCCCCAAAGGAAGGCTTTGGGTACAAGTGAACTCCCCAGGGGAGCCTTTACGCAGCCCCACATGCAACTGGACCCTCCAGGTTCGCTGTTCATGAGCAAACGTAAACGTAGCCCTAGCCGTCATCGGAGACGAGTGAAAAATCAGGCCCCAGGAAATGCGTTGCGAGCCCCTATGGGCCATCCAAAAGTGCCCCCAAAGGAAGGCTTTGGGTACATCTGAAGTTCCCAGGGGAGTCTTTACGCAGCCCCATATGCAACTGGATCCTCCGGGTTCGCTGTTTCCGAGCAACCATAAACGTAGCCCTAGCAGTCATCGGAGACGAGTGAAAAATCAGGCCCCAGGAAATGCGTTGCGAGCCCCTTTGCACCATCCAAAAGTGTCACCAAAGGAAGGCTTTGGGTACAAGAGAACTCCCCAGGGGAGCCTTTACGCAGCCCCACATGCAACTGGACCCTCCCGGTTCGATTTTTTCGAGCAACGCTAAATATATCACTAGCCGGCATGGGAGAAAACTGAAAACCCGGGCCCCACAAAACGCCATGCAAGCCCATTTGGACCATCCCAAAGTGTCACCAAAGGAAGGCTTTGGGTACAAGTGAACTCCCCAGGGGAGCCTTTACACTGCCCCACATGCAACTGGACCCTCCGGGTTCGCTGTTCATGAGCAAACCTAAACGTAGCCCTAGCCGTCATCGGAGACGAGTGAAAAATCAGGCCCCAGGAAATGCGTTGCGAGCCCCTTTGGACCATCCAAAAGTGTCACCAAATGAAGGCTTTGGGTACAAGAGAACTCCCCAGGGGAGCCTTTTCGCAGCCCCACATGAAACTGGACCCTCCGGGTTCGCTGTTTCCGAGCATCCCTAAACATAGCCCTAGCCGGCATCGATGACGACTGAAAAATCAGGCCCCAGGAAATGCGTTACAAGCCCCATTCGCGCATCCAAAAGTGCCCCCAAAGGAAGGCTTTGGGTACAAGTGAACTCCCCAGGGGAGCCTTTACGCAGCCCCACATGCAACTGGACCCTCCGGGTTCGCTGTTTCCGAGCATCCCTAAACATAGCCCTAGCCGGCATCGAAGACGACTGAAAAATCAGGCCCCAGGAAATGCGTTGCGAGCCCCTTTGGACCATCCAAAAGTGTCACCAAAGGAAGGCTTTGGGTACAAGTGAACTCCCCAGGGGAGCCTTTACGCAGCCCCACATGCAACTGGACCCTCCGGGTTCGCTGTTTCCGAGCATCCCTAAACATAGCCCTACCCGGCATCGATGACGACTGAAAAATCAGGCCCCAGGAAATGCGTTACGAGCCCTTTTCACCCATCCAAAAGTGCCCCCAAAGGAAGGCTTTGGGTATAAGGGAACTCCCCAGGGGAGCCTTTACGTAGCCCCACATGCAACTGGACCCTCCAGGTTCGCTGTTCATGAGCAAACCTAAACGTAGCCCTAGCCGTCATTGGAGACGAGTGAAAAATCAGGCCCCAGGAAATGCGTTGCGAGCCCTTTTGGGCCATCCAAAAGTGCCCCCAAAAGAAGGCTTTGGGTACAAGTGAACTCCCCAGGGGAGCCTTTACGCAGCCCCACATGCAACTGGACCCATTCGGGTTCGATTTTTCCAAGCAACCCTAAACGTAGCCCTAGCAGTCATCGGAGACGAGTGAAAAATCAGGCCCCAGGAAATGCGTTCCGAGCCCCTTTGGACCATCCAAAAGTGTAACCAAAGGAAGGCTTTGGGTACAAGTGAACTCCCCAGGGGAGCCTTTACGCAGCCCCACATGCAACTGGACCCTCCGGGTTCGCTGTTTCCGAACATCCCTAAACATAGCACTAGCCGGCATCGAAGACGACTGAAAAATCAGGCCCAAGGAAATGCGTTACAAGCCCTTTTAGCCCATCCAAAAGTGCAACCAAAGGAAGGCTTTGGGTACAAGTGAACTCCCCAGGGGAGCCTTTACGCAGCCCCACATGCAACTGGACCCTCCGGGTTCGCTGTTTCCGAGCATCCCTAAACATAGCCCTACCCGGCATCGACGACGATTGAAAAATCAGGCCCCAGGAAACGCGTTACAAGCCCTTTTCGCCCATCCAAAAGTGCCCCCAAAGGAAGGCTTTGGGTACAAGAGAACTCCCCTGGGGAGCCTATACGCAGCCCCACATGCAACTGGACCCTCCGGGTTCGCTGTTCATGAGCAAACATAAACGTAACCCTAGCCGTCATCGGAGACGAGTGAAAAATCAGGCCCCAGGAAATGCGTTGCGAGCCCCTTTGGACCATCCAAAAGTGCCCCCAAAGGAAGGCTTTGGGTACATCTGAAGTTCCCAGGGGAGCCTTTACGCAGCCCCACATGCAACTGGACCCTCCGGGTTCGCTGTTTCCGAGCAACCATAAACGTAACCCTAGCAGTCATCGGAGACGAGTGAAAAATCAGGCCCCAGGAAATGCGTTCCGAGCCCCTTTGGACCATCCAAAAGTGCCCCCAAAGGAAGGCTTTGGGTACATCTGAAGTTCCCAGGGGAGCCTTTACGCAGCCCCATATGCAACTGGACCCTACGGGTTCGCTGTTTCTGAGCAACCATAAACGTAGCCCTAGCAGTCATCGGAGACGAGTGAAAAATCAGGCCCCAGGAAATGCGTTGCGAGCCCCTTTAGACCATCCAAAAGTGTCACCAAAGGAAGGCTTTGGGTACAAGAGAACTCCCCAGGGGAGCCTTTACGCAGCCCCACATACAACTGGACCCTCCGGGTTCGCTGTTTCCGAGCATCCCTAAACATAACCCTACCCGGCATCGACGACAATTGAAAAATCAGGCCCCAGGAAATGCGTTACAAGCCCTTTTCACCCATCCAAAAGTGGAACCAAAGGAAGGCTTTGGGTACAAGTGAACTCCCCAGGGGAGCCTTTACGCAGCCCCACATGCAACTGGACCCTCCGGGTTCGCTGTTTCCGAGCATCCCTAAACATAGCCCTACCCGGCATCGACGACGATTGAAAAATCAGGCCCCAGGAAATGCGTTACAAGCCCTTTTCGCCCATGCAAAAGTGCCCCCAAAGGAAGGCTTTGGGTACAAGTGAACTCCCCAGGGGAGCCTTTACGCAGCCCCACATGCAACTGGACCCTCCAGGTTCGCTGTTCATGAGCAAACCTAAACGTAGCCCTAGCCGTCATCGGAGACGAGTGAAAAATCAGGCCCCAGGAAATGCGTTGCGAGCCCCTATGGGCCATCCAAAAGTGCCCCCAAAGGAAGGCTTTGGGTACATCTGAAGTTCCCAGGGGAGTCTTTACGCAGCCCCATATGCAACTGGATCCTCCGGGTTCGCTGTTTCCGAGCAACCATAAACGTAGCCCTAGCAGTCATCGGAGACGAGTGAAAAATCAGGCCCCAGGAAATGCGTTGCGAGCCCCTTTGCACCATCCAAAAGTGTCACCAAAGGAAGGCTTTGGGTACAAGAGAACTCCCCAGGGGAGCCTTTACGCAGCCCCACATGCAACTGGACCCTCCCGGTTCGATTTTTTCGAGCAACGCTAAATATATCACTAGCCGGCATGGGAGAAAACTGAAAACCCGGGCCCCACAAAACGCCATGCAAGCCCCTTTGGACCATCCCAAAGTGTCACCAAAGGAAGGCTTTGGGTACAAGTGAACTCCCCAGGGGAGCCTTTACACTGCCCCACATGCAACTGGACCCTCCGGGTTCGCTGTTCATGAGCAAACCTAAACGTAGCCCTAGCCGTCATCGGAGACGAGTGAAAAATCAGGCCCCAGGAAATGCGTTGCGAGCCCCTTTGGACCATCCAAAAGTGTCACCAAATGAAGGCTTTGGGTACAAGAGAACTCCCCAGGGGAGCCTTTTCGCAGCCCCACATGAAACTGGACCCTCCGGGTTCGCTGTTTCCGAGCATCCCTAAACATAGCCCTAGCCGGCATCGATGACGACTGAAAAATCAGGCCCCAGGAAATGCGTTACAAGCCCCATTCGCGCATCCAAAAGTGCCCCCACAGGAAGGCTTTGGGTACAAGTGAACTCCCCAGGGGAGCCTTTACGCAGCCCCACATGCAACTGGACCCTCCGGGTTCGCTGTTTCCGAGCATCCCTAAACATAGCCCTAGCCGGCATCGAAGACGACTGAAAAATCAGGCCGCAGGAAATGCGTTGCGAGCCCTTTTCGCCCATCCAAAAGTGCCCCCAAGGGAAGGCTTTGGATACAAGAGAACTCCCCAGGTGAGTCTTTACGCAGCCCCACATGCAACTGGACCCTCCGGGTTCGATTTTTCCGAGCAACGCTAAATATATCACTAGCCGGCTTGGGAGAAGACTGAAAACCCGGGGCCCAGAAAACGCGTTGCAAGCCCCATTGGACCATCCAAAAGTGTCACCAAACGAAGGCTTTGGGTACAAGTGAACTCCCCTGGGGAGCCTTTACGCAGCCCCACATGCAACTGGACCCTCCGGGTTCGCTGTTTCCGAGCATCCCTAAACATAGCCCTAGCCGGCATCGAAGACGACTGAAAAATCAGGCCCCAGGAAATGCGTTGCAAGCCCTTTTCGCCCATGCAAAAGTGCCCCCAAAGGAAGGCTTTGGGTACAAGTGAACTCCCCAGGGGAGCCTTTACGCAGCCCCACATGCAACTGGACCCTCCAGGTTCGCTGTTTCTGAGCATCCGTAAACATAACCCTAGCCGGCATAGAAGACGACTGAAAAATCAGGCCCCAGGAAATGCGTTGCAAGCCCTTTTCGCCCATCCAAAAGTGCCCCCAAAGGAAGGCTTTGGGTACAAGAGAACTCCCCAGGGGAGCCTTTACGCAGCCCCACATGCAACTGGACCCTCCTGGTTCGCTGTTCCTGAGCATCCCTAAACATAGCCCAAGCCGGCATCGATGATGACTGAAAAATCAGGCCCCAGAAAATGCGTTGCAAGCCCCTTTGGACCATCCCAAAGTGTCACCAAAGGAAGGCTTTGGGTACAAGTGAACTCCCCAGGGGAGCCTTTACGCAGCCCCACATGCAACTGGACCCTCCGCGTTCGCTGTTTCCGAGCATCGCTAAACATAGCCCTTGCCGGCATTGAAGACGACTGAAAAATCAGGCCCCAGGAAATGAGTTGCGAGCCCTTTTCGCCCATGCAAAAGTGCCCCCAAAGGAAGGCTTTGGGTACAAGAGAACTCCCCAGGGGAGCCTTTACGCAGCCCCACATGCAACTGGACCCTCCAGGTTCGCTGTTCCTGAGCAAAACTAAACGTAGCCCTAGCCGTCATCGGAAACGAGTGCAAAATCAGGACCCAGGAAATGCGTTGCGAGCCCCTTTGGACCATCCAAAAGTGCCCCCAAAGGAAGGCTTTGGGTAAAAGTGAACTCCCCAGGGGAGCCTTTATGCAGCCCCACATGAAACTGGACCCTCCGGGTTCGCTGTTTCCGAGCATCCCTAAACATAGCCCTACCCGTCATCGACGACGATTGAAAAATCAGGCCCCAGGAAATGCGTTACAAGCCCATTTCGCCCATCCAAAAGTGCCCCCAAAGGAAGGCTTTGGGTACAAGTGAACTCCCCAGGGGAGCCTTTACGCAGCCCCACATGCAACTGGACCCTCCGGGTTCGCTGTTCATGAGCAAACCTAAACGTAGCCCTAGCCGTCATCGGAGACGAGTGAAAAATCAGGCCCCAAGAAATGCGTTCCGAGCCCCTTTGGACCATCCAAAAGTGTCACCAAAGGAAGGCTTTGGGTACAAGTGAACTCCCCAGGGGAGCCTTTACGCAGCCCCACATACAACTGGACCCTCCGGGTTCACTGTTTCCGAGCATCCCTAAACATAACCCTACCCGGCATCGACGACGATTGAAAAATCAGGCCCCAGGAAATGCGTTACAAGCCCTTTTCGCCCATCCAAAAGTGCCCCCAAAGGAAGGCTTTGGGTACAAGTGAAGTCCCCAGGGGAGCCTTTACGCAGCCCCACATGCAACTGGACCCTCCGGGTTCGCTGATTCCGAGCATCCCTAAACATAACCCTACCGGGCATCGACGACGATTGAAAAATCAGGCCCCAGGAAATGCGTTACAAGCCCTTTTCGCCCATCCAAAAGTGCCCCCAAAGGAAGGCTTTGGGTACAAGTGAACTCCCCAGGGGAGCCTATACGCAGCCCCACATGCAACTGGACCCTCCGGGTTCGCTGTTTCCGAGCATCCCTAAACATAGCCCTACCCGGCATCGAAGACGACTGAAAAATCAGTCCCCAGGAACTGCGTTGCAAGCCCTTTTCGCCCATCCAAAAGTGCCCCCAAAGGAAGGCTTTAGGTACAAGTGAACTCCCCAGAGGAGCCTTTACGCAGCCCCACATGCAACTGGACCCTCCGGGTTCGCTGTTCATGAGCAAACGTAAACGTAGCCCTAGCCGTCATCGGAGACGAGTGAAAAATCAGGCCCCAGGAAATGCGTTCCGAGCCCCTTTGGGCCATCCAAAAGTGCCCCCAAAGGAAGGCTTTGGGTACATCAGAAGTTCCCAGGGGAATCTTTACGCAGCCCCATATGCAACTGGACCCTCCGGGTTCGCTGTTTCCGAGCAACCCTAAACATATCCCTAGCAGTGATCGGAGACGAGTGAAAAATCAGGCCCCAGGCAATGCGTTGCGAGCCCCTTTGGACTATCCAAAAGTGTCAACAAAGGAAGGCTTTGGGTACAAGAGAACTCCCCAGGGGAGCCTTTACGCAGCCCCACATGCAACTGGACCCTCCGGGTTCGCTGTTTCCGAGCATCCCTAAACATATCCCTAGCCGACATCGAAGACGACTGAAAAATCAGGCCCCAGGAAACGCGTTGCAAGCCCCTTTGCACCACCCAAAAGTGTCACCAAAGGAAGGCTTTGGGTACAAGAGAACTCCCCAGGGGAGCCTTTACGCAGCCCCACATGCAACTGGACCCTCCGGGTTCGCTGTTTCCGAGCATCCCTAAACATAACCCTACCCGGCATCGACGACAATTGAAAAATCAGGCCCCAGGAAATGCGTTACAAGCCCTTTTCGCCCATGCAAAAGTGCCCCCAAAGGAAGGCTTTGGGTACAAGTGAACTCCCCAGGGGAGCCTTTACGCAGCCCCACATGCAACTGGACCCTCCGGGTTCGCTGTTCATGAGCAAACGTAAACGTAGCCCTAGCCGTCATCGGAGACGAGTGAAAAATCAGGCCCCAGGAAATGCGTTCCGAGCCCCTTTGGGCCATCCAAAAGTGCCCCCAAAGGAAGGCTTTGGGTACATCTGAAGTTCCCAGGGGAGTCTTTACGCAGCCCCATATGCAACTGGACCCTCCGGGTTCGCTGTTTCCGAGCAACCATAAACGTAGCCCTAGCAGTCATCGGAGACGAGTGAAAAATCAGGCCCCAGGAAATGCGTTGCGAGCCCCTTTGGACCATCCAAAAGTGTCACCAAAGGAAGGCTTTGGGTACAAGAGAACTCCCCAGGGGAGCCTTTACGCAGCCCCACATACAACTGGACCCTCCGGGTTCGCTGTTTCCGAGCATCAATAAACATAGCCCTAGCCGACATCGAAGACGACTGAAAAATCAGGCCCGAGGAAACGCGTTGCAAGCCCCTTTGGACCATCACAAAGTGTCACCAAAGGAAGGCTTTGGGTACAAGAGAACTCCCCAGGGGAGCCTTTACGCAGCCCCACATGCAACTGGACCCTCCCGGTTCGATTTTTTCGAGCAACGCTAAATATATCACTAGCCGGCATGGGAGAAGACTGAAAACCCGGGCCCCACAAAAGGCCTTGCAAGCCCCTTTGGACCATCCCAAAGTGTCACCAAAGGAAGGCTTTGGGTACAAGTGAACTCCCCAGGGGAGCCTTTACACTGCCCCACATGCAACTGGACCCTCCGGGTTCGCTGTTCATGAGCAAACCTAAACTTAGCCCTAGCAGTCATCGGAGACGAGTGAAAAATCAGGCCCCAGGAAATGCGTTGCGAGCCCCTTTGGACCATCCAAAAGTGTCACCAAATGAAGGCTTTGGGTACAAGAGAACTCCCCAGGGGAGCCTTTTCGCAGCCCCACATGAAACTGGACCCTCCGGGTTCGCTGTTTCCGAGCATCCCTAAACATAGCCCTAGCCGGCATCGATGACGACTGAAAAATCAGGCCCCAGGAAATGCGTTAGAAGCCCCATTCGCGCATCCAAAAGTGCCCCCAAAGGAAGGCTTTGGGTACAAGTGAACTCCCCAGGGGAGCCTTTACGCAGCCACACATGCAACTGGACCCTCAGGGTTCCCTGTTTCCGAGCATCCCTAAACATAGCCCTAGCCGGCATCGAAGACGACTGAAAAATCAGGCCCCAGGAAATGCGTTTCAAGCCCTTTTCGCCCATGCAAAAGTGCCCCCAAAGATAGGCTTTGCGTACAAGTGAACTCCCCAGGGGAGCCTTTACGCAGCCCCACATGCAACTGGACCCTCCAGGTTCGCTGTTTCTGAGCATCCGTAAACATAACCCTAGCCGGCATAGAAGACGACTGAAAAATCAGGCCCCAGGAAATGCGTTGCGAGCCCTTTTCGCCCATCCAAAAGTGCCCCCAAAGGAAGGCTTTGGGTACAAGAGAACTCCCCAGGGGAGCCTTTACGCAGCCACACATGCAACTGGACCCTCCAGGTTCGCTGTTCCTGAGCAAAACTAAACGTAGCCCTAGCCGTCATCGGAAACGAGTGAAAAATCAGGCCCCAGGAAATGCGTTGCGAGCCCCTTTGGACCATCCAAAAGTGCCCCCAAAGGAAGACTTTGGGTACAAGTGAACTCCCCAGGGGAGCCTTTATGCAGCCCCACATGAAACTGGACCCTCGGGGTTCGCTGTTTCCGAGCATCCCTAAACATAGCCCTACCCGTCATCGACGACGATTGAAAAATCAGGCCCCAGGAAATGCGTTACAAGCCCTTTTAGCCCATCCAAAAGTGGAACCAAAGGAAGGCTTTGGGTACAAGTGAACTCCCCAGGGGAGCCTATACGCAGCCCCACATGCAACTGGACCCTCCGGGTTCGCTGTTCATGAGCAAACGTAAACGTAGCCCTAGCCGTCATCGGAGACGAGTGAAAAATCAGGCCCCAGGAAATGCGTTCCGAGCCCCTTTGGACCATCCAAAAGTGCCCCCAAAGGAAGGCTTTGGGTACAAGTGAACTCCCCAGGGGAGCCTTTACGCAGCCACACATGCAACTGGACCCTCCGGGTTCGCTGTTTCCGAGCATCCCTAAACATAGCCCTAGCCGACATCGAAGACGACTGAAAAATCAGGCCCCAGGAAACGCGTTGCAAGCCCCTTTGCACCATCCAAAAGTGTCACCAAAGGAAGGCTTTGGGTACAAGAGAACTCCCCAGGGGAGCCTTTACGCAGCCCCACATGCAACTGGACCCTCCGGGTTCGCTGTTTCTGAGCATCCCTAAACATAACCCTAGCCGGCATCGATGACGACTGAAAAATCAGGCCTCAGGAAATGCGTTACGAGCCCTTTTCACCCATCCAAAAGTGTCACCAAATGAAGGCTTTGGGTACAAGTTAATTCCCCAGGGGAGCCTTTACGCAGCCCCACATGCAACTGGACCCTCAGGGTTCGCTGTTTCCGAGCATCCCTAAACATAGCCCTAGCCGGCATCGAAGACGACTGAAAAATCAGGGCCCAGGAAATGCGTTGCGAGCCCTTTTCGCCCATCTAAAAGTGTCCCCAAAGGAAGGCTTTGGGTACAAGTGAACTCCCCAGGGGAGCCTATACGCAGCCCCACATGCAACTGGACCCTCCGGGTTCGCTGTTTCCGAGCATCCCTAAACATAGCCCTACCCGGCATCGAAGACGACTGAAAAATCAGTCCCCAGGAACTGCGTTGCAAGCCCTTTTCGCCCATCCAAAAGTGCCCCCAAAGGAAGGCTTTAGGTACAAGTGAACTCCCCAGGGGAGCCTTTACGCAGCCCCACATGCAACTGGACCCTCCGGGTTCGCTGTTCATGAGCAAACGTAAACGTAGCCCTAGCCGTCATTGGAGACGAGTGAAAAATCAGGCCCCAGGAAATGCGTTCCGAGCCCCTTTGGGCCATCCAAAAGTGCCCCCAAAGGAAGGCTTTGGGTACATCAGAAGTTCCCAGGGGAATCTTTACGCAGCCCCATATGCAACTGGACCCTCCGGGTTCGCTGTTTCCGAGCAACCCTAAACATATCCCTAGCCGACATCGAAGACGACTGAAAAATCAGGCCCCAGGCAATGCGTTGCGAGCCCCTTTGGACCATCCAAAAGTGTCACCAAAGGAAGGCTTTGGGTACAAGAGAACTCCCCAAGGGAGCCTTTACGCAGCCCCACATGCAACTGGACCCTCCGGGTTCGCTGTTTCCGAGCATCCCTAAACATAGCCCTAGCCGACATCGAAGACGACTGAAAAATCAGGCCCCAGGAAACGCGTTGCAAGCCCCTTTGCACCACCCAAAAGTGTCACCAAAGGAAGGCTTTGGGTACAAGAGAACTCCCCAGGGGAGCCTTTACGCAGCCCCACATGCAACTGGACCCTCCGGGTTCGCTGTTTCCGAGCATCCCTAAACATAACCCTACCCGGCATCGACGACAATTGAAAAATCAGGCCCCAGGAAATGCGTTACAAGCCCTTTTCGCCCATCCAAAACTGCCCCCAAAGGAAGGCTTTGGGTACAAGTGAACTCCCCAGGGGAGCCTTTACGCAGCCCCACATGCAACTGGACCCTCCGGGTTCGCTGTTCATGAGCAAACGTAAACGTAGCCCTAGCCGTCATCGGAGACGAGTGAAAAATCAGGCCCCAGGAAATGCGTTCCGAGCCCCTTTGGGCCATCCAAAAGTGCCCCCAAAGGAAGGCTTTGGGTACATCTGAAGTTCCCAGGGGAGTCTTTACGCAGCCCCATATGCAACTGGATCCTCCGGGTTCGCTGTTTCCGAGCAACCATAAACGTAGCCCTAGCAGTCATCGGAGACGAGTGAAAAATCAGGCCCCAGGAAATGCGTTGCGAGCCCCTTTGGACCATCCAAAAGTGTCACCAAAGGAAGGCTTTGGGTACAAGAGAACTCCCCAGGGGAGCCTTTACGCAGCCCCACATACAACTGGACCCTCCGGGTTCGCTGTTTCCGAGCATCAATAAACATACCCCTAGCCGACATCGAAGACGACTGAAAAATCAGGCCCGAGGAAACGCGTTGCAAGCCCCTTTGCACCATCCAAAAGTGTCACCAAAGGAAGGCTTTGGGTACAAGAGAACTCCCCAGGGGAGCCTTTACGCAGCCCCACATGCAACTGGACCCTCCGGGTTCGCTGTTTCCGAGCATCCCTAAACATAGCCCTAGCCGGCATCGAAGACGACTGAAAAATCAGGCCCCAGGAAATGCGTTGCGAGCCCTTTTCTCCCATCCAAAAGTGCCCCCAAGGGAAGGCTTTGGATACAAGAGAACTCCCCAGGGGAGTCTTTACGCAGCCCCACATGCAACTGGACCCTCCGGGTTCGATTTTTCCGAGCAACGCTAAATATATCACTAGCCGGCTTGGGAGAAGACTGAAAACCCGGGGCCCAGAAAACGCGTTGCAAGCCCCTTTGGACCATCCCAAAGTGTCACCAAAGGAAGGCTTTGGGTACAAGTGAACTCCCCAGGGGAGCCTTTACGCAGCCCCACATGCAACTGGACCCTTTGGGTTCACTGTTTCCGAGCATCCCTAAACATAGCCCTAGCCGGCATCGAAGACGACTGAAAAATCAGGCCCCAGGAAATGCGTTGCTAGCCCTTTTCGCCCATGCAAAAGTGCCCCCAAAGATAGGCTTTGCGTACAAGTGAACTCCCCAGGGGAGCCTTTACGCAGCCCCACATGCAACTGGACCCTCCGGGTTCGCTGTTTCTGAGCATCCCTAAACATAGCCCTAGCCGGCATCGATGACGACTGAAAAATCAGGCCCCAGGAAACACGTTGCAAGCCCTTTTCACCCATCCAAAAGTGTCACCAAATGAAGGCTTTGGGTACAAGTTAATTCGCCAGGGGAGCCTTTACGCAGCCCCACATGCAACTGGACCCTCCGGGTTCGCTGTTTCCGAGCATCCCTAAACATAGCCCTAGCCGGCATCGAAGACGACTGAAAAATCAGGGCCCATGAAATGCGTTGCGAGCCCTTTTCGCCCATCTAAAAGTGCCCCCAAAGGAAGGCTTTGGGTACAAGTGAACTCCCCAGGGGAGCCTTTACGCAGCACCACATGCAACTGGACCCTCCGGGTTCGCTGTTCCTGAGCAAACCTAAACGTAGCCCTAGCAGTCATCGGAGACGAGTGAAAAATCAGGACCCAGGAAATGCGTTGCGAGCCCCTTTGCACCATACAAAAGTGTCACCAAAGGAAGGCTTTGGGTACAAGAGAACTCCCCAGGGGAGCCTTTACGCAGCCCCACATGCAACTGGACCCTCCGGGTTCGCTGTTTCCGAGCATCCCTAAACATATCCCTAGCCGACATCGAAGACGACTGAAAAATCAGGCCCCAGGAAATGCGTTGCAAGCCCCTTTGCACCATCCAAAAGTGTCACCAAAGGAAGGCTTTGGGTACAAGAGAACTCCCCAGGGGAGCCTTTACGCAGCCCCACATGCAACTGGACCCTCCGGGTTCGCTGTTTCCGAGCATCCCTAAACATAGCCCTAGCCGGCATCGATGACGACTGAAAAATCAGGCCCCAGGAAATGCGTTGCAAGCCCCTTTGGACCATCCAAAAGTGTCACCAAAGGAAGGCTTTGGGTACAAGTGAACTCCCCAGGGGAGCCTTTACGCAGCCCCACATGCAACTGGACCCTCCGTGTTCGCTGTTTCTGAGCATCGCTAAACATAGCCCTTGCCGGCATTGAAGACGACTGAAAAATCAGGCCCCAGGAAATGCGTTGCGAGCCATTTTCGCCCATGCAAAAGTGCCCCCAAAGGAAGGCTTTGGGTACAAGAGAACTCCCCAGGGGAGCCTTTACGCAGCCCCACATGCAACTGGACCCTCCAGGTTCGCTGTTCCTGAGCAAAACTAAACGTAGCCCTAGCCGTCATCGGAAACGAGTGAAAAATCAGGCCCCAGGAAATGCGTTGCGAGCCCCTTTGGACCATCCAAAAGTGTCACCAAATGAAGGGTTTGGGTATAAGAGAACTCCCCAGGGGAGCCTTTATGCAGCCCCACATGCAACTGGACCCTCGGGGTTCGCTGTTTCCGAGCATCCCTAAACATAGCCCTACCCGTCATCGACGACGATTGAAAAATCAGGCCCCATGAAATGCGTTACAAGCCCTTTTAGCCCATCCAAAAGTGGAACCAAAGGAAGGCTTTGGGTACAAGTGAACTCCCCAGGGGAGCCTATACGCAGCCCCACATGCAACTGGACCCTCCGGGTTCGCTGTTCATGAGCAAACGTAAACGTAGCCCTAGCCGTCATCGGAGACGAGTGAAAAATCAGGCCCCAGGAAATGCGTTCCGAGCCCCTTTGGACCATTCAAAAGTGCCCCCAAAGGAAGGCTTTGGGTACATCTGAAGTTCCCCAGGGGAGCCTTTACGCAGCCCCATATGCAACTGGACCCTCCGGGTTCGCAGTTTCCGAGCAACCATAAACGTAGCCCTAGCAGTCATCGGAGACGAGTGAAAAATCAGGACCCAGGAAATGCGTTGCGAGCCCCTTTGCACCATCCCAAAGTGTCACCAAAGGAAGGCTTTGGGTACAAGAGAACTCCCCAGGGGAGCCTTTACGCAGCCCCACATGCAACTGGACCCTCCGGGTTCGATTTTTCCAAGCAACCCTAAATATATCCCTAGCCGGCATGGGAGAAGACTGAAAACCCGGGCCCCACAAAACGCCTTACAAGCCCCTTTGGACCATCCCAAAGTGTCACCAAAGGAAGGCTTTGGGTACAAGTGAACTCCCCAGGGGAGCCTTTATGCAGCCCCACATGAAACTGGACCCTCGGGGTTCGCTGTTTCTGAGCATCCCTAAACATAGCCCTAGCCGGCATCGATGACGACTGAAAAATCAGGCCTCAGGAAATGCGTTACGAGCCCTTTTCACCCATCCAAAAGTGTCACCAAATGAAGGCTTTGGGTACAAGTTAATTCCCCAGGGGAGCCTTTACGCAGCCCCACATGCAACTGGACCCTCCGGGTTCGCTGTTTCCGAGCATCCCTAAACATAGCCCTAGCCGGCATCGAAGACGACTGAAAAATCAGGGACCATGAAATGCGTTGCGAGCCCTTTTCGCCCATCTAAAAGTGCCCCCAAAGGAAGGCTTTGGGTACAAGAGAACTCCCCAGGGGAGCCTTTACGCAGCCCCACATGCAACTGGACCCTCCGGGTTCGCTGTTTCCGAGCATCCCTAAACATATCCCTAGCCGACATCGAAGACGACTGAAAAATCAGGCCCCAGGAAACGCATTGCAAGCCCCTTTGCACCATCCAAAAGTGTCACCAAAAGAAGGCTTTGGGTACAAGAGAACTCCCCAGGGGAGCCTTTACGCAGCCCCACATGCAACTGGACCCTCCGGGTTCGCTGTTTCCGAGCATCCCTAAACATAGCCCTAGCCGGCATCGATGACGACTGAAAAATCAGGCCCCAGGAAATGCGTTGCAAGCCCCTTTGGACCATCCCAAAGTGTCACCAAAGGAAGGCTTTGGGTACAAGTGAACTCCCCAGGGGAGCCTTTACGCAGCCCCACATGCAACTGGACCCTCCGGGTTCGCTGTTTCTGAGCATCGCTAAACATAGCCCTTGCCGGCATTGAAGACGACTGAAAAATCAGGCCCCAGGAAATGCGTTGCGAGCCCTTTTCGCCCATGCAAAAGTGCCCCCAAAGGAAGGCTTTGGGTACAAGAGAACTCCCCAGGGGAGCCTTTACGCAGCCCCACATGCAACTGGACCCTCCATGTTCGCTGTTCCTGAGCAAAACTAAACGTAGCCCTAGCCGTCATCGGAAACGAGTGAAAAATCAGGCCCCAGGAAATGCGTTGCGAGCCCCTTTGGACCATCCAAAAGTGCCCCCAAAGGAAGGCTTTGGGTACAAGTGAACTCCCCAGGGGAGCCTTTACGCAGCCCCACATGCAACTGGACCCTCGGGGTTCGCTGTTTCCGAGCATCCCTAAACATAGCCCTAGCCGGCATCGATGACGACTGAAAAATCAGGCCCCAGGAAATGCGTTGCAAGCCCCTTTGGACCATCCAAAAGTGTCACCAAAGGAAGGCTTTGGGTACAAGTGAACTCCCCAGGGGAGCCTTTACGCAGCCCCACATGCAACTGGACCCTCCGTGTTCGCTGTTTCTGAGCATCGCTAAACATAGCCCTTGCCGGCATTGAAGACGACTGAAAAATCAGGCCCCAGGAAATGCGTTGCGAGCCATTTTCGCCCATGCAAAAGTGCCCCCAAAGGAAGGCTTTGGGTACAAGAGAACTCCCCAGGGGAGCCTTTACGCAGCCCCACATGCAACTGGACCCTCCAGGTTCGCTGTTCCTGAGCAAAACTAAACGTAGCCCTAGCCGTCATCGGAAACGAGTGAAAAATCAGGCCCCAGGAAATGCGTTGCGAGCCCCTTTGGACCATCCAAAAGTGTCACCAAATGAAGGCTTTGGGTACAAGAGAACTCCCCAGGGGAGCCTTTATGCAGCCCCACATGCAACTGGACCCTCGGGGTTCGCTGTTTCCGAGCATCCCTAAACATAGCCCTACCCGTCATCGACGACGATTGAAAAATCAGGCCCCATGAAATGCGTTACAAGCCCTTTTAGCCCATCCAAAAGTGGAACCAAAGGAAGGCTTTGGGTACAAGTGAACTCCCCAGGGGAGCCTATACGCAGCCCCACATGCAACTGGACCCTCCGGGTTCGCTGTTCATGAGCAAACGTAAACGTAGCCCTAGCCGTCATCGGAGACGAGTGAAAAATCAGGCCCCAGGAAATGCGTTCCGAGCCCCTTTGGACCATCCAAAAGTGCCCCCAAAGGAAGGCTTTGGGTACATCTGAAGTTCCCCAGGGGAGCCTTTACGCAGCCCCATATGCAACTGGACCCTCCGGGTTCGCAGTTTCCGAGCAACCATAAACGTAGCCCTAGCAGTCATCGGAGACGAGTGAAAAATCAGGACCCAGGAAATGCGTTGCGAGCCCCTTTGCACCATCCCAAAGTGTCACCAAAGGAAGGCTTTGGGTACAAGAGAACTCCCCAGGGGAGCCTTTACGCAGCCCCACATGCAACTGGACCCTCCGGGTTCGATTTTTCCAAGCAACCCTAAATATATCCCTAGCCGGCATGGGAGAAGACTGAAAACCCGGGCCCCACAAAACGCCTTACAAGCCCCTTTGGACCATCCCAAAGTGTCACCAAAGGAAGGCTTTGGGTACAAGTGAACTCCCCAGGGGAGCCTTTATGCAGCCCCACATGAAACTGGACCCTCGGGGTTCGCTGTTTCTGAGCATCCCTAAACATAGCCCTAGCCGGCATCGATGACGACTGAAAAATCAGGCCTCAGGAAATGCGTTACGAGCCCTTTTCACCCATCCAAAAGTGTCACCAAATGAAGGCTTTGGGTACAAGTTAATTCCCCAGGGGAGCCTTTACGCAGCCCCACATGCAACTGGACCCTCCGGGTTCGCTGTTTCCGAGCATCCCTAAACATAGCCCTAGCCGGCATCGAAGACGACTGAAAAATCAGGGACCATGAAATGCGTTGCGAGCCCTTTTCGCCCATCTAAAAGTGCCCCCAAAGGAAGGCTTTGGGTACAAGAGAACTCCCCAGGGGAGCCTTTACGCAGCCCCACATGCAACTGGACCCTCCGGGTTCGCTGTTTCCGAGCATCCCTAAACATATCCCTAGCCGACATCGAAGACGACTGAAAAATCAGGCCCCAGGAAACGCATTGCAAGCCCCTTTGCACCATCCAAAAGTGTCACCAAAAGAAGGCTTTGGGTACAAGAGAACTCCCCAGGGGAGCCTTTACGCAGCCCCACATGCAACTGGACCCTCCGGGTTCGCTGTTTCCGAGCATCCCTAAACATAGCCCTAGCCGGCATCGATGACGACTGAAAAATCAGGCCCCAGGAAATGCGTTGCAAGCCCCTTTGGACCATCCCAAAGTGTCACCAAAGGAAGGCTTTGGGTACAAGTGAACTCCCCAGGGGAGCCTTTACGCAGCCCCACATGCAACTGGACCCTCCGGGTTCGCTGTTTCTGAGCATCGCTAAACATAGCCCTTGCCGGCATTGAAGACGACTGAAAAATCAGGCCCCAGGAAATGCGTTGCGAGCCCTTTTCGCCCATGCAAAAGTGCCCCCAAAGGAAGGCTTTGGGTACAAGAGAACTCCCCAGGGGAGCCTTTACGCAGCCCCACATGCAACTGGACCCTCCATGTTCGCTGTTCCTGAGCAAAACTAAACGTAGCCCTAGCCGTCATCGGAAACGAGTGAAAAATCAGGCCCCAGGAAATGCGTTGCGAGCCCCTTTGGACCATCCAAAAGTGCCCCCAAAGGAAGGCTTTGGGTACAAGTGAACTCCCCAGGGGAGCCTTTACGCAGCCCCACATGCAACTGGACCCTCGGGGTTCGCTGTTTCCGAGCATCCCTAAACATAGCCCTACCCGTCATCGACGACGATTGAAAAATCAGGCCCCATGAAATGCGTTACAAGCCCTTTTAGCCCTTCCAAAAGTGGAACCAAAGGAAGGCTTTGGGTACAAGTGAACTCCCCAGGGGAGCCTATACGCAGCCCCACATGCAACTGGACCCTCCGGGTTCGCTGTTCATGAGCAAACGTAAACGTAGCCCTAGCCGTCATCGGAGACGAGTGAAAAATCAGGCCCCAGGAAATGCGTTGCGAGCCCCTTTGGACCATCCAAAAGTGCCCCCAAAGGAAGGCTTTGGGTACATCTGAAGTTCCCCAGGGGAGCCTTTACGCAGCCCCATATGCAACTGGACCCTCCGGGTTCGCAGTTTCCGAGCAACCATAAACGTAGCCGTAGCAGTCATCGGAGACGAGTGAAAAATCAGGACCCAGGAAATGCGTTGCGAGCCCCTTTGGACCATCCAAAAGTGTCACCAAAGGAAGGCTTTGGGTACAAGAGAACTCCCCAGGGGAGCCTTTACGCAGCCCCACATACAACTGGACCCTCCGGGTTCGCTGTTTCCGAGCATCCCTAAACATATCCCTAGCCGACATCGAAGACGACTGAAAAATCAGGCCCCAGGAAACGCGTTGCAAGCCCCTTTGCACCATCCAAAAGTGTCACCAAAGGAAGGCTTTGGGTACAAGAGAACTCCCCAGGGGAGCCTTTACGCAGCCCCACATGCAACTGGACCCTCCGGGTTCGCTGTTTCTGAGCATCCCTAAACATAGCCCTAGCCGGCATCGATGACGACTGAAAAATCAGGCCTCAGGAAATGCGTAACGAGCCCTTTTCACCCATCCAAAAGTGTCACCAAATGAAGGCTTTGGGTACAAGTTAATTCCCCAGGGGAGCCTTTACGCAGCCCCACATGCAACTGGACCCTCAGGGTTCGCTGTTTCCGAGCATCCCTAAACATAGCCCTAGCCGGCATCGAAGACGACTGAAAAATCAGGGCCCATGAAATGCGTTGCGAGCCCTTTTCGCCCATCTAAAAGTGCCCCCAAAGGAAGGCTTTGGGTACAAGTGAACTCCCCAGGGGAGCCTTTACGCAGCCCCACATGCAACTGGACCCTCCCGGTTCGATTTTTTCGAGCAACGCTAAATATATCACTAGCCGGCATGGGAGAAGACTGAAAACCCGGGCCCCACAAAAGGCCTTGCAAGACCCTTTGGACCATCCCAAAGTGTCACCAAAGGAAGGCTTTGGGTACAAGTGAACTCCCCAGGGGAGCCTTTATGCAGCCCCACATGAAACTGGACCCTCGGGGTTCGCTGTTTCCGAGCATCCCTAAACATAGCCCTACCCGTCATCGACGACGATTGAAAAATCAGGCCCCATGAAATGCGTTACAAGCCCTTTTAGCCCATCCAAAAGTGGAACCAAAGGAAGGCTTTGGGTACAAGTGAACTCCCCAGGGGAGCCTATACGCAGCCCCACATGCAACTGGACCCTCCGGGTTCGCTGTTCATGAGCAAACGTAAACGTAGCCCTAGCCGTCATCGGAGACGAGTGAAAAATCAGGCCCCAGGAAATGCGTTCCGAGCCCCTTTGGACCATCCAAAAGTGTCACCAAAGGAAGGCTTTGGGTACATCTGAAGTTCCCCAGGGGAGCCTTTACGCAGCCCCATATGCAACTGGACCCTCCGGGTTCGCAGTTTCCGAGCAACCATAAACGTAGCCCTAGCAGTCATCGGAGACGAGTGAAAAATCAGGACCCAGGAAATGCGTTGCGAGCCCCTTTGCACCATCCCAAAGTGTCACCAAAGGAAGGCTTTGGGTACAAGTGAACTCCCCAGGGGAGCCTTTACGCAGCCCCACATACAACTGGACCCTCCGGGTTCGCTGTTTCCGAGCATCCCTAAACATAGCCCTAGCCGACATCGAAGACGACTGAAAAATCAGGCCCGAGAAAACGCGTTGCAAGCCCCTTTGCACCATCCAAAAGTGTCACCAAAGGAAGGCTTTGGGTACAAGAGAACTCCCCAGGGGAGCCTTTACGCAGCCCCACATGCAACTGGACCCTCCGGGTTCGCTGTTTCTGAGCATCCCTAAACATAGCCCTAGCCGGCATCGATGACGACTGAAAAATCAGGCCTCAGGAAATGCGTTACGAGCCCTTTTCACCCATCCAAAAGTGTCACCAAATGAAGGCTTTGGGTACAAGTTAATTCCCCAGGGGAGCCTTTACGCAGCCCCACATGCAACTGGACCCTCCGGGTTCGCTGTTTCCGAGCATCCCTAAACATATCCCTAGCCGGCATCGAAGACGACTGAAAAATCAGGGCCCATGAAATGCGTTCCGAGCCCTTTTCGCCCATCTAAAAGTGCCCCCAAAGGAAGGCTTTGGGTACAAGAGAACTCCCCAGGGGAGCCTTTACGCAGCCCCACATGCAACTGGACCCTCCGGGTTCGCTGTTTCCGAGCATCCCTAAACATATCCCTAGCCGACATCGAAGACGACTGAAAAATCAGGCCCCAGGAAACGCATTGCAAGCCCCTTTGCACCATCTAAAAGTGTCACCAAAGGAAGGCTTTGGGTACAAGAGAACTCCCCAGGGGAGCCTTTACGCAGCCCCACATGCAACTGGACCCTCCGGGTTCGCTGTTTCCGAGCATCCCTAAACATAGCCCTAGCCGGAATCGATGACGACTGAAAAATCAGGCCCCAGGAAATGCGTTGCAAGCCCCTTTGGACCATCCAAAAGTGTCACCAAAGGAAGGCTTTGGGTACAAGTGAACTCCCCAGGGGAGCCTTTACGCAGCCCCACATGCAACTGGACCCTCCCGGTTCGCTGTTTCTGAGCATCGCTAAACATAGCCCTTGCCGGCATTGAAGACGACTGAAAAATCAGGCCCCAGGAAATGCGTTGCGAGCCCTTTTCGCCCATGCAAAAGTGCCCCCAAAGGAAGGCTTTGGGTACAAGAGAACTCCCCAGGGGAGCCTTTACGCAGCCCCACATGCAACTGGACCCTCCAGGTTCGCTGTTCCTGAGCAAAACTAAACGTAGCCCTAGCCGTCATCGGAAACGAGTGAAAAATCAGGCCCCAGGAAATGCGTTGCGAGCCCCTTTGGACCATCCAAAAGTGCCCCCAAAGGAAGGCTTTGGGTACAAGTGAACTCCCCAGGGGAGACTTTATGCATCCCCACATGCAACTGGACCCTCGGGGTTCGCTGTTTCCGAGCATCCCTAAACATAGCCCTACCCGTCATCGACGACGATTGAAAAATCAGGCCCCATGAAATGCGTTCCGAGCCCCTTTGGACCATCCAAAAGTGCCCCCAAAGGAAGGCTTTGGGTACATCTGAAGTTCCCCAGGGGAGCCTTTACGCAGCCCCATATGCAACTGGACCCTCCGGGTTCGCAGTTTCCGAGCAACCATAAACGTAGCCCTAGCAGTCATCGGAGACGAGTGAAAAATCAGGACCCAGGAAATGCGTTGCGAGCCCCTTTGCACCATCCAAAAGTGTCACCAAAGGAAGGCTTTGGGTACAAGAGAACTCCCCAGGGGAGCCTTTTCGCAGCCCCACATGAAACTGGACCCTCCGGGTTCGCTGTTTCCGAGCATCCCTAAACATAGCCCTAGCCGGCATCGATGACGACTGAAATATCAGGCCCCAGGAAATGCGTTAGAAGCCCCATTCGCGCATCCAAAAGTGCCCCCAAAGGAAGGCTTTGGGTACAAGTGAACTCCCCAGGGGAGCCTTTACGCAGCCACACATGCAACTGGACCCTCCGGGTTCGCTGTTTCCGAGCATCCCTAAACATAGC
Organism: Anas platyrhynchos; assembly: GCF_047663525.1. Taxonomy (NCBI): domain Eukaryota; kingdom Metazoa; phylum Chordata; class Aves; order Anseriformes; family Anatidae; genus Anas; species Anas platyrhynchos. Next base: position 4,618,613 of record NC_092622.1, read on the forward strand.
CCTAGCCGGCATCGAAGACGACTGAAAAATCAGGCCCCAGGAAATGCGTTGCGAGCTATTTTCGCCCATCCAAAAGTGCCCCCAAGGGAAGGCTTTGGATACAAGAGAACTCCCCAGGGGAGTCTTTACGCAGCCCCACATGCAACTGGACCCTCCGGGTTCGACTTTTCCGAGCAACGCTAAATATATCACTAGCCGATTGGGAGAAGACTGAAAACCCGGGGCCCAGAAAACGCGTTGCAAGCCCCTTTGGACCATCCAAAAGTGTCACCAAACGAAGGCTTTGGGTACAAGTGAACTCCCCAGGGGAGCCTTTACGCAGCCCCACATGCAACTGGATTCTCAGGGTTCACTGTTTCCGAGCATCCCTAAACATAGCCCTAGCCGGCATCGAAGACGACTGAAAAAACAGGCCCCAGGAAATGCGTTGCAAGACCTTTTCGCCCATGCAAAAGTGCCCCCAAAGGAAGGCTTTGGGTACAAGAGAACTCCCCAGGGGAGCCTTTACGCAGCCCCACATGCAACTGGACCCTCCAGGTTCGCTGTTCCTGAGCAAAACTAAACGTAGCCCTAGCCGTCATCGGAAACGAGTGAAAAATCAGGCCCCAGGAAATGCGTTGCGACCCCCTTTGGACCATCCAAAAGTGCCCCCAAAAAAAGGCTTTTGGTACTAGAGAACTCCCCAGGGGAGCCTTTACGCAGCCCCACATGCAACTGGACCCTCCGGGTTCACTGTTTCCGAGCAAACCTAAACATATCCCTAGCAGTCATCGGAGACGAGTGAAGAATCAGGCCCCAGGAAATGCGTTCCGAGCCCCTTTGCACCATCCAAAAGTGTCACCAAAGGAAGGCTTTGGGTACAAGAGAACTCCCCAGGGGAGCCTTTACGCAGCCCCACATGCAACTGGACCCTCAGGGTTCGCTGTTTCCCAGCATCCCTAAACATAACCCTAGACGGCATCGAAGACGACTGAAAAATCTGGCCCCAGGAAATGCGTTGCAAGCCCTTTTCGCCCATCCAAAAGTGTCACCAAAGGAAAGCTTTGGGTACAAGAGAACTCCCCAGGGGAGCCTTTACGCAGCCCCACATGCAACTGGACCCTCCGGGTTCGCTATTCCTGAGCAAAACTAAACGTAGCCCTAGCCGTCATCGGAGATGACTGAAAAATCAGGCCCCAGGAAATGCGTTGCGAGCCCCTTTGGACCATTCAAAAGTGCCCCCAAAGGAAGGCTTTGGGTACAAGTGAACTCCCCAGGGGAGCCTTTACGCAGCCACACATGCAACTGGACCCTCAGGGTTCGCTGTTTCCGAGCATCCCTAAACGTAGCCCTAGCAGTCATCGGAGACGAGTGAAAAATCAGGCCCCAGGAAATGCGTTCCGAGCCCCTTTGGACCATCCCGAAGTGTCACCAAAGGAAGGCTTTGGGTACAAGTGAACTCCCCAGGGGAGCCTTTACGCAGCCCCACATGCAACTGGACCCTCAGGGTTCGCTGTTCCTGAGCAAACCTAAAAGTAGCCCTAGCCGGCATCGAAGACGAGTGAAAAATCAGGCCCCAGGAAATGCGTTGCGAGCCCCTTTGGACCATCCAAAAGTGCCCCCAAAGGAAGGCTTTGGGTACAAGTGAACTCCCCAGGGGAGCCTTTACGCAGCCCCACATACAACTGGACCCTCCGGGTTCGCTGTTTCCGAGCATCCCTAAACATAACCCTACCCGGCATCGACGACGATTGAAAAATCAGGCCCCAGGAAATGCGTTGCGAGCTATTTTCGCCCATCCAAAAGTGCCCCCAAGGGAAGGCTTTGGATACAAGAGAACTCCCCAGGGGAGTCTTTACGCAGCCCCACATGCAACTGGACCCTCCGGGTTCGACTTTTCCGAGCAACGCTAAATATATCACTAGCCGATTGGGAGAAGACTGAAAACCCGGGGCCCAGAAAACGCGTTGCAAGCCCCTTTGGACCATCCAAAAGTGTCACCAAACGAAGGCTTTGGGTACAAGTGAACTCCCCAGGGGAGCCTTTACGCAGCCCCACATGCAACTGGACCCTCAGGGTTCACTGTTTCCGAGCATCCCTAAACATAGCCCTAGCCGGCATCG